>NC_069383.1:79107333-79426666 GCF_027475565.1 Acinonyx jubatus
AGATTCCAGCTGGTGAAGTTATCAAGTACAGGTACATGGTCAAATAAGTAAGAACAGGCACACCTGGGTGGCTCAGTCAGTTAAGCATACTAATTTATTTTATTTTATTTTATTTTATTTTATTTATTTTATTTTATTTTATTTTATTTATTTTATTTTTAAGGTTTATTCATTTTTCAGAGAGAGAGAGAGAGAGAGAGAGGGAGAGAGAGAGAGAAGGAGAGAGAGGGAGAGAGAATGAGTGGGGGAAGGGCAGAGAGAGAAAGATAGAGACATAGAATCCGAAGCAGGCTCCAGGCTCTGGGCTGTCATCACAGAGCTCAACACGGGGCTCAAACTCATGAATCACAAGATCATGACCTGAGCTGAATTTGGATGCTTAACAGACTGAGCCGCCCAGGTGCCCCTAAGCATCCTATTTTTGATTTTGGCTCAGATCATGAGCTCATGGTTCTGAGATCAAGCCCTGTGTTGGCTTCTGCCCTATTCAATGTGGAGCCTGCTTGAGATTGTTTCTCTTACTCTCCCTTTGCCTTTCCCCCATCTTTCTCTTTCTCTCTGTCTCTCTCTTTGAAAAAAGTGAGAAAAGAAAATTCAAATAATGTCCTAAAAACTTGCCATATCTAAACTATAGAATTAGAGAATCAGCAATAAAAGTTGTTTGTAAGCATTTTAAAATTATTTATGAATTATACTTTTGCTACTTGGTTGCTAACTGAACTTAGATTCTGGAATGACCTTGCTTCTCAGATTATACCAACTACAGATAAATTAAGAGAATGTCCCCAAATGTTTCTTTTTACTTAGTTTAACCCTTAGTTTAATTCCTTCTTCCATAATGACACAACTTTTAACTTATAGACATGAAATAATATTTAAATGGAATACGTAATTCGAGCTTTCATCAGGATTGTGGTAAGGGGGAACTGATTTTATAGTCAGTGAAGCATGGTTGTATGCACTGTTATTTGCATGGATTCATACAACAAACATTTATCAGATGGCTTCTATGCCCTAGGCTCTTTGCTACACATTGAGGATACACCAGTGAAAGATAACAGAAAATATCTACCCTCTTGGAGCTTATGGTATAGTGAGAAATAAAGACAAGTAATTATTATACTGTGTGTTGAGATCCAGTCATGGGAAGCAAAGGGTACTGTGGGAACCCATGAGAGAATTTTCAAGTTTACAATTGTAGACTGGGGGATTGATGAAGGAAGCTTCCAGAAGAAAGAAATGTATAACCTGAAACTAGGAGAATGATTAAAATAAGTAGGAGCTATCCATATGATTAAAATGAGTAGGAGTTTATCCATGTAAAATGGGTGGGAGGGGAGAGGGGATGGCAGTGGAGAAACTGTTCTAGGTTAGGAGGCTTAGTGTGAGAAGATGAACAGTAACGTAGCCTAGGTTAGTGATAGTTATATAATATGGCTAAAATTTAAGAGCAGGAGGTTGGATTAAAGGATGGTGAAGAAGATGAAGCTAGAGAGATTATGAGGAGTCAGATTAGCAATGTCAAGCATCTACTGAAGAATTTGGATTTTATGTACTGAGTAATGGGAAGCCAATGGAGTATTTTATGAAGGGGAATACTATAATTAAATTTGAATTTGTAAAAAAATAATTTTTATTTCAGTGTGCAGATTATTTTGAAGAAAAAATAAAATACAAAAAGTGTGAAGGATTTAGAAATGATTGAGGTGGAAGACAATGCATGAAATAGAGTAGTGGCAATGCAGGTGGAGGTAAGGAGGCAGGATGCATATTTAGTGACTGATAAAGAATGGAGAGGTTGGGCTAACATTTGGAATGAATGGAGAGTATCGTAGAAAGAACAAATAAGAGGAGGACTCATTTATGAATGAGGACAATACATCCAGATTTGGAGATGATAATTTGTGAAACACCTAAGCAAAGTATGTTAAATTTTTCGATGTATTGGGCTTAGAATATCCTTTTGAGTATAGGTGAAAAATAATATAAAATATGTGAGATTGCTCAACAGTGCATACAGTGTAGGAAAGAAAGAAGGGTTCAAAGGAACATTGATGTGTACTAACCTTTAAAAGAGATAAAAAAAAAGAAACATGAGTAGCTGAAGGAAAATTAGTACTGCACTATAATAGAAGTCAAATAAGACAGTCGGGAGATGGTCAAACATGTCAAATGTTGTGAGCTCAAGTAAAATAAGAATATTTTTAGAAATCTGATTGGTATAGCAATATCAATCTTGTTAAAACCATTGACTAGAATAGTGGAGGCAGAGAGAACTTTTGTTTTGAAGATGGCAAGTGAATGGGACATGAGGAAATGAAGACACAGATGTGAAGGCTGATTATGAAAATTTGGCAAGAAGAGGCAATGGCTGAGGGAGAACGTGGAACTGGAAAAGGTTCAGTCTTTTTTTCATGTTTTAACCTGAGTTGTTTTGGTTATTTGGTTTGTTGATTGATTGGCTGCTTTTAGGATAGAAGTATCTGAGATTATTTGAAAAGGAAACTGAACGTGTGAGAAACATGCTGATTAATGAAACACAGAAACATGGCAGAGCAATATCAGAGACCCAGCTGAGACTCCCTACTTGATTGCTGCTTTTGGAAATTGTTGTAGGAAATAGCATTCAAGCTTATTCTACTGCAATAGGGAAACATCAGAAGACGTTCTACTGTTGAGTTGGGTCTCATAGTTCTTTTGTTAACAAGTAACTGTGAACATTTGAAACTGAATTCTTGAGGTCTTGCCCGACATGACAATATGAATGGACTGAGAGGTATTATGCTAAGTGAATCAAGTCAGGCAGGGAAAAACAAATACCATTGATTTCACTTATATGTGGAACCTAAAAAACAAAATGAATGAATAAACAAACAAAATGCTGATTCTGACCTATAAATACAGAGAGGAACCTGGCAGTTGCCAGAAGGAACAAAGGTGGGGGGATGGGCAAAATAGGTGAAGGGGAGTGGGAAATACAGACTTCCAGTTATTGAATAAATAAGTTGTGGGAGTGGAGAGGCTCCTGGGTGGCTCAGTGGTTGAGCATCTGACTCTTGATTTTAATTAGGTTATGATCTCATGGTTCAAGGGTTCAAGCCCCACATTGGGCTCTGCACTGACAGCACAGAGACTGCTTGGGATTCTCTCTCTCCTTCTCTCTCTGCCCCTCTCCCACTTGTGGTCTCTCTCTCTCTCAAAATAAATAAATAAACTTAAAAAAATCAGTTACAGGGATGAAAGATACAGCATAGGGAATATAGTCAATGATACTGTAATAGCCTTGTATGGTGACAGATAATAGGTACCTTTGTGGTGAGCATAACATAATGTATATACTTGTCAGATTACTTGGTTGTACACCTGAAACTAATGTAGCATTGTGTGTCAAACTACACTAAAAAAAAAGAATAGTATCTTTTTTTTAAATGTTTTCTAGTGTTTATTTTTGAGAGAGACAGAGTGCAAGCTGGGGAGGGGCAGAGAGACAGGCAGACACAGAATCTGAAGCAGGCTCCAGGCTCTGAGCTGTCAGCACAGAGCCTGACACGGGGCTCGAACTCACAGGACTGCAAGATTATGACCTGAGCTGACGTTGGACACGTAACCGACTGAGCCACCCAGGCACCCCAAAATGGATCCTATTCTTGAGTCTGCCATTTTGTCACCTTGTCCAAGTCACTTAAACTTTTTGAATCTTAGTAGCTTAATGTGTGTAAAATTTCTTCTAAGTAACCATATATAGGTATATATAATATTTATATAAATATAATTATCTATATAACTCATATATATAATCTAATTCTTTCAACTCAGATAAAACTATAATTGAATAAAAAATGCAGCAGCTTAATAATATATGAAATATGCCAGAGGAGGGTTGTTGTGTTGTTGCTTATAACAAATGAGGTTTAGGATTAACATTTCAGCTCCTCAAGTGTGCTGCTTCTAGTTATGATGCTATTTGGAATTGTTCGGTTAGAAAAAAAAAATGGCTACAATAAGTCCTATTTCATAGAAACACCTATCTTGATATGCTTTAGAAGGAAAAAAAATATTGTTAACTCAGTCTCAGCCTTTACTTTTTTTTTTAATATTTATTTATTTTGAGAGAGTGAGCACGAGAGGGAGAGAAAAAGAATCCCAAGAAGGCCCCACATTGCCAGTGCAGAGCCCAATGTGGGGCTTGATCCTACAAATCACAATAGCATGACCTGAGCCAAGATTAAGTCAGATGCTTAACCTAATGAGACACCCAGGCACCCTTCAACTTACACCTTTTTTAATGTTTATTTATATTTGACAATGAGAGAGAGAGAGCATGAGCAGGGGAAGGGCAGAGAGAGGGAGACAGAATCTGAAGCAGGCTCCAGACTCTGAGCTGTCAGCACAGAGCCCCACATGGAGCTTGAAGCCACAAGCTGTGAGATCATGACCTGAACGGAAGTCAGACGCTTAACCGACTGAGCCACTCAGACGCCCCTGCGTATATTTATAAAAATATAAAGTAACTGAATTTTTTTTCTAAGCAAACAATTTCCAAGTATTGGGTTTCTTTTTCCTTATGTGTGGAACTTTATCACCAGAGCACATCTAGCTGTTCTGCACTGGGATCTGGTAAGTAGAAAGGATTTACAAATGCATTTCCCATTTCTTTTAATGGGAGGTATAACTGCTCATCGAGAGAGCAAATGTCTCTGTAATATTTATTCTTGATTTGATACAGATGCAGTTGTGAAAAATTTTTCCAAACTCCATTGGGTCATGGCAAAAGATCCTACTGTTATTTAGTCAAGGCTAAATATTTATTAGTAGCTTAATCACCTATTATTTTTGTATTATGACCCATTTTCATAAAAATATTAGATATAAAATATTTAAATTTCAATAATCTTATACTAATGTAAAAAATAAGTGATTTCAGACCCTTAAAATAGAGGCAGTTATACAAACTATATAGACATTTGTTTTTCATTATAATTAATACACTTAACTTTTATAAATAATAATACATGGGACATTTTGAAATGTTAATGATAGTTTTATGTCATAAGTTTATATACAATAAAATCATTGTGCTTACTTAGATTTATAGACTGCCGCCTATAAGTTTCTATACTGAGATGTGGAGAATCGAGTACTTTCTCTAGCTTTGAGACCTATGTACATCGTTTATTTACAGACGTATGGACAAAGAAAGTATGGCAAAGTCTTCAGCGTCAAATATGTTATTGTGCAATAATATTATCATTTGTTGTTACTAACCATTGACAATAACCGTTGTAATGGCTATTAATGCTTATTGAATGCTTATTCTATATTTATTTATTTATTTATTTATTTATTTATTTATTTATATTCATAACATCACTATGATTTCAATACTGCTCTTACCCAACTAACATTTAAGGAAGCTAACATTATGAGAACTCATGATCCCATAACTAACATGTGCCAAAGCCATGAATTAAGTCCAAAGACTATGGATGTAACCACTATGGTAATCTCTCTCTCCATATCTGTAAGATAAACAATGCAGAGCTTCAGAATTATGCCTTTTTAAGGTCTTCACCCACTCATTCTCTTTTACCATCTTTCATTATGTTTGCAGTGACCTTCCTTACAGGTTTTAGTATTACCAACTTTTGAATACATCTCTCTCTTACATTCCTCATCCATTGTTACACTTTAAGCCAGGTCTCACTTGTGAGCTTCAGACCCATATAGCCAGATTAGTCCTGAAAGTCTTCACTTGATTTTCAAGTGTGATGGTCCCACATTCAATATCTCACGTTTAAAACTGAATTTTTTGACACATTTGGTTAAATGTCTGACTCTTGATCTCAGCTCAGGTCTTGATCTCAGGGTTATCAGTTCAAGCCCCACACTGAGCTCTGCACTGGGCATGAAGCGTACTTAAAAAAACAAAACAGAAGAAAACAAAAACACAACAACAACAACTGAATTTTTCAGATTTGTTTTCAGACCACCATTCCTGAATACAACAGTTCAGTAAAAGGCAGTAACTTGTTTCCCTTCACTCATCATACCCAATTACCAATTTTGACAACTTAATTTCTTGAATAGTTTATCTATATTCCCCTTCTGTCATGACTATACTTGTACTTTTGTACAGATTCTAATACCTAGACAGTAGATCATAGCCAAAGCTACTTTACTTGTCTTCTTTTGATCTTGTCTTGCCCCATCCAGTCCATCATCCACAGAAATGTTAGAATGGTTCTTAACATTGCACATCTGATTGTGTTTCTTCATCATTTAATGTCCTTTGGGAGTTTCCAGTCACCTTATAGATTCAACATGTATCTATCAGTGTTCTTTCACAGAATCCTGAAATGAATCCCCTTCCAGAATGGGGAAGATACAGATTACAAAATTTATTATAGGGATTTGTTCTTAGAGAATTGTATGGACTGCTTAAAGAGTTTACGTGTGGTTGTTGCATCTTTGGTGCTGAGTCTAAAGTCAACACAGTAGGTAGACTAAAACATATGACTATCACAGAACTTCTGACAATGTTACTAATTGTATGTCATCTTCACAAGAACAGACAATATGGGACAGCACGGGCTGTATGTTTACTTTTTGACTGATTGCCTTAGTGGATCAGGTATATGGGTGTGTCAGACTGGCTTCAGGTTTGGGGTGGATGAAAATGACTTCAACTAGAGTCAGTCCACTGTTCACTTATTTCCATCATGTGAGAATAACAGCAGGTCTTTGTTTTTCAGTGATAAGGTATTCCATTGCTTCTGTCTTCTTTCCTTACAGTTTTATACATAATGGCTGAATTGATTTTTAATTTTGTCTAAATATAGAATCTCTTCATAGTTTAAACGATGAAATGCTTTTTTTGTGTTTTGTGTTTTTGTTTTTTGCTCAACTAATCAGTGTCATTATTTTTCAACTTGTCCTAGTATTTATTACAATATCACAATTTTGTATATAAAACTGACACATGCTTAATTATTTACCTATTATCTGGACATCTTTATTGTTCCTTAATAGAAATATCAGTGTTAGAATTGCCTCCTACAAAGAAGATTCTAATGATTCAATAAATAAGGCTACTAAAGTACATGAAAAAAGTTATGTTTTTTTCCTATGAAATTAATAAATGTTTGGAAATCATTGGTTATACTATTGGAATCTGAAGTTCATGAAAAAGACAAGAAAGAAAAAAAATTCTAGTAGTGTGTTATTTAGTTATTCATTTACTGTCAAAAATTTGTTATGAATTAAAAACAAATAGATGATTAAGATCACAGGATCGAATGTGAGATAGAAGAGAAGCAGTGAGAACAAGATTAGCAGAGTTAGATGTTGGAAAACCTAGCCCAAGTCTCAATTCTGCAACTTGTGTGAATGAACTCCTTTTTAATTATTAAATTAAGCCTTGGGTCCCACGACCCCTGAAGATTCTTTGAGAGCCTCAGAACTAAAATTCCTTAAATTGACAAGTTTTATAATTCTTATTAGATATGGAGAGACTAAGCAAAGATGTAGGATATTTTACATAAAAACTTGCCTGGGAGACAAAATAAATTGACATTTAAAAATGTTTCATTTTTCTATAAGAAATTGTGCACCATAGAGAACTTAGTTTTGTGACAGCTCATCACACAGCACTGGTCCCTTACCCCATGCTGGGTAATTGGTCCAGAACTGACTCAGAGGAAGGATCACCACCTACTGTATCACCCATATCACTTCCTGTAGCACCTGGGTTTTTCTTGGAATGCTTCCATCCAAATGTAGATCATATCTCACCCCGATCTGTTTGTAGTGGCTGATAAGATCATAGCTGGAGGTGCAGTGGCAGAGGGCCATGAATATATAAAAGCATGTTGTTATTTTTTCTGATAATTACATAAAGAGTGATTTAATCACCAGACTGGTCACTAACATATGACCAAATGGGATTTCTTGAAACACAGAGTTTCCTTAATGGTTTCCTGGTTGTAAATGAACTCACCAATTTCCCATTAGGATTGATTTTCGTCACAAGCCTTAACACTCAAGATCCTCATAAATTATTTTTTAAATGTGCTGTGAAAAAGTGGAAAATTTATAAATTGCCCAAATTCTGTGTACAGGAAGTTCAAGTAAAGGAAAAAAATGATGTCTAAGACATAGGAAGTACATTAAACAGAATTCCGTAAGTTGTGCTATTCCTGTAATATTGCTGATGTTTTGAGAGGAAAAAGCACAGATCTTGGAGACAAACATGTAATTTTATGGAAGGTACTTTTAACATTGCTTGTGTGTTTTTAACCACTTATCTGCTTGTCAATATTTTCATTAGGCTTAACAAGATAAAGAGGCTTATGTGTATTTTATTAAATGAAATTAATCAACATTTGGCATACAACCTTCTTTAGAAAGATATATTTAAATTGATTTGAAATATGATTTTATTGACTTAAGTTTGAAGACTTCAATTATTGTGTAAAATATACAAACTGTGTATAGTTTTCAATATTCAGCAGTCTCTTTTTATGAAAGAGTAAATTAAAAGCTAAAAGGAGAAGCATCCTAATTTTCCAGTTTATTTTCTTAAATAGAGATACAGGATATCCTTCCCTTCTTTTTGGTTACATGAAAGAACTCAAATAGGACAGGACAGTGTCAGCTTTCTTCAGTGAAAGACCACCAGGAACACACCTATATAATTAAACATATTGAGTTTGTGACTCATTGCAGCTGGAAGAACACCACGGGACAAAGCCCACACACATTATGAAGGTCCCTGCTTTATTCAAAGTCTACTGATTTAAGTATTGATAATATCTTTTAAAAATACCTTCATTGCAACCTCTTATAGACTGGTGTTTGGCCGAACAAGTGGGCACCTAGACAAGTTGACATACAAAATTAACCATCAAAATGGGTAATCATGGGTGTCTCAGTAAGAGGGAGTTAGAACCTATTATAGAAATTTGGGGGCTTTTTTGGGTGACTTGGGGGGAGGGCTTAAGGAAGTAGGAGTATCAACGGGTGTGCTGTAAACTGGATCCTGGAAAAGAGTTGGACAATTTTATTATTGGTCATTTAATCCTTTTAACGGTAGGAATAAGAGTCTAGAATGAGGATAAAGCTATGATTGATAAAGAAGAGTAAATAGTCCCTCATTTTAGCCAGAAGTCACTCATTTAGCCATTTTAGTCACTCATTTGGTATTTTGCACTTGGCACGATGACCTTGTTTTTGTCTGAGCTGAGGCACAATAATGAAATGGCCTTGTTTTGTCTCACTTTATTATGGACTCAGAGTAACCTTGTCTGAGATTGGTATTCTGTGAGATTATTTTTGTTCAATAGGAGAATGGCAGGGTTTAGTGGTATTAGGCCAGATTCTAGAGGTAAGATGGCTGTGCCTTTTTTTTTTTTTTTCTGAATAGTAATTTGACTTTCTACTTACTTCAGGTTGTTAGGAGAAGCTGTTTTTGGTTTGGTTTGGTTTTGCTGTTTTATCAAAATTGACATTTAAAAGTAGGAACACTTGGTATGTTACATGGAATCTGATACATCAGGGATATATTTATAGCCTGACCTTCACTTGGCTTTACTTAGTCTATCACTGCCCTCTAGGTGCATCCTGTCACTGTGGTTTCCCACCAATACCATTGAAAATAAGTCCATAGCCACAGGACCTAATTGAATAGATACAACTATTTTCTGGCATACATGGATTGTCTGTTGGCTAACTCAGTTGATAACATGCTTTCTAGGTTTCCCTTTGCATTTAGATAAGAATCTCTTCCCCTCTGTGGTCCTTTCTTGGAGTTTGCCAATCAAAGACACACAAGGGTAAGGCAGTGGAGAACTATGCTCAGAGAGTTACACTCTGAAGGTGGCTGCACATTCCCAGAAGGTTCTCAGAATGTGCTTAAGAACACCACTTCACTGCTGCATGATGAGAGAATTAGTGGGTTCTTTGAAGATATTCTGGAGAATTGCATGTTTTTTCCTGTAAGAGCTTAAAAACCATCCACTTTTTGCTTCAAACTGTGATCTTCAGTGTCTCCTTCTCTGACTTTTCAGCAGCTTTTCCTGAACTTTTGCTTGCCCAGTTCTTCTAAAATTTCTTTGAGCCCTCATTTCTAGGTTATATTTTCTGTTCTCCAAATCCTTCAAGTGGCTTTGTTTTCGTGACTGAATCCAGATTAATACAATGCCCACTGCATTCCCACTTTGTTTTCAGATAGAGTCATCATTCTACCCTAATTTATTCAATTCCCTCTACATAGTTCACTGCATCACGTGTGTGTTGGTAGTACAATATGTAAGTCCTAGAGTGGACGTATCCAACCTAATAAATATCCAACCAAAGATGAACAAAATATTCTCCTTCAGATATTAGTAAGTGTATTGACATAATTACTATGATTTTGACTCTGAAATGTTCACCACAACATGGATAGCTGTAAAATCTCAGATAGTGATGGGTTGAATATGCGTATTAATTTCATTCTCTCATAAAATCTCACTAACATGGCATAAAGTTCTAAATCTAGAAGGACAGAATGAGCATATGACAGAAAAGTTGTCTCAAAAACTGATATAACAGACTCCAGAAAGGTGAATCTTCAAGCAGCAGTGACCAGCAAGAGGTCAAACACAATTTGTATTGCAAAAATAATTCCCAAAGCTGAGGAGTCACTGTCCCTAGGTATCTCTGGAAGTTAGTTGAGTAGAGTGATGCTGTTAGCAGAGAAAAGATTGGTTAAAAGTCTATTTATAAAGCATTTAGTTCCCCAAATATTTTATCCTAGTATTTGTAGCTACACTGTAGTTCTATAATGACAAAGAATGGAGGCATTTTCTGGAGAGACTAAAGCAGACGATCTCTGAACTCATGTATACCAGGTACAGTTGAGTGGGAAGTATTAACTAAGTGTATGTATATTTATAGAAAAGGCTGAAAAATCCCCTCCACCCAGGCATCTTCCTTCCCTTAGCTCTCAGAACATTGGCTCCAGGCAGAAGACTGAAGAGTCTGCAGAATCTGACTACATAAAAAAGTAAAACAATAAAGATCGTGACACAGGGATTTTCCAATGAAAATGGCCCAGGATCACTTTTCAGTGAAACCCATAGTTGGCCTTCTACACCCACATGCTCCAAGCAGCTTCTTAATCCCCTACTCTAACCAATGACGAACAGATATCTGAAAAATTTCTTCAATATGGAATTTAGTGAACAAAGGAAACAAAGTACAATGGGAAAATTCAGTCATTAGTATTTTTAAAGAGATTTTGTCTCATCATTCACTGAATGGCCAAACTCCCGGCCAAGTTTAATAGGCAGATAAGCGTCATACAGGGAAGAGACCAGTGCATGGTTTGAATTCACTGAGAACAGACGACATGCATGCTAGGCACAAGTGGTACAGAGAAAGTGCATGAGATCTAGGCTGTTTGCAGTGTATCAGTGCTCCATGGCCAGCATGTCTACTATGCGGGCCAAATGGATGACAGAGCCATGCACAACCCACTTTGTGTTACAGCAGAAGGACTTGAACCCCTCCTCCATAATGTCTGAAATACAGAAAGCCAGGACGTTTGTGAGGGCCATGGTCACATGTGCTTAAGCAGAAGGAAGGAGTACACATTAAGTCTGAGACAGGGAAAGAAATTTCTGTATAAGGCAGTAAGCCCACTGGAGGCTGTGAGGCCAATTCCCATCTTGGTAAGGAAGTGTTCCAGGCCCAATGCCCATTCTTCTGTGGCCAAGTGGAGGTCAAAAAACTGCATGCTCAAGATTGCCTTCCCCAACAGGTATAAAAGACTATAAATTAAAAACAGAGTAGTATTTAAGAAGAACATTCAAGGGCACCTGGATGGCAGTCTGTTAAGCACTGACTCTTGATCTCGACTCAGGTCATGATCTCACGGTTCATGAGATTGAACCCAGGTCAGGCTCTGTGCTGCCAGTGCAGATCCTGCTTGGGAGTCTCTCTCTCCATCCTCCTCTGTCTGCCCTTCCCCCTGCCCTCTCTCTTTCTCTCTCTCTCTCAAAATAAATAAATAAAATTAAAAAAATAAATAAACTTAAAAAATAATAGAAACTTAAAAATATAAACAAATAATAAATAAATAAATAAATAAATAAATAAATAAATAAATAAATAATTTTGAAGAAGAAGACCAAAGCGGGAGGCATCACAATCCCAGACTTCAGCCTCTACTACAAAGCTGTCATCATCAAGACAGCATGGTATTGGCACAAAAACAGAAACATAGACCAATGGAATAAAATAGAAACCCCAGAATTAGACCCACAAAAGTATGGCCAACTAATCTTTGGCAAAGCAGGAAAGAATATCCAATGAAAAAAAGACAGTCTCTTTAACAAATGGTGCTGGGAGAGCTGACAGCAACATGCAGAAGAATGAAATTAGACCACTTTCTTACACCATTCACAAAAATAAACTGAAAGTGGATAAAGGACCTGAATGTGAGACAAGAAACCATCAAAACCCTAGAGGAGAAAGCAGGAAAAAACCTCTCTGACCTCAGCCGCAGCAATTTCTTACTTGACACATGTCCAAAGGCAAGGGAATTAAAAGCAAAAATGAACTATTGGGACCTCATGAAGATAAAAAGTTTCTGCACTGTGAAGGAAACAATCAATGAAACTAAAAGGTAACCAACAGAATGGGAAAAGATATTTGCCAATGACATATCAGACAAAGGGCTAGTATCCAAAATCTATAAAGAGCTCATGAAACTCCACACCCAAAAAACAAATAATCCATTGAAGAAATGGGCAGAAAGCATGAATAGACATTTCTCTAAAGAAGACATTCAGATGGCCAACAGGCACATGAAAAGATGCTCAACATCGCTCCTCATCAGGGAAATACAAATCAAAACCACACTGAGATACCACCTCACACCAGTCAGAGTGGCTAAAATGAACAAATCAGGAGACTATAGATGCTGGCAAGGATGTGGAGAAACGGGAACCCTCTTGCACTCTTGGTGGGAATGCAAACTGGTGTAGCCGCTCTGGAAAACAGTGTGGAGGTTCCTCAAAAAATTAAAAATAGATCTACCTATGACCCAGCAATAGCACTGCTAGGAATTTACCCAAGGAATACAGGAGTGCTGATGCATCGGGGCACTTGTATTCCAATGTTTATAGCAGCACTCTCAACAATAGCCAAATTATGGAAAGAGCCTAAATGCCCATCAACTGATGAATGGATAAAGAAATTGTGGTTTATATACACAATAGAATACTACGTGGCAATGAGAAAGAATGAAATACGGCCTTTTGTAGCAATGTGGATGGAACTGGAGAGTGTTATGCTAAGTGAAATAAGTCAGGCAGAGAAAGACAGATACCATATGTTTCACTCCTATGTGGATCCTGAGAAACTTAACAGAAGACCATGGGGAAGGGGGAGGAAAAAAAAAGTTAGAGAGGGAAGGAACCAAACCATAAGAGACTCTTAAAAACTGAGAATAAACTGAGGGTTGGTGGGGGCTGGGAGGGAGGAGAAAGTGGGTGATGGGCATTGAGGAGGGCACTTGTTGGGATGAGCACTGGGTGTTGTATGGAAACCAATTTGACCATAAATTTCATATTAAAAAATAAAGAATTAACAAACATTAAAAAATAGAAACTTAAAAAATATAAACAAATAATAAATAAATAAATAAATAAATAAGCATTCAGATAAGGAAAGAGAATAAGATGAGCATTCTAAAAATTCCAATATCCAAGTAATAGGTGATTGATAAGAGAGGAAAAGAAATTATCAAATAAGTCTTTTAAGAAAATTCCATTTTCTTTTGGTAAATATTCAGTAGTGAAATACCAGATCATATAGTATTTCTACTTGTCAAATCACTTTGTTGTGTACCTGAAACTAATGTAACAGTGTATGTTAACTATACTTCAATTAAAATAGAAAAGGAAAAACAATTCCAGTGACTAAAGGATGTATTTTCATATTTAAAGAGCTTACCAAATACCAAAACAGTAAATGAAAATAGACTTCACCAATGTAGATCATGGCAAAATTTTGGAAAAGCAGGGAACAAAGAGAACTTTCTACATACCTCCAAAGAGGGAAAAATTGACACATCTACAAAGAATTAGGAATCAGCATGGCTTCTGACTTCTCAACAGCAACATTAGAAGCTAATAGGCTATGGAGTAATATGAAAGGAAATTGTATGTGTGTGTGTGTGTGTGTGTGTGTGTGTGTGTGTGTGTGTGTAATATTACATAGATATATAACTTTATATATTTATATGGTATGTAAGTGCATAAGTATATATTTAATGAAATATCCAACACAGAGCCCTTTAAAGAACTGTCCAAACAATTAACCAAGCTCCAAAATCCCATATATTCTTATTTTGCATTGATGTCATGTTCAAATAAAATGACAATGTGTGGAACATGTGAGCACAATATAGAAAATACAGTGGAAGCTGATATTTTCTAGGAAAATCATTATACATTCTATATCTTCTTTATGGAAAAAGATTATACTACTTTCTTCTAATAGTCTTAAAAACCCTGTAGTTGTCCCAAAATATTGATAAAGGAAAGAAATCTGGAAAAGTGGTTAAAATTAGCATTGATGAAAACAGAAATAATTTACTCAAATTCCTTAAAATAGTTTTTAAAACAACTCTTCTTCAAACTGTTTTACCCCCTTCTGTAGTTGAACACACTATTTCTCACAGATGATATACATATGCAATTTGAGGCTCCTTGAAGATATATCATAGTAATTCACATGTAATGAAATCCTTTACATGATGCCAGACAGAAAAATTTTTGCTCAATAATGGTAGATATTACTGTTAATAACTTGTAAACTGCTTCAAACCAATTTAAAAATGGGTGACTTTTGGGAAAATAAAGGATAAGAAATAAACATTCACCTAAGTGCTCCTTTAATGAACAATTTATTTTTTCCAGTGATTTCCTATAGTTAAATTTGTCCTAGTTCACTCAAAAGGAGGGTTGTGTAGATTTGAAGTTATGAACAAATTCAGGATATTACAGTTATATTTTTACAGACAACCTCTGTTGGGTTTGCAATATTTTTGGCACTTGAAAGGCTTACTTAATTTTTTCATTACATTTCTATCCATGGTTCATTTTTTCCAAAAATTATCTTTACTTTTAAGACTTACGGTTAATAAACCAAATGCCCAGAGCAAGCCATAAAAAAAAATCACTGCAAGTATCAAGAAAAAATATATTTCCTGCTCTAGGTTGTTATTTTTCAATTCAAACACAGACCATGTGAATCATGACATTGGAAATTCCATATATTTTTTGCAAGCAGGTCTTTTTCAAGGTGAATCTGAACTTTGAGCAGGGAGGCATTTGGCAGAAAATATATAACAGCTTTTCTTCTCCCTTTCCTTTGTGCTGAGCAAGTGCTCTCTAAAACAGCTGAAATCCAAATACCTATTTACATTGTTTAATATAGCAAATAATACATGAAAAACAAAATACATATGTACATACATATAGAAGGACAGAAAATATTGGCATGAACAGCGGATCTTGTTAAGGCACTGGTGCTGTGGGGCTGTGTGATCAAGGGGTGTGAGGGGAATGTGAGGAGATCTGTGTTTTCCTTATTGGGTCTGCAAGGTTTAACGAGACAGATGCACTCTCAAGACTGGACTCAGGCAAATATTGAGCTGGCTCAGTTGTTCTTCCTCCTTGATTCTACCCACTTTCTTCTCCATGTGCTGTTTCTCTCTCTGGAAACTGTGATCCCACCATTGCTTTTGGAATTCTCAAGGACCCCCTGATTATGAGGCTGGACCCTTGATAATCTTTCACAGCCTAACATAAAAAGAGACATTTAAAAAAATTTAATCAATTTATTTCAATTCAAGTTAGTTAACATACAGTGTAGTATTGGTTTCTGGAGTAGAACCCCAGTGATTGATCATTTATATATGGCACCTAGTACTCATCCCAACAAGTGTCCTCTTTAATGCCCATCCCCTGTTTAGTCCATCTCCCCACCCACCTCTCCTTCAGCAACCCTCAGTTTGTTCTCTGTTTTTAAGAGTTTCTTATGGTTTTCTCCCTCTCTGTTTTTAACTTAGTATTTCTTCCTTTCCCCTGTGTTCATCTGTTTTGTTTCTTAAATTACACATATGAGTGAAATCATAGGATATTTGTCTTTGACTGACCGATTTTACTTAGCATAATACACTGTGCCTCTATCTACGTTGTTGTGCATGGCAAGATTTCATTCTTTTTGATCTCCGAGTAGTATTCCATGGTATATGTATACCACTCCTTCTTTATCCATTCATCAGTCGATGGACATTTGGGCTCTCTCCACAGTTTGGCAATTGTCGATACCACTGCTATAAACATTGGGATGCATGTGACCTTTCAAATCAGCATTTTTGTATCCTTTGAAAAAATACCGAGTAATGCAATTGCTGGGTTATAGGGTAATTCTATTTTTAATGTTTTGAGGAACTTTCTTACTGATTTCCAGAGTGGCTGCACCAGTTTGCATTCCCACTAACAGTGCAAAAGTGTTCCCTTTCTCCGCATCCTCACCAACATCTGTTGTTGCCTGAGTTGTTAATTTTAGCCATTCTGGCAGGTGTCAGGTGGTATCTCATTGTGGTTTTGATTTGTAGTTCCCTGATGATGAGTGATGTTGAACATCTTTTCATGTGTCTGTTGGCCATCTGGATGTCTTCTTTGCAAAAGTGTCTATTCACGTCATTTGCTCATTTCTTCACTGGATTATTTGGTTTTTGGGTATTGAGTTTGGTAAGTTCTTAACAGATTTTGGATACTAACCCCTTATGTGATATGTCATTCGCAAATACCTTCTCCCATTCCATAGGCTGCCTTTTATTTATTTATTTGTTTGTTTGTTTGTTTTCAAGTCACATATTGCCTTTTAGTTTTCTTGATTGTTTCCTTTGCTATGTGAAACTTTTTATCTTGATGAAGTTCATTTTTTGTTTTTATTTTCCTTACCTCCAGACATGTCTAGTAAGAAGTTGCTGCAGGCCAAGTCAAAAAGGTTGGTGCCTGTTTCCTCTAGGATTTTGATGGTTTCCTGTAGAAAGAGACATTTTTGATTTTAAGATGAGGATCCTCTGTAGTCCCACCCAAACTGATCTGTTATGCTTTCAGTACCTTTTTAGTTACCCCTTCTCGGGTAAACATGTACAGGTTTAATCAAGCTTTACAAGACTTTCTGTGTTATCTTTTAGAGACCCTTGACTCTAAAGACCAAAACCCAGAACCCACGGGAATGTATCATATTCTTCCCTGTAGTAGAGTAATGCCATCTCACAGATTTTCAGTTTTCTGATGTCAGATATTGTACCATGTTTATCCTTGTATATCCTACATTATCTCTAACAGTGCTTGGGAATAGCAGACACTCAAATAGATATATGTGGAACTAATATAAATTTAAAATAATGAAACAATATTCCCACACAGCTTTGAGAAGAAATGGGTGATCTTTTGGCATCTGTCATTTGTATACATTTTGATAATTTTCAAACTATTCCTTGGTTGCTTTACTGGTCAGTTTCAGACTTTCAGAACAGATAAAGCTGGTATCTGGTCTGCTTTGATTGATTCATAGTCACTTCCAAATGCCCGTCAGTCCTCTTGCAACATTCCGCCCCTCTGTGCCCTTCAGCCCTGTTTTTCTCCTTGACCTCATCCTGTTTCCTTCTTCCTTCCTATGAAGTATATGAGCTGCCTTCTGTACTCATTCCTCATCGTGTTGCATTTGTTTGCTGCTGGGAAATCTGTGTTCATTTGGCATCAGCAGAAAAAAAAAAAGAAATTGAACACAATGAGGCAGACCACATGATAGATAGTTGTACAGTTAATGACATGTCTTATGTGAAGCATTGGACATTATATTATATTGTTTGGAGGGCACAATCCCCAGGGAAATTGCTACTCTGTTGAAGGGGAGTTAATAAATATGGATATAGTGTGGTTTTCTGCCACAAAACTACCATCCCTTCAGGGTATCTGTTAACAAATTCACTTTTGGAGGACACTGAGTGAAGCACTGTGAAGGGAATCTTTGCTTAGTCCTTGTTTTCCTTGGGAATGAAGGATTTCCAGGAAGTTTGATAAGATTGCCATTTCCTATTGCAGTGTCATGACGAACTTAGGGAGATAACCATCCCGGATGCAGGTGTCCAGGTCAAAGGAAATAAAAGGGAAGTTCAAAAGCACTCCTCCCATAGTTGCTGATCTTATATCTCTATTACTATGTCATGGGAAGTTTCTGTGTGAGCATATGCTGAAAATCAGACAAAATCTAAACTGCATGTCACACAAATGAAACAAGTTAAAAAAAATAAATACATTTCTCGAAAATGAAATGTGTTAAGTGTATAGGTCTCATGTTAAGCGTTTTTTACACACACACACACACACACACACACACACACACAAAAGTGAGGGCAGGGAGGATGAAATTGGTGGAGGCAATGAATATGTTTACTACCTTTGTTGTGATAATCGTTTTATGGGCGTATGTGTACGCCCAAATTCATCAAATAATATATATTAAATATGTGCAGCTTTTTTTGTTGATTATACTTCAATAAAGTTATTTTGAAACATTTAGAAGTATAGAACATACTTTTTCATTTTTAAAGCTCTGATTTTATTTTGAAATAATTTCAAAATTGCTGAAAAGTAGCAAGAGAATGTAAGGAAACAAGGAACATTCACCCACAGAACCTTTTAGAGTTTCATTTAAAATATGTCCTTTATAAGAAAAGCATTCACTCCAGGATCGTAATGTACCAGTTGTCATATCTTTCTAGCCAGTTTCATTCAAGAACTTTCCCCAGTCTTTTTTCTGATTTCATGACCTTCATTTTTTCAAGATTGTAGAATATTTCTTAGTTTGGGTTTGTCTAATGTTGTCTCATGAAGAAAGTTCAGTTGTTTATTTTTTGGCAGATATATGACAGAAATGATACTGTGTTTTTTTGTTTTGTTTTTGTTTCCTATCATTGCACACAAACAACATTGTTTTTGTCCCAGTCCTTTTGTTAACTTTGTTCACATAATTAGAACAAATCATGTCAGCCAGATTTTCCCACTCTTTTTCCTTCGTAGTTAATAAGAATTTTGTATGGAGGTAATATGAAACTATGTAAATATCCAGTTCTTCAATCCACTGTCACTCCCTAGTTTTAGCAGTTGTTGATGTTTATTGCTTGGATGTATTTTGACTAGGGTAACATCTCGTTGTGCTTTTTGTTTACTTTTTACTTGTATTCCTTTCCATTTATGTATTAATTTGCTTATTTATATTAGTGTGCATTTGTTGATTCTTCTTTCATTCAGTAGGGTACAGTCTAAATGATTAGATTGTCTTTTATTTAGTGAGTGGGAACCTCTTCAAACTGCCTTCTGGATCCTTCTGTTATACTCCAATTTTCTTTGAGTCCTTCTTTACTATTCCAACATGATTTTCTAGCTCATATTGTACTTTTTCTGCCCCACCATGTAATCACTTATTTCTTTAACCATCTCTGGACCTATTTATGGAGAATGATATGTGGAAGTTGAAAGGTCAAATGAACAGTAAGTGTGTTCATGATTGGTGAGGTGTTCCAATGCCCAAATCTTTTGATATTTGTGCCTTCATTCTCTGTCAGTGAGAAATGTGGATCCCATTAGCCTTAATATATTGACATATTTGCTAAATCCACTATATATGGCTATCTCTCAAGACTGCCAGGCTGTCCTCACCAGTTGGCTCTGACACACCATCTTTGCCTGGGCTACTATTACTGGCTACCCTTTGGCCATACTCACTGACTCACTCCATGTAAACCCTATGGCTGCCATCATTACTACCACTGTCCAATGTCTTTTGGAGGAGAAAAGAGGGAAGAGAAGACAGGGAAGGAAGGAGACGAGAAGCAATGTTCATATTTAATCACTATATTGTAGATTGGATTGAAACATTTTAGACTCTGTGGGTTTTCAGTAACAAGAAGAGAGTTATTTCATAATTATTGTGTTCTATGTTTTGCTGATTGAAACACTGCCATAACAAAATTGCCTAAAATATAAAAAGTTCTTTCTAAAGTGGATTTGTTTAGTGAACATCTTTGCAAAGAACAAAATGGACTTTCAAAAGATATACCTTATATCTCAGGCTGAATTTAAGTATGGTGTTTTATATTTAGAAGAACTTTTTTATACTATGTATTAAAAATTGTACAACTACTTTTGACTCCTACTTGTCCCAGAAACACATATTATCAAAACCCCAACACTTCTCTGTAAATACAGCTTTCCATGATTCCATTATCTACCACTGGCAAGGTCTTAGAAATAATGACACATTCACTAGTCTTTAATAGACACATGATGAGCACAAGCTCCAGTCTGATCAGTCAGTGAACTAAATATAAAAGGAATGCTTTATAAAGTGCCATTTAGATTCCAGTGTAATAGAGATGTAATGCATATGTCAAGTTATTGAGTTGTCAACTTAAATAGAAGCCAGTATGTCATCCAGTAATTATTGCTATTTAGGCCTAAGGCATTAGTGCTAATATTAGCATGTGAGTGTTAAGTATGCAGAGCACAAAAGGGAAAAGAAGAGATTATATGAAGTAAACCCTAAAGAACTCATTATGTTACTAAAGACCACAATCTATCCTTTGGATATGTGCAGACACTTTAAAATCAGGGGAAAAAATTGTAAGAATATACAACGCATTTGGGGAAAAAAGACAACCAGGTGCAAACATTTACCTGTAATTGTAGGAAAATTTTGGTATATTATCATCATTCTACACAGGTAAATTGCTCGTGAAAATCATCAGAAGTCTATTTGAAATTAAATTTGGTGGCTCAGTTTCTAGCTGCAATGATTTATTGACTGATATTTGCAACTGCAGTTTTCTTTAAAATCTCTGGAATAGAGCTTCATTTTTTATTAGTATTTAAAGCCTAAACTTTAGCCCTGTAGAACCCTTCTGCAGCTCTCCACCTGCAAATCAGGTTCATGTTTTATGTACATTAGCCTGGTATATACTACCTTTACCTACCTCTCTATTGGGGTGATCACTTTTATTATGCCAGAAATCTTTCAAAACTGAGAAATAAAAAGAGGCTTTTGAGATCTCACCTACAGAGGTTTGGAGATTAAACACACACACACACACACACACACACACACACACACACACATTAGTTCCCTTTAACAAGTAGTATCTCTAATTTAAAAGCACAGTTTGTTTCTAAAGCCAGTCTTTCAAAGTGATAGATTAAAACCTGCTGTGTGTAAGTGTATTGTACATATGAGCAGTCCAAAAAAAGGAAAGAGAGAAAAAAATACACACTCTGGCATCCCTTTCTGGCCCATTCCTGAAGAACTTAAGTAATAAAAGGATCCATGTGAAGATTAAGATAAAATCTAGCAGGACCAACACTGTCTTTCCTAATTCGCTATGCAGACAACAGAGTCAGCAAAAAAGGATTGGACTATTTCCAAATCCTTTTAAAAGCACATACTCTCTGAAGCAGAAGGCATCTTTATGTGAACAGACACCCGCACACACGCCACCCCTACCCTGGCCTGAATTTTATACTAATGGATGAAAACCACACAGTGCAGAACCACATTCTTTTAAAGAACGGATTCTATGTATTTAACATTAAGCAACACAAAGCAAAGAACAAGAAGGCAGACCTAGCCTGTAAACAGGCGGATGCTATTGGACTTCCTCTTTGGATTTTGTCCATGTTGTAATGCATGCTCTCCATCGGCTTAAGTGTTCCCCTTCCTTCAGTTCCCCTCAGTTGTACTCTACCTCAGAAAACCTTCCCTTTCCGCCCCTTTTAACATGGCTCTATGCACTTTTTTTTGATCTTCTCATAGCACTTTGGGTGTATGCTTCTATGGAAATATCTATCACCTCTATTCAATGTCTATCCTCTACAGTAGATTATAAAGTTCCACCAGGGCAGAGCCACTACCTTATGTTTGCCTGTCGTATGGACAGCGTTACTCTGCAAATTGAAGGCTGTAGCTTTTCTCTGGTCTTTACTGAGAAAGGCCTGTATGCTCCCAAACAGGTTTACCTGGTTTCTCCTCCTTACAGAAGAAGGGGGGAAAATGAAAATTAGTCTTCATTTTTATTGCCTTCCCTTGTCTTCTTTAATACACCAACACTAAACCACATAAGAAGGACTAAAGAATTGTAACTACAAGTCTGACCGTAACTGGGGAGTGTAATTTCAATACTGTTTGTTTTTTTTTTTTAAGAAAAAAATGAGAAATTTCCCTCAGGTGATCTCTCCCTACTGGTTTCCTGGTATTTGAAAATATTCTTGTAGCAGTAGATATAGTTGTTGATTTCATACCATTAAAGAGATGTTCAAGATACAAAAGATTAAAATTCAAATGGCTTTGGATAAAAATCCAGGGATTGGTTACAGCACTTCCTCTCAATGTTCACTTGACTGGTAGTCTATGAGTTCTAGATCTGAGGGACAAGATGGGGTTAAAGTAGATTCTGGGTGGTTAAAGGAAGAAATATTTCCATAAAGAAGCTGTTAGGGTAGTTCAGAGACACTTTTGTCCAATCATGTTTAATCTTAATTGAGGAAAGACAAATATATGCTATGGTTAGAGATACTTCTGAGTTTTCAGTACCATAGTTCCTGAGGTCTAGAGAACGATGTTTCAGATGTATCAAATTGTTAGATTTTAGATTTTTACCTTAATTTTTTTCTAACCATATTTTATCTCATTGTTATGCAACATTTGTTTTCCTTTCACTGGAAAAAGTACAAATTAAGTCATTGCTGTATAGCCTGTTTTAGGTCTTATCTAAGAATGGATTTGATAATAAGTTTTCTCTGTCTTTATCTAGCACTTACTTCGATGTGAAAATATTTCTGTTGCTTTACAACTTTGCAATGGTGAACAAGCATCTCAGAATTTTATGTACATATTCATTAGATTGATATACAAGCAGCTTCAATGTCCTGTTTGGTTATAAAAATCATGCTGATGTTATGAAATAAAATGAGGTACATTTTCTAGGCCTGGGAAGGTTTCAATAACATCGGAATTAACTGTTTTTTTAAAATTTAAATGCCTCTTTTTTTTTTCTTTTTAATGATAGCACTTTGACTGATTCTCCATATCTTCTTTGGTAATTGCCAAATTGTAGTTTATTTTATTTCCTCTTGGGGCAATAATGGTCATTTCTACTTTGCTACAAAGTCATGTTTTCAAAACTCTTGTTTCAGGTTCCTTATCTTGGTAGTATATAGTGTTCTAACTTTTTAAAGTCTCTTCTTGTTTTATGTTCAGGTATTTTTTATTCTGGATACATTTTCTCTCTCTTTTGCTTTTATTAGACCTTGAAGTCAAGATTAACTGCATTTGTATTACTGGTGTTTTTGAAGAACAAGCTTTTTAATTTTATTACTGTTTCCATTTTTGTCTCATTAATTTTATATTTTTAAACTCCCTTTCCTAGTTTTTAACAGTGAAACTTGAAGAAATTTTATTAAAGTATTTAGAGGCAAAACAGTTAGAATTTTTATGTTTTCTATGGAATGATAAATATTTCAAGGTTTAGTAGGCCTCTTATCTAAGAAATGGAAAGTCATCTTTTATATAATTTACAGAGTTAATAACAAGTATATTAAGTCAGTCATGGCACAATAACAGGAGGGTCAAATAAGCATAAACCTTCATATGTCAGTAGCTTTTAAAAAATATTCATCATCAGTATGGCATAACAGTGGGATTTTTCTTTCCTTTAAAAAATGCTGATACACTTCTGTTCAAATAATGTTCTCATCTTGATTGACTTATTTGTCAGGAACAAGTTCAAATGCCAATGCGAGGTTAATCTGTTGGGCCCCTCTGTTTAAAAATATAAAGTGACATCCCTTGACCTGCACTTGGCTTCTTGCATAACAAGAATGTGTGAAAGATGGCAACAGAGAAAGGAGAGGAAACCAGAAGCAGGGAAGGATAGCATTTTACAATTCATCATAATCTCAGTGCCATCACCTAATAATATCCCCTTCCCATCATTCCCCCATAAAAACATCATTTCCCTTCTCTTTTCCCCCAAAATCATCTGATATAAATTATCTACTTCAGAATAAATGCAGTTCTTATTTGCATGATATTCTTATCTTTATGCCATTGCAACTAAAAATTTTACTGGTTTTTGTTTTGTCCTCCTCCCTGACTCATAAATATGGAGAACAAACTGAGGGTTGCTGGAGGGGTTGTGGGTGGGGGGATGGGCTAAATGGGCAAGGGGCATTAAGGAATCTACTCCTGAAATTATTGTTTCACTACATGCTAATTTGCATGTAAATTTTAAAAAATAAAAAATAAAATTAAAAAAAATTATACTGGTATTCAAATTTATTGAAGTCTAATTTACATATCAGAAAATCTACCTCTTCCTTATAAATGACAATTCAATAATTTTTAGTTTATGGAATTATGCATCACTACATCCCATTTTAGAAAATAACATCACTCCAAAAATTCCTTGAAGCCTTTTTGCTGTCAATCCTTTTCCCATCTCCATTCTTAGAGTACATCCTATTTTTCTTGGTATATTCCTAGGAGTGGTTTACATAGGTCATATATAAGCTTATATTTAACTGTAGAAGGAACTACCAAATTGTTTCTCCTAATTAGCTCTACGTATCTACATCCTCATCAATACTTATCATCGTCTGCCTTTAAATTATTGTCATTCAAGTTGCTGTGTAGTGGTTTTAATTTTCACTTTACTAGATTAATGATCTTGTACACCTTTTCATGTGCTTGTTAGCCATTAATATGTCTTCTTTGGTGAAATGGCTATTTTTCTACCAATTTCTAAGAAATTTAGTTGTCTTCTTAATATGGGTTGTAAGAGTTGCTTTTGTTTTTAGTATGTACATTCTATACAAAAGTGTTATAGCAAATATAACTTCAAAATATTTTCTCCCTGTTTGTAACTAGTCTTTTCATTTATCTTAATGGAGTCTTTTACACAGAAATTTTTATATTTGATTAAATCTTACTTATTTTTTCTGTGGATTGTGCCTTTATTGGCGTATCTAAGAATTATGCACTTAAAGATGCAAATATTTCTTCTATCTTTTCTTCTAGAAATTTTATAATTTTAATTCTTAAATTTAACTCTGTGATCCATTTTGACCATATTTGGAGATTATATCAATTAAAGATCTGAGTTTATTTTTTGCCAACTGTCCAAGCATCATTTGACATAAAAATCAACCCTTTTGCCCATTGAATACTCTTGGCATCTTCGTCGAAAAATACTCAACTCTAAATGTAAGCATTTATTTCGGAACTCTCAATTTTGCTTTATTGATCTGTAAGCCTATCATTAGGCCTAAACTCCATCTTTTTTAAGTGCAAGCTATATTTTATTTTGAAGAGAAAGAAATGCATCACAGACAGAAAACATCTGTATATTCTCTTACTACACTTTAATTCTAAACTACAAGATAATAGAATTATTAAGTAATTATATAGATTTCCTTTAGAGGATTTCAGTCATAATCTAGCAATCAGGAATAAACCAGTCATGTTTGGTTTTGGTTAGTTAACTAGAATGTAATCACTGACATTCATTTGTTTTTATCTATTTACATATTTGACAAGTATCTAATGAGTAACTGTTATGTACCAAACACTTGGCTAAGGTCTCAATAACTCATTATTTTGATGTGTGTGTGTGTGTGTGTGTGATATATATATATATATATATATATATATATATATATATATATGTAAAGTTTATTTTTGAGAGAGAGAGCACAAGTGGGGAAAGAGCAAAGAGAGAGGGAGAAAGAAGATCCAAAGCAGGCTCCATGCTGCCAGTACAAAGCCCAGTGTGGGGCTGGAACATAGGAACCCTGAGGTCATGACCTGAGCTGAATGGATGAAGTCAGGCATTCAACAGACTAAGCCACCTAGGTACTCCTTGATTGTTATATTTTTATAGTAAGTTTTGAAATGTGATAGTGATATATATATATATATATATATATATATATATATACACATACATTTTAAGATCAGTTTGCCCATATCTACCAAAAAAATAGGAAAAAAGACTTGCTTGCATGTTGATAGTATTATATGGAACCTATGGTGTACTGATCTTTGGAAAGGAGTATAAACTCATGAACACATTTTACATTTCATTACTTTATTTTTAAACATATTCTATTGAAAATGAAAATTTATCTTGCAAATCTAAAAAAAACCCATAATTATGAGTAATCCAATTAAAAACTGCTCAGTGGTTTTATCCTTTTGATTTTTAAGACTTTACAATTTCAAATATTACCTAACTACCTTTATATGGGAAATAGAACACAATGTCATTCAAAGAACACTGATCTGATTTATATATTCACCTTGATTCTGCTACTCTTCTGCAACTTAAGCTAAGACAATTAATTTTTCTGGGCCTTAGTTTTATCATTTAAAACAAGCCATTAATACTTTATGAGAAAATAATATCATATTAATTTTTATTCAGAACTGTCCTGTAACTTCTTTTGAGTGTTATTTAAGAACATAATAACCCACATTGTGCCAATTGCTATCATTTTATTTTTTTCGCATAACTAGACAAATCAGCATTTTATTGACAGCTTAGCTGCATTTTCTGTGGTAGGAATTATTTGTTTCAGACTTGAAGAAAATACATCCCTTGAGATAAATAAAGAGAAGAAGGTGAAAGATGAGTGGGAGAAAGGAGAAGAAACAGCAGCTGCAGCAGCTTTGATCTGTTCATGATCAAAGAATTGAAATGTTAAAACATTTTTTACCTGTATTTTCATTTTATAGATGGTTTAATTGTTCCAATTGTACTTTGTTTGTATTTTGAATGAGGATTACCTTTAATTGCTTCTTATATTAACTTGAAAAAAATTAGCACGTAATCGAAATCTAAAACTTAAATTTAGTTCCATGCCCTAACATTAGGAAATTAACAAGAAGAACATGACTCCATTTATTTTTATCTCATAACATCTAACATACCCAAAACACTCTGATGTGATATAATACACAGAGCAATGCTGGAGCCTTTGGCTCAAGTCATATATTTGCTTCTTACTAGATTTATGACCTTAGATAAGAAAGTTAGCTTCTTGGAAACTTGGCTTCCTTATTTGTAGTTTGATATGGCCATTGCAGCTCTGTGTATGCAATAGGATTGCTATAAGAATAAAATTAGACACCATGGGGAAGCAATTGCAAAAGTTTTAAGAATACTCTGCCATTTATTATCCAGATGATTTCAGACAAGTTATTTAATAACTCTGTGCCTCTGTTTCCTAATCTGAACATTAGAATGTAATTATGAGAATAATAATAGACATCACCCCAGAGTCTGAGCCATGTAAAGAGCTCAACAGAATGTGTATCTAGCACATTGCTAGCACTCAATAAGCATTACCTACTGTCACTAAAGGAATGATAATAGAAATAAAAATTGTAATAAAATAGTTGATTGGGAATAATATTGAACTACATGAGAGAATGTAGGCTCTGTTAAAATAAGTTGATGAATTTGAAGCAGATGCTTCAAACTTTCAGGACTGAGTATAATCATGTAAGATGAGGATAATAAACAAAAGGATCTCAAATATTCCTTCTTGCTCTGAAACTCAAAGGATATGTTATTGTTACAGGAATTTAGTAAATGAATATTAATTGCATCCTAATCTGAGCTTTCTCTCATGGTTTTCATTATTGCCAATTTCATTTCATTATGTACATATATACGTACACATGCACATACACCTATACACATACATATATACACATTGTGCTATTCTCTCCTTCAAAAAAAGAAAGAAAATATGAATCTAGGATATGTACTTAAAATTATTTCTTGGCTTTTGGTTAATTTGCCTTTCTGTTGAAAGTATCTGAGAAAAGCAAATATATGACCTCATTACAATATGTCACCTGACATTCTGGTAACATGAATAATTCAAAAGAAAAAAATTTCCTAAACTCTCCATTCTTAAAGGTCTCATTGTGGTGTCAACATTAAAAACTTTCTTTAATAAAGCTTCACATTTGAGCAAAAGTCTCATTCTCACAGATGATCAAATTTATATACAAAGATATTTATTACCTTCACTATTTTTTCCTTACTTTATAATCTGAAGAAAGTGGAATAAAAATTATTGATTACTTAAATGCCCGAGTCTGGGAGTGAGGAAGGCTGCAGAGAAGTTATAGGTAACAATGGAATGTGTCCCGTGTGACAAATGCAATGAATCAAATAATTACAGTATCACCTGCATGAGGAAGCAACTACGTGAAGGTGTCATGTACAGACCTAAAATAAAGCTAAGGCTTGTAATATTTATTATTTTATTTCTTAAAAAATTAAGACAGGTGTCACTGGCAGCTTGAAACAACATTCATACCTGTGCAACTGCATTCTAATCACATTTAACAAATGACAAAAGCAGCCATTACCTGGAGTTTTTCACTTGATGGCTCTATACCTTCTGGGGACAGGAGATAAATGAAGGAAAACTGACACCTTCAGATGTTGTCTTGATTAGTGTTGACATTTTTCCTTGGGGGTTGACAGCTGCTAATGAATTTAATTTAAACATTGAAACAGAGGATCAAAAAATATCTTTTAAACAAAATTTTACTGAAAGGGATATTGAGGCACATCTATCACAAGCAGTCACGGCAAGTAAATCTAATTTGCAGTATCTCAAATCACCACTGTCAGCCCACTCATGTAATTTTACTCTAATTTTTAAATACAACTGCTCAAATTCAGAGATTATACAAAGTACACTAAATTAAATTGGAATGTTTCCCATACAGACACATCATTCTAAGGGCTTCTTATTCGACATTTCTGAAAGAAAATCTGAAGGTGTAATGTATAGCATGAGATAATTCTTATGTAATTTGACTTTATTCCTATATCATCTGTAAAGATGATGCTTTAATGTGATATGTTCTGAGAATCTGGTTTATGGGCGGATTTCTTGGATTCTTTTCCTCTTTCAACTCAAATAATTTTGTCTTCTGAAGAACATGTGATCATTATATGTCTTTCTTTCTGACACAGAAATATCTGAACTTCTAGATTCCCTTACAGAATGAAAATGAAACAAAATACATGAAAGTGTTATCATAATTTAGGGTGAATGCTATTAATAAATAGTAGCAACAAGTAGGCATGTACCAGATTATAGTCTGAAAATCACTTTTCTCATCTAGATATGATCTCAATGGGCAAGTTGAAACATTCCCAGAGAAGTGAAAGATGGGCATCTGATGTGAGGAGGGGGGAGAGGGTATGGAGAACGAGATTTAACTAGGAAGTTCTGAAGCAGCTAGAGGTGGAGGTGTGAATCAGCAAAGGTTACAAGAAGTGACTCTCTTTAAAGTAAAGAAGTTCAAACTTTTAGTGAGCCAATGAGTGCTGGAGATTAAGAGGATGTGGCAGGAAGCAGTGGGGGATGAAGGAGTTTCAGATTACCAAAAATATCCATTTAACTCTTGCTTTCTTCGGAGCTGAGGAACAAATGGAATTCAGGATGAGTACCTGATGGGGATAGAGAAGTGCCCTATTTTTTTTAAGCACTGTGATACTAATGTGAATCACTGATGTCTTTGCTTGTCCGAAATGAATTCATGTGATAAAAGATGAGACTTCAGAGACAATTCTGCTATCATAGCACAAGCCTTTCTTTGTGTGTGTGTGTGTGTGTGTGTGTGTGTGTGTGTGTGTGTGTGTGTGGTTTTCTGCCCTCTGGAATGGGGCTGGGAGGGGAGTAAACCAGTAAGCATAGAAGAAAAGAAGATGCATTTGAGAAAACGTAGGATAGTTTATCAAAACCAAGCTGTTAACCAGTCAGCCTAGACACCATGAAGAATGGGATACATTCTGGGAAAACATGGTTGCTACAGGGAAGAAAAAAATGTCTACATGGATCAGTTTGAGGGTGATTGCTGAGTTTGCAAGTGAGCTTAGGGAACTTTATTCAAAGAGAGGAAAGAGCTGTCAAGAAAAGACATGCCATGTAGAAGTAAGCAGCATGAGGCTTCTGTAGGTAGTTCTTCAAAAGAGTCTCAGCAAATGAGGTATGGTTTTCCCTGGCTTTTTACCAACCTTGAACACCCTCTGCTTTGCTTCTATTTGGAAAATGAGGGCGCTATTCAACAAGGTGTAATCGCAGATGAGTAAAGTTGTGTAAAATCTAGGGAGGTAATATCATATACCAGACTTTTGTTATTTTTGTTGCCCCTGTTGATATCATCACATTTTTACGATATGCCATGGCAAGTACCGTGCTAAGCACTTTACGTGGTTTAGTTCATTGAATCGTTACAACAACCCTGTGAGGTGGATACTACTATAAATCTTAACATCAGAGGGGTTAAGCCACTTTGTAGATCATGTAGTTAATAAGTAATGGAACTTAAATTTGACCTTAGGCAGACTTACTCCAAAATTAATTTTCTTAAACATCACACTATAATCAGTGTTTGAATGTAATTTGCAATCATTTGACACTAATGTATTTTACACTTTGTAAATGAAATTCACACAAAATCATAACAAATATTGTTCGTGTATTATTCAGTTTCTAATTGACTCACTTTGGAATCCAGAACTGTGGCTGCAACTGTCCAGCAGCTGCACAACATCTAGGCAAATCAAGTCAGTAATACTTGATAGAAGTAATTTTTTTCTGGGAGATTTCTTAATAAAAACAAATAAGAAAAAGTTTAGTTGGAAGTAACTAAAACCATGCCCTTTACAAGTGGAATGTGTATGTGTTTGTGTTTGTGTCTATGTCTTTTGTATTATCGATCATTCATATATACCCTTAGCCACTTGATTTTTGCTATCACTCTAATACCTTTATACTCATCATGAAGTAATTGGTGAAAACCCTAGTAATTTAAGGTAAAGGAAATATCTCTGTCCCCATTCCTGTCTAGATCCTTGGATGTAGTCTACTTTGGCATTATCCATTCATCCCATTTTGTGATCTGTGTTGGTCCATGTGGTAGTTATTAATCCTGCAAAGTAAATACTTCCATCTCTCTGCCTTTCCGACATTCAGTGGGATCTTGGTACCCTGTGGTTGGGTAGGGGTCTGTAACTGGTTCTGGTTGATGAAATATGAATAAAAATGATGTGCATTACTTTCAAGTGAAGTTTTAAGTGCTTGTTTTGCCATGCTCATTTTGACATACTCTCCTTCTAACATTATCCCAGAAAGTTGTTGTTGTTGTTGTTGTTGTGTGTGTGTGTGTGTGTGTGTGTGTGTTTTCTTTTGGGGAGGACAATGATGATCTAGAAATGAATCTCCCACCAGTCATAGGAGAGGGAGGTGGTATGAACCATGTCAGTGTTGTTTTGAGACTTTGAAATTTAGGCATTGTGTGTCATTGTAGTGGAGCTCAGAATGTACTGAGTAATATCATTCTATATTAAATAGATGAATGCCAGGTCACCTCAGATATTTAAATTAATTGTGGGAAATTCTCAATTTCTTCCTGCAGTGTTCCCAGTTTAAGTGTTTAAGGTTCACTGATGAACCTTTTTATTCTTATCACAACCTCACAAGTACTTATAGTGAAAGAACTTCAATAGCGTCATGCTTGCATTTTAAACTATCCCAAACTGACTACTAAATTATTTGGGAAAGCTCTGTTATAATGGGAGGATGGTAGTTGTAATAGATTTTAAATGCTACCCCTCTTATTTAAACGGGATTTTAATTATTTTCCTCTATGGTAGCAAACTGGTTATTATAGCTTAGGTGCCCTATATGATATTAACATTATACTCCACAAAAGAAGTTTCATGGACATGTCATACTGAGTTAGCATATTTTTAATGCATAAATGCTAATCCTTTGATAATGTGGTCTATATCTCCAAAGGGTCAGATGGAAAATTCAATCCCAGGCCTTCCTTTGCCTTTCTTTCTCTGCTTTTCCCTTGCCTTCCTTCCCTCCCTAAAATTATGGGCTTTCATAAGCATTTCTCTCTAATTATAAGTGTAACACTGTATCATATATTCTCTCTTGCTTTAACTGACAAGAGTTTTTTATTTCTTTATTGCTGTTGTATTTTAAAACATTTTGTGCACACTTGTAAGTAGGCTACATTATGATTGCAATTGAACTTCCCATTTTCCTGGAGACAGTTGCCTCTTACAACACCCAGTGACTTGTTGTGCACGTAATAGGCGTTACTAGGTAAGGCCTAGGAAGTTTCTCCAGTTCCACTGTTTATTAGCACTTTTCGGGAAGTTGGATAATTTCTGCTTTTCAGACTCTTAAGATTGAATCTTGCGCTTTCAAATAAAGAAATATGGTGTTAAGGTTCCTTAAGACCTTAGGGCATAAATAAATGGAATAATTGCAATAATTGGTATGATAGCTGTTGTAACAAATGGACCCCCCTATCTGATGGCTTAACCCAGAAAGAATTGTGTTATATCTCACGCACAAATCCAATCCTAGTCTTCCTGTTTTGGTGAGGTGTGCTGTCGTCCTGAGCTCCAGATTGACCATCTTCCACACATGACTTTCAAGCTTGCCTGGGTGTCCATGTGCCACAGGCAGAAAAGGAAGAACGGGGATGACTATGCAGGTGAGGTCTTTGGAGCTAGGCCCTTAAATATCATATGTCACTGCTTCTGTAGACAGGAACTCAGTCACATGACCATGAGTAATTGCAGTGAAGACCAGGAAGTGTAACCCAGGAAGAAGTCATCCAATCTTTGCCATAATATTTAAGGAGTTACTATTACTTTGATCATTACTGTATTTCATCAAATACAGAATTTGCATTTTTGCCAACTTTGGAATCAAAATACATCCTAATATTGATGTTATAGACTCTCATTATGGCTTAATTGGCACTAACTTTTTCTTTCTTAATAGTACGAAGTATAATGGATTTTAAAATTGATAACATGAAATTTTTCTATAAAATATTGTAATATCTCAGAAATTTATTTCCCAAGAAACATTAAGTTTTTAAATAGCGGGAATAAATATTTGATAAATACCAAGGTGTTATTAAATGTGATAACTTAAACATTTTAATTACACTAAGTGATACCATAGTGATTGTTTACACTTTTTCTATTATTTCTCAGAGGGTTTGATCATTAACAATAAATGCTAACAAGCAGTATATTAATCCACTAAAAGTTGAATTAGGAAAATAAAATACTGAGTAATTGTAAAGAATGATGCTGTGAAATAGATATATAAAAGTGCTACATTTTAAAAAATATATTTGGTTTCCCTACAGTTTTATTTATTTATTTGTTTGTTTGTTTTTGAGAGAAAGAGAGACAGACAGTCACGTGAACAGGGGAGGGGCAGAGAGAGATGGAGACACTGAATCTGAAGCAGATTCCAGGTGCTGAGCTGTCACCAGAGAGCCCAACATGGGGCTCAGACCTGTGAACGCCGAGATCATCATCTCAGCTGAAGTCGGCCGCTTAACCGACTGAGCCACCCAGGCGCCCCATGATTGCCGTACGTTTCTTGACAAAAATAATTGCATGGCCCATTAAAAATCAAACAAGAATATGATTGGAAGGGAGATATTAACTAATATATCTTACAGAGGGTCTTGTTATAAAATGGAGTCAATCCCAAGAAACTTAAAATATAACCATATTAGTTGCGTATTTTGGAAGACTCCAAAACAGCAAGGAAGTAAGTTGCTACATGTACAAAGTAATAATACATTTTAGACCATTTCCACTTTAGCTTATGATTTTTGTGTTCACCAAAATCTAATCATTTTTGAAAAATAATTCTTAAAAATCTGAATAGGAGAGTATTTGGATGAGAATATTATGATGAGGAAAGAGGTATATTTAATGGAGTAGAGAGGTAATAGTCTAGCTGAGATATTGATCATTTTTACCCTAATTTCAAATATTATGGATCATATTTCCTCAGGAAAGTCCCCACAGTTTTAATTCTTGCAACAATGACAAAAGAAATACATTTTTATTAATGTTTAGAACTTTTTTCTTCTGTGTTCTTCATAAAATACCTTTTTTGTCTTGAATTGCACTTAATGCAATCTATTCTACTTTATGTAGAAATGTTTGAAAGAATCTAAATAATGTCATTTATATGCCATCTTTATGTATTAAAAACAAGTGCCCGTTTGGCACTTACATTAGCTTATGCTTTTTCACTCCGTGAGAAAACCATCAGAATTTCTAGTTGAAATTAATATGAATGATTCAAACTGTAAAAAAGAAATGTCCTATTTCTGTACTGTCTCCTCTTTAATCGTATGTAAATATTACTTATTTTTATTTTCAAAGCAACCTTTTTGTGAGCAATTATTACAAAACGTATTCATCTTCAGTATATTTATCCACAAAAATATAGACCGTTACAAAATTATTTAACTCGGTTCATGTGTTTAAAAAATTGTCACCCTTATGTGAGCAAAATTCAGATTTCTTTCCAACATTCTATTGATCCTGGAAATGGATAATTGAATATAAATTAGCTTGCTTTTCTTCTCACTGGTAGTCCAGATTCCAGAGGCTACTGATTCAGAAAGGCATTTACCCTCTGAATAAATCAGAGACTAATTGCCCATCCTCTGAGCTCTAAAGTAGAGCCAGCTACCTATGCAAACCTGTAATTTAGCACTTTACATGACTGAAATTTTCTATTTTGTTGTCAGTCTCCCCCACTAGACTCTAAGTTCATTGAAAGTGTTTCTGATGCCTGGCATAAAATAGTCACTCAAATGTTTATTGAACTGAATATAAGCTAAGTGAGTAGAATTGTAATTAGACCATTGAATGAGCTGTTTGGGGACACATCACATGCTTTTGTTTATGGATGACAACTTTTGTTTTCGAAATTGAGCTAAAATCTGGTGTGTTAAGTATGCTGTACATGGACTGATTTCACTTAACATATAATCATTTATGTTGCAAGAAACAAATTAGTTTACAATTTAAAATATCTCACACTGAACAGGTTCTGATCTTCTTCATTTGTATGTTAACATTGGAGAGTTCCAGGGCTCAAACCATGTTAGAAAAATTGAAGTTCCAGTATCAGAAGATATTTAAGGGATTATTGGACTTATTTTCAGCCATATCAAGGAAAATTAAATCTCTGATCTAATTTTTTCAGACACTGTAGAAATAGCCAAAACTCCTGCCATACCTCTGGGTGGTTTTAGACAAGTTACTTAAACTTTTAATTTCTTTATATTCTTCAAAATAAGAGAAATATTTTTAGTTCTCTTATAAGAGGAGTGGAATAAGGTAATAAATTTAAGACATTAATTGTAGAAGTACCAAATTTTTAAAAAAAATATATAAACATCAATAGCAATATGAGAAACTTTAGCTAAAATTCACCAACTATGAATTTGATTCCTTGAAAAAAGTTATTTTTAGTATCCTCAGTAATATGCAGCTTTCATATTTCTGAGCTACTTCCTGTAACTAATTATTTGAGTAGTTGATTAAGAACAAAAATACTTCTGGACCATCCATATGGAAGATCAAGTTTAGAATTTTAAAGAGAAGTAAGATGTAAAATTACTCTACTTCAAAATAATCATATTCAAATATGTGTTCTTTAAAATTTCTCCTGTCTTAAAGTTTACTTAAAACCAGACCTATTTCTGGGGTGCCTGAGTGGCTGAGTGGGTTGAGCATCCTAGACTCAGGTCATAATCCCAGAGTCGTGATACTGAATGGGCTCTCCGTTGAGCATGGAACCTGCTTAACATTCTCTCTCTCTTTCTCTCTCTCTCTCTCTCTCTGTCTCCCTCCCTCTTCCCTTCTCCCCCACTTGTGCTCTCTCTCTCTCTCTCAAAAAAACACCTAATCTGTTTTCATAATACAAATACACATGTATTTTTATGTGTTTCTAGATGATATCAACCAATAATAGAATTAATGCCTGATACAGTACATAGGAATAAAATAATGTCCCTGGTGGTCAGTTTGAACAATTTCATCAAAGGTGATACTGCTAATACTTTTGAGTGACAATTAAATATTAACATATATATCTTTAGCATGTTCAATGGAAATTATCAGATGAAGGAAGAAGTGTTGTTAATAAATAGAATAATCCTCTACAATTTAAGTGTTGTTAATGGGATTTGGAGAGCTTGAAGAGCAAGGGTAATTCTATATTTGAGATCTGTTCTTTTCAGCTACTCAGGTTGGATTCCCCATGTGTGTTTTGGCACTCTGTGCCAGAAGACATGTCACAGATTTCAGTTCCAGCTCATCTCCACTTATTATCACTAGACTTGTCAACTGTATGAAATGACCTCCTCATGTGTACCATGTAACATAAGAGAGGAATGTATTGGAGACGCTCAAAAGCTACCATCTCAAAGAGCTGGTTTCAATTTCTACTCAACTTTTTCGGCCACATCTCTTCATTAAACTTTCTCTGAGGCTATTGCCTTAACATACTCAGTGCATGGTCCATTTCCGTTTCTCACGGGTCATTTGGAGGGATGTGTTGTATTGTGGAATATGCCTTGTGTTCTTTGGTTGGCTAGCTGTCAGCACTTCAATCTTCTTCCTGCTGTCTTAGACACAATAGGAAGCAAGTGGAGCTTTAAACTTGAATTAAGTACATAGAATACTAAATGTAGTTTTATATCATTCTCATATTTCTCTTCTTTTACTCAATACTTAAATTTTATTTTTAGCTTAAGAAATACAGACTCAATACAACATTCCCTATTTTACTACTGGTCTTATTTTTCCTTTATTAGGGGGAGAATGTCTTTGCTTGTGAAAACAAAACACAGAATCTCCAAGATTTAAGAGAGACAGGAAACTTCAGATTTGGTGAGTAGCTGATCCAGCAGCTAAATACTTGATCTGTTGCTTCACCAAATCTGGAGGTTCCTTTTTTTCTCCTAAATCTTGAGGGTTCTGTATTTTGTTTTACTGAAACTGACTTTTTATAGATTCATTAGCAAATTCTACAGGCTCAACCTTCAAGACACATCTACTAGATAGATAGAAATAAGCTACGTGAAGCACCTGTCACAGAGTAGGTGATGAGTATTTATAGACAGGATGAGTGGTTGAATATACCAAATACAACTCTAGTCATCTCCACTATTACCCTTTTGGTCACGTTACTGCATTGGCTTCCTACCTGTCTCACTGCTTCCTGATATCCCCCTCTAAATTCTATTCTCAAAACAGTAGCCATAGTTTTTCTTTGGAAATGTGATTGGATCCTGTCATTCTTCTATCTAGAAGCCTCCAGAAACTTCTCATTTCAGAGCAGATGCCAAACTCCATACAATCAACAGAGTGTGGTATACATTCTAGTCTCTTGTTGCCTCTCTGACCTCTTCTCCTATATGCTGCTTTGCGATCACCACGTTCTAGCTCCTTTGCAATCGCCATGTTCTGGCTCTTGCCTACTTTGGTGCTGTGCCCCCAGTTTTTTACCTTTGGTCTTCAGGGTTCCCAGTGCCAGAAAATTATCTTCTTCCAATATTGTTTACTCCCTTAACTCCATCAGATCATTGTTTAAATGGGGTCTTTTGGGGGAGGCTTTCTATGGCAGATTATAGTTTAGAAATATTTACTCCCTTTCCTCATCCCACTTCCACATAAAGACGTTAGGCTTTATATCCCTCCTCCTTGACTTTGGGCTTTTGTCATACAGATTACTGGTGGAATATTACAGATTTTTCCTGCTTAGAAATCATCAGGCTGGTCCACTGGCCCCAGGAAGTGAATAAGAAACACGTGGAGCCAGAGCCAAGCCCTGCCTAGACTAGAGCACCATGCTGTAGCTGGCTCCCAGATATGTGAGCTAAAGCATATTTATGGTTGTATGTCACTGAGACTTTTCTGGTTGTTTTTACTTATTACCCTGTGTCAATAGCTAACTGATGCACCTTCTATGACCATCCTGTTTAAAATTGTGCACAAGACATAAAACCCAGAGTGAACAGATGTTTTTGCATCATGTCATCTATAAAATTCTCTTTAATTTATTAGCCATTTAAAAATTTGGTGCATTACTTTTTTTTGGCAAAAATGCACCCTACTTGCGTGATTTTCCATGACAGTTGAGAATGCTTGCATGGCTCGCTCATGCCTTTGTGACCAATCAGAGCAACACTGAGAGCAGATGCTTTGGATATAATTTCCCATTCATCTTAGTTTTCTCTTCACAACACTTGATTCTTGCAGTTGCCTGAACAATTTCCAGAATGAGATTCATTTTATAAGCTTTGAGTCAGGAATTTTAGCATTTTATAATAAACAAATGCACACAGATTACTCCTGCAGAACAGTCTTTGGACCCAGAAATTAGAGTACTCTAACCATTCTCTTGCCATTTTTAGTTATTTCAGAGCTTAATAAAATAAGCTTTTTCCAGGCATTCCATGCATTTCTTTTTCCCTAGTTCACCAGCTTTTGTCCACAGTTCTCTTGGGTATTCTTTTTAGAACTTAATATTTAAACATGGATATAAAAAGAATTTGCAACATGAGATTTAGCAGTGTGTGCAGCATTTTATTTATTTTTTACATATGGTTGAGAGAGTTCATAGCTTTTTATTGATAGCCTGTTATTGCCCTAAGTGAATCATTCAGGAAGTTCAGATCTTATATTTCACTCATGTGGTTCTCTAATTTTTACTTCTTGTATCCTGGATAATTTAAATTAAGAGGTTTCATATTGTGGCTCCAATGGCCTGCTATGTTTTCATTGATTTTTAAGAAAACCTTCCTATGGGCATTGAGAAGGGCACCTGTTGGGATGAGCACTGGGTGTTGTATGGGAACTAATTTGACAATAAATTTTGTATTAAAAAAAGAAAAAAATTAATAACAATTAAATTTTAAAAATTAAAAAAAGAAAACTTTCCTTATAATATATATTACATTAACACATTCAAATATTTCTTTGAAAAGGAAATGTCTTACATGCATTTAAGCTTTTTCAAATTTATGACTACCAAACCTAACAAGGTTCAATTATTTTTTCTTATTCTCACTCTCTGAGTTAAATTGAAATTGCTTTAATTTAGATATACAAGTGTATAAACAATTCCTCATATAGATTAATGTCAGAGACAATGGCGAATAATCTATTACACAGTATCATTTAGCCAGTAGCTGATTGCATATGTTTTCTGAAAATACAAAAGCAGAGACAAATAATGAAATGGTTAAAAAAATCACTACAACTTCTTTCAAATTACAGTAAAATTAAATTTTATGTTAAAGCATGTATTGTTGGTCGTTGGATAACCTAAAAGAGAAATTTGTGGTTTACTGCCCATGAAAACTCTTCACTTATTCTCTTAGGCCAGTATTAAAAATTTTATTGTGTGATTATTACTTATGAATGTGCTAATCTATTTGCATGTCATCCATGAAGAAAATAGTTAACATTTTGTTCTGCTTGTTTTCTGGTAGTTCTTTTCAACTTTTTTCAATTCTCCTGTTAAAAAACATAGCAACAGGCAAATGTGCTTTATGCTGAGTACTAACTTGGAAATGGATAATGTTCCTCACCCCCTTTGTATCTACAGGTATGGTCTTTAGTGAAAGGCAGCAAGCTGCTTACTAAATCATCGTATCAGCAGCTTTGCTGCAATGTTCTACACTGGGGGACAGTTAACGAGCTGATGTTTCTCTCCTACAAGCTACTAAGCTGACTAACTAGGTCGTGCTGTCAACCTCAGTGTTGGAATCCTGTTAAGACACACACACAGAAGCAATAAGCATATTGCTCTCTCTCTCCTATACTTTTTATCCTGGTGGTACATGTGTGCTCATTTAAGCATAATGTCTTCATTCAAACACAGTTAATAACATTTGAACATAGAAAGTTGCAATAAACTTTACCACTTTGAGGTGTGTGATATTTTTAGTTGCTGATTTATAACATAGCATTTTGAGCAAATCACATGTTAAAATGTAGTGGACAAGTGATCAATTAATGATTTTGAAGAGATATTAAGTAAAATGAGCTGAACAAATAGTTTTTAACAATACAGGGCAGCTAAGACACAGCTGCTCAGTCATCTTTTATTTGTATACCCAGGGGCACATTTTGAACTTTTGTATGCCTTGGTTTCTTTCCTGTACAATTGAATATCAATACCTCATAGGATTTTGGTGATGACTAACTGGAATAATTGCACAAAAGCATTAAGTGTAATGCAAAGAATGTAATAAGTGTTGAATGGATGTGAGCAAACCCAGACAATTGGCTTTACCCTTAGATGAACAAGAACTAGTGATATGCCTAAAATTATGTTATTTGTTGAAAATATTTCTAAAGAGTAAGATCTTATCTTCCTCTATGTAAAAAAATAACCCATCCTTCAAAATACTTGAGTATTAGGTATAGGAATGTATATTTTCGTTATTTGAGAATTCACAGTATTAACATTTATAGTTTCAGTTATTCAGTGAGAAAAAGCAGTACTTTATCATATCATGTATGGACTCCTGGTATTTCAGAAGAATAATAGCAAAGGACCTAAGAATTGATATGGTGATAAATTGTTTAATATTTCTAGGTAGAACAATATATTTTAACTTATGAAATATTATTTCTCAAACTATGCAGTTAGTTGTCACATAACTCAAAGATGGATTAGGTTATGTTATAGTAACAAGTAACCCCAAAGATCAGTGGTTTAATTCAAACTGCTTGCTTAGGTTATATGACCAATGAGTGACATCAGGAGAAAGAGTCTAGAGGCTCACTGGAACCTACAGGGAGGGATTCCCCATCTTGACATGTGCTTCCATTATCTTCATTCACATGTCCTTAAAGGTTCTGCCTCCAAACAAAACGGGTGGCTTATAGTCATGCTCTATTGGATAAAATAAGTCACATTGTTAGAAGGAATGGAGAAATGCCCCACCAGATGTTAAAAGGGAAGGGAAACAAAATATATCTTAAGAGCCCTAATAGCCACCACTAGCATTTGAATTCTTAATTACTTTTTTTCATTTATTTAATGTTCATTTATTTATTTTGAGAGAGAGAGAGAGAGCAAGCTGGGGAGGGACAGAGAGAGAGGAGAGAAAGAATCCCAAGCAGGTGTTGTGCTGCCAACGCGGAGCCAGACTTGGAGCTCTATCTCATGAACCATGAAACCATGACCTGAGCTGAAACCAAGAGTACGAAGCTCAACTGATTGAGCCACCCAGGTGCCCCTCATTGTTGTTTTTTAAATCAGTGGGATCTAAATATATAACTATTATTATGTGAGCATTAGCAAGATAATCTTCAAAATATTCTTTTTTTTTTCAGAAAGATAGGTAGGTGTTAGTGAGACATAAGTGTTCTTTACAAGCATAAATAATAAGTGCTCCAATGTGTCCAACAGAAAATCATGATCTCAGTTTAGAAATTGTGGTGCAAGTGTAGTACTGAGATTTGTGACTCCAGAATCTCGTATGTCTCAGTGATTCAGAATGGTCAGACTCAAGAAATCTGGGTCATAATAACCAAATTTATCATAGGTGATTCATAAACCAAGCTAGTTCATTATTTAACAACTATTGACCAGGACAGATGTAATCTTTCTGAAAAGCATGTTCTATCTGTTTAGGCAAAATACATAGAATAGCAAATTATAATTTGAAAGACTTCTTAATGAATATGGAATCAAGACATGCTGATTAGACTATGTCTATGGCTGAAAAAATAATATTTATGTGGATGTTATATGTTATGATAGACATGTATTTGTCAACACTAAGAAATATTTCTACAAGACAGTATAATTAGGTTCATGGGTCAATGTGTCCTCTCTTTTAGAGTTTTGTTTTTTTTTTTAATGTATGTATGTATGTATGTATGTATGTATGTATGTATGTATGTTTTAGAGCTTTTGTTTGTAGAACTGCAATACAGATAATGGGCTAATCAACTTCTGTCAGTTAATCAATTTTTTCTTGAATCTTTTCTTGAATTTTTTTCTTATTTTAATCCCAGTCATAGTTTTCTGAGTTCATATCTAATCACCTGGAATTAATGTTCACATAATTTTTCTGTCACATATGCCTGGTGTTATTTCTCACCTAAAGATATTACTGTAACTATCACTGCTAATACCTACTATTTACTAAATGTCTTCTATGCTCTAGGAGCTTTACATATCTTATATCATTAAATTCCCCCAGGGACTCAGTGATATAGGGATTGTTATTTTTATTTTAGAGATGAAAGAAAATTAGGAATTAGAAATATTGATTTATTTTTCCACTTATTCACCCAGTGAGAATTTGGCAAAGCAGCAGCAATTTAAATAAAGTTCTACAGGGAGGCTGGTTGGCTCAGTTTGTTAAGTGACTGACTCTTGATCTCAGCTCTGGTCTAGATCTTAGGGTCTTGAGTTCAAGCCCTGCACTGGACTCTGTGCTGGGCATGAAGCCTACATTAAAAAAGAAAGAAAGAAAGAAAGAAAGAAAGAAAGAAAGAAAGAAAGAAAGAAAGAAAGAAAGAAAGAAAGAAAGAAAGAAAGAAAGAAAGAAAAGAAAGAAAAAGAGAGAGAGAGAGAGAGAGAGAGAGAGAGAGAGAGGGAGGGAGGGAGGGAGGAAGAAAGAAAGAAAGAAAGAAAGAAAGAAAGAAAGAAAGAAAGAAAGAAAGAAAGGAAGAAACTAAGTTTAAGATCTATGTGGTGCCAAACCATTCTCATTCCACTATTTCACTAGCTCAATTCCATTTTAAGTGTTATGAATTTCATTAAGGGATGACCTAAACATTTACTATTGTCACAATCCACATACCTCTTTTCACCCCACAGTGAATGACCAAAAAGACAAATACATGGGTGAGATGATATTGTGATAGTCCATTTTAAGGTAAAACTAAAGGTTAGAATTTAACATTTTTATATCTCATCCCTCATTTCTTTACTTTTGTCTTATAGACTAAGTTTTCTTCCGTTGAGTATTTTTTTGTCATTTAAGAGTTCCCATATTCTCCAGCAGAAATTCTAACCTTCATTGAGCATCTCAGGTACACAAGATCAAGGTTTCTTCACTTTTTGAAGTTTAACTGTGGTAATCACTTCTAAATTCTAAAAGAGAAATCCAAGTCCCCTTTTAATTTTGGCTAAACCTGCTCACTATGAAGGAAATCATATCTACTAAAAAGCTGCAGAAAAAAGCCATTGCCCCCATCTTTCACATCCATCCTATTTCAGAAAAGCCACAGCTCAATCAAGGAATAAAGAAATGCATGCAATCAAATCACTAGAATGTTGTAGGGTATGAATGATGGCCACATATGATAGAAAAAAATCTGTTTCATCATAAACTCCAGACTTCTCATTTTCTAAACAAAATTAGTGACTTTTCCAGTTGATTATTTGATTAACATTTGTTAATAATCTCTGTGTTGTTAAGCAATACATAATCTGGTTTTTAAGATGACATCCTCATAATCAATCTGAATCTGTGTGTGGTTAGTGATTTAAATGAATGGTAGTTGGACTCAATCTTCATGCAAACTGAAGTCACCAGATTTTTAAATGTAAAATCGCATGCCTCCCTAGCACAGATAAAGGAAATGATTCTATTTACATGATACATTGGACATGTTCAGTATCAACATTTATATATTGTTTAAAAAGAGAAAACAGAAGAGTAAATGGTATAAAAATTGTCTAGAGAAGTTGCAACTTGATAGGCAATTCCAAATGTATATCTATGTGCCCTCAATAACAAATATTTCCAATACATTGCAAACTTTTAACAGCCACTAAACTGCCCAAGACTAAATTAGAATTTAACAGTTAATTTCCAAAGACAAAGGTGCATTCTGGGGGATTTTTTTTTCTGGAGTGAGTTGTCTGTTATTGACTATTGAAACTACAACTATAGCAAACTGACAAATCCAGTATATTATGTCCATATACCATTGTTTTGTGAACCTATGATACCCACAAAAATGGGGGAGAGATTTTGATAGATTAATTATAAAAATTGCATTTCTTAAGCATCTAATCCCTTTATAATTCTAAAATTAGTATGGAATATATCATCATATATAAAGGTTATCTTTTTTAGTTATGAAGAACTAAAATACATTAACTTTTACCAACTGTTTTATATAGAGCTCATTAATATTCTTATGCATATTATATCTGTGTTCAGTAATTATTCATTTATTGATATAAAGTGCTGATAAATTTAAAAAGAAAAAATCAAAAGAACAATTCAGTTTGCATTTCCTTGGACCACTTTTTATTATGTGGCCTTATTTCTGTTTAATGTTAATAACAGATGTGGCTTTCACCTTTCCCATCATAGCAGGAATTTCCTTTCATGTGTCATGTTGTTGTCAAGTTTTCATCACCATTATCTTCTTCAGTATTCCCCACAGATGGGTAGTACTCTAATCCTTGAGAAGCATCCAATCTGATTGTTTAGATATAGACAAATGTTTAACATTTTAATTTCAAAGTGAATTAGGTTGCCAGATTTGCAACATGCCTGCTGGGTGAGTTAGGGTGTGTCACAAAACTTCTTTATGTTTCAGGATCTAGTGCTATAAAATAGTCATTGGTATTGATTTGTTCTCTGGGAAATGTGATACATCTGTGTAAAATATTATTCAATTGATTTGTTACATGAAAAGGTATATCGCTACATTAAAAAAAATACTTCCTCCAGGAAATGTAGGCTTCCATTATTGTGAGATATTTTCTTAGTGCTGCCTTAAACACAGCTTTTAAGTATTTAGACTCTCATTTTCATTACTTGAAGTGAGTGTTCATTAAATATTACAGTCAAAATTAAAATATTTGCTATTCCATTTACTAAGAAGATAAGAAAATGAGAAACAAAAATAAGATAGGATTCTAATTCCCAAAACAATCATAACAGAGAAGATAACAAAATTAAATGTGGGTAGGATGTAAGAAAGTGCAAAATATTCTTTTATTGGATTGATTATAGTGCAATGTATAGTCTTCCTCATTAACATGTAGTTAAGGTGGCTAGTGCAAATATATAGTGCTACTTGATGTTATAAGTAAAGGGGTTTAATTATGGGGAAATAAGGCAGAATAATACATTGAAGCCAGGAATCAAGATGTATATATGGTGAATCATCAGTTTGGTATCAAACTCCCTAGGTGACAAAACCAGGAAGAGTATTATTGGCATTAAAGAAAATTTGATAATGCAAATATAAAATGAACATGTGTCAAAGATTTTATTGAACTCACTAAAAGAAGAAATCAGTAAGATATTAAATTAAATTCAAAGAACCACGGGCATTTGAGAAGTGCGTATAGGTGAATATATACTATAAACATGTGTATTTTATAACATGTTATAAAAATTCAGATAATTATGTAAATATTTAAATGTTATAAGACTTCTGGGTTAGAAGCAAAACTGGTCCATGTCTTGTGGGCAAGGCATTAAACTTTTGACTTCTCTGTGCCATCGGAGAGAAATAATTTATATCTCACCTGGATAAAAATCTGCAAATTTTACTAAATATACAACCTTGAATGTATTTTAAACAAATATTTATGTAAATATATTCTTAGAAAATTCTTTGGTGGATTCAACACTATCATTGAAAAAACATAAAGCTCATATCAGCTTTGTTAATTTTTTATAATGTTAATTATAAAAATAATTACTAATATCTATTGAGTCCTAACTATGTGTTCAGCATTTTGTTCACTTATTTACATGTATTCACTTTTTAAAACTCTCTTATAATGTAGATCTTATTATTGTTTACATATTTATTTTGTTTTTATTTTCTAAAGCTTTATTGAGGCACAACTTACAAATAACAATTGTATATATTTAAGGTGTACAATATCTTAGTGAGCCATAATTTTATATATGTGTACAATGTGAAATGATTACATCGATCAAGTTAATTGACATATCTATCATCTCCATAGTTACCTTTTTTTTTCTTTTAATGTGGTGAGTATACATAAAATGTACTGTCTTAGCAAATTTCAAGTATATCATACAGTATTAACTGTAGTCACCATTCTAGACATCAGATCCCCAGAAGTTACTTATTCTATAACTGAAAGTTTGTACCCATTGACCAATCTTTTCCCATTTTCTCCATCCCCTGGTTCTTGGTTACTGATATACACTCTGGTACTATGAGTTCAACTTCTTAGATTCCACATATAATTGAGATCATACAGTATTTGTTTTTCTCTGTCTAGCTCGTTTTGCTTACCACAGTATACTCCAGATTCATCCATATTTTTGCAAATGGTAGTTTCTTTCTTTTCTGTGGTTGAATAATATTCCTGTGTGTGTGTGTGTATGTGTATGTGCATATCACACTTTATTTCTCCATTTATACATCTACAGACATAGAGTGTTTCTGTATCTTGACTATTGCGAATAATGCTGAAAATGGGAGTATAGATAACTCTTCAAGTTGCTGATTTCATTTCCTTTGGATATATACCCAGTAGTAGGATTGTTGGATTGTGTTGATAGCTCTATTTTTAATTTTTTGAGGAACCTCCATACTGTTTTTCGTAATGGATATAACAGTTTACATACCTACTAATAGTGTCTAAGAGTTCTCTTTACTCCACACGCTTACCATTACTTACTTTTTGTTTTTTTGATATTAACCATCTAACAGTTGTGATTTGGTATGCCATGGTTTTGATTTGTATTTCTGTGGTGATTAGTCATCTTGAGTACCTTTCAATGTACTTGATGACCATTTGTATATTTTCTTTGGAAAAAAATGTCTCTTCAGGTCTTTTGCCCATCTTTTAATGGTGCTACTTGTTTTTGTTGTTATTTTTATTTTGTTTAGTTTTTCATTGTTGAGTTGTATGAGTTCCTTATATATTTTGAGTATTAACCCCTTATCAGATAAATGGTTTGCAAAGATTTTCTCCCATTCAGTAGGCTGCTTATTCATTTTCTTGACTGTGTGCTTTGCTGTGCAGACACTTTTAAGTTTGATGTATTGCCACCTGTTTGTTTTTGCTTTTTTTGTTCTCTGTACTTTTCGTGCCATATCCAAAAATTCACTAAGAAGACCAATGTCAAACAATGTTTTTCTTTTTTTTTTTTGTTTTTTGGTTTTATGGTTTCAGGTCTTATGTTTAAGTTTTTAATGAATTTTGAAGACCTTTTTTTTTGTACATGATATAAGGTAAGGGTCCAGTTTTATTCTCTTGCATGTCTGGTTTTCCCAAAACCACTTATTTAAGAGCCTGTGCATTCCCCCATCGTGTATTCTTCACACCCTTGTTGTAGATGAGTTGACTGTATATGTGTGGGGTTATTTCCGGGCTCTCCATTCTGTTCCATGGTCTATGTGTTTGTTTTTATGCCAGTATCATAGTATTTCATTACTGTATCTTTGTACTATAGTTTGAAATCAGCAAATGTGATGCCTCTGCTTTGTTCTTCTTTTCTCAGGATACTTTTAGCTATTCAGGTCTTTTGTTGTTGCATAAAAATTTTAGGAATTTTTTTCCCATTTACATGAAAAATGACTTTAGAATTTTGGTAGGGATAGCATTGAATTTGTAGATTGCTTTGGATAGTATGGACACTCCAAAAATATTTATTCATCCAACCCAGGAATATGGCTATCTTTCCTTTTTTTTGTATCTTCTTTAATTTCTCTCATCAGTATAATATGTTTTTCAGTATATGAATCTTTGACTTCCTTGCTTGAATTTATTCCTAAGTACTTTATTGTTTTTATGCTATTGGAAGTGGAATTGTTTTCATCATTTCTTTTTCAGATTTTTGTTAGTGTATAGAAACACAGCTGATTTTTATACATTGGTTTTGTGTCCTACAGTTTTGCTGATTTTGTTTATTAGTTCTAAAAGTTTTTAGTTGGAGTCTTTAGAATCTTCTATGTATACTATCATGTTATGTGCAAATAGTGAAAATTTCACTACCTCTTTTCTGATTTGGCTGCTTTTTACATATTTTTCTTGCCTAATTGCTCTGGCTATGACTTACAGTATTATGTTGAAGAGAGATATAGTGAGTACCCTTGTCATGTTCCTTAGAGGAAAAGCTTTTGGCTTTTCACCATTGAGTATTATGTTAGCTGTAGGCTTATATAACCTTTATTATGTTGAGGTATATTCATTTTATACCTAATTTGCTGAGAGTTATCATGAAAGGAAGTTGAATTTTGTCAAATGCCTTTTCTGCATAGACTGAGAAGATCATATGATTTGTATCCTTCATTATGTTAATGTGCTGTATCGCGTTGATTGGTTTGTGGTTATTGAACCATCCTTATATTCCTGGAATAAATCCTACTTGGTCATAGTGATGATATTTTTTTAATGCGATGGAGTTAAGTTTTCTAATATTTTGTTGACAATGTTTGCATCCCTGTTCATAAGGATATTGACCTGTAATTTTCTTTTCTTACAGTGTCCTTATCTGGCTTTGTTACAAGAGTAATGCTGGCTTTGTAAATTGTGCTTAGAAGTTTACTCTTCTCTTCTATTTTTTGGAAGAGTTCAAGAAGGATTGGCATTAATTTTTCTTTAAATATTTGTTAAAACTCCATAGGATGAACCCATCCTATCCTGGCCTTTTCTTTGTTGGGAGGTTTTGGGTTACTGATTAAATCTCTTTACTTAATGGGCTGTTCAGATTTTCTATTTCTTCATGACTTAGTCTTGGTAGGTTCTGTGTTTTTAGGAATTTATTGTGGGACATTTTTCAGAGTATTTATTATCAATACATCAACAAACATAAAAAATGCATCACATACATAGGATGTCTAATGTCTAATATTAACAATTCAACTTGTAAGACAAACTAATTTCATCATGTACCACCAGATAATGAAAACAAAACAACAAAATCAGAACAGCAAAATTTACCTACTACGTTGGATTGTTGGATATAAATGATGTTGAAAACTTATACCATGCTTGGCTAATTGTATTTAAATACTTTCTTTTGAACAATATACCAAAAGTCTGTAAGGGCATTTATTTACAACACTGAGTTGATGACATTTACTTCATTGGGTTTGTAAGAATTGAATGAGATTCATTATGTAAAATAACTAACATTTGGTATGTACTGAATTAAGTTATATTCCTAACCCCTTGCTGACTAATCAACTAGATTCCACTGAGCATGTCTCATAAGATGTGGCCTCTGAAGCCAAATATCTTTTCCATTTCTGTCTCCTGTTGTTATGAGTTCTTATATAGTCTCTGCCCCACTGGCTTACCTTGCAATATGGCTCCTTTGTACTTGCTAATGCATATGCTTTGATTTCTGGTATCTGTGGATTTCCTTAGTCTTCACTGCTCTGATTTCATGTTGAACCCAACTTCTTAATACATCCCTTTTTCATGTGAATGATAGTAAACCTTCAGTGAATTAACCAGGAAAAAAAAAAAAAAATATATATATATATATATATATATATATATATATATATATATATATGTTTTTTCATTGTGTATCATCATGGTATTTTATTTTAATTTTTATTCTTTTCAATTTTACCTAATTAATTATTATTTTTAAAATTTACATCCAAGTTACCATATAGTGCGATAATGATTTTAGGAGTAGAATCCAGTGATTCATCCTCTACATATAACACCCAGTGCTCATCCCAACAAATGTCCTCCTTAATACACTTTGCCCATTTAGCCCATCCCCCCAACCACAACCCCTCCAGCAACGCTCAGTTTGTTCTCTATATTTAAGAGTCTCTTGTGTTTTGTTCCCTTCCCTGTTTTTATATTATTTTTGCTTCCCTTCCCTTATGTTCATCTGTTTTGTGTCTTAAAGTCCTCATATGAGTGAAGTCATAGGATATTTGTCTTTCTCTAACTAATTTCACTTAGCATAATACCCTCCAGTTCCATCCATGTAGTTGCAAATGGCAAGATTTCATTCTTTTTGGTTGCCGAGTAATGCTCTATTATGTGTGTGTGTGTGTGTGTGTGTGTGTGTGTGTGTGTGTATATATACCACACCTTCTTTTTCTATACTTTGGCTATTGTTGACAGTGTTGCTGTATACATTGGGGTGCACGTGCCCCTTTGAAACAGCACATCTGTCTCCTTTGGATAAATATCTAGTAGTGCAATTGCTGGGTTATAGGGTAGCTTTATTTTTAATTTTTTGAGGAATCTCCGTACTATTTTCCAGAGTGGCTGCACCAGTTTGCATTCCCATCAGCAGTGCAAGAAGGTTCCTGTTTCTCCACATCGTTACCTACATTTGTCATTGCCTGAGTTGTTAATTTTAGCCATTCCTACAGGTGTGCAGTGGTATCTCATTTTGGCTTAGATTTCATCATGTACCACCAGATAATGTGATGATAAGTGATGCTGAGCATCTTTTCATGTGACTGTTAGCCATCTGGATGTCTTCTTTGGAAAACTGTCTATCCATGCCTTCTGCCCATTTCTTCACTCAATTATTTGTGTTTTGGGTGTTGGGTTTGATAAGTTCTTTTTATTTCATTTTATTTAATTTTATTTTATTTTATTTTATTTTATTTTTAATGTTCATTTATTTTTTTGAGAGAGATAGAGAGTGAGACAGAGTGTGAGCCGGGGAGGGGCAGAGAGAGAGGGAGACACAGAATCCAAAGGAGGCTCCAAGCTGTCAGCACAGGATCTGATGTGGGGCTCAAACTCCCAGACTGTGTGATCATGACCTGAGCTGAAGTCAGTTGCTTAACGGACTGTGCCACCCAGGCGCCCTGAATTTGGTAAGTTCTTTATAGAGTTTGGATACTAACCCTTTATCTGATATGTCATTTGCAAATATCTTCTCCCATTCTGTGGGTTGCCTTTTTGTTTTGCTGATTGTTTCCTTTGCTATGCAAGAGCTTTTTTTCTTGATGAGGTCCCAATAGTTCAGTTTTGCTTTTGTTTCCCTTGCCTCTGGAGACATGTTGAGTAAGAAGATGCTGCAACCAAGGTCAAAGAGGTTTTTGCCTGCTTTCTCCTCTAGGACTTTGATGGCTTCCTATGTTTAGGTCTTTCATCCATTTTGAGTTTATTTTTGTGCATGGTGAAAGAAAGTGGTCGAGGTTCATTCTTCTGCATATTGTTGTCCAGTTTTCCTGACACCATTTGCTGAAAAGACTGTCTTTATTTCCTTGGATATTCTTTCCTGCTTTGTCAGATTAGTTGACCATGGGTTTGTGGGTCCATTTCTGGATTCTCTATTCTGTTCCATTGATCTATGTGTACCATCCTGTCTTGATGAATATAACTTTGTAATACATCTTGAAGTCTGGAATTGTGATGCCAACCAGGAATATATTTTTTAAAAAATATATCAATGTACTGAGCACTTGGCTAAATAATACCTGAGAGAAGATAGAGACACAGATGTAGCACCCATTGTTTCAAGAATCAGAGCATTGTGGGGCACCTGGGTGGCTCAGTCAGTTGAGCATCTGACTCTCTGTTTCTGCTCAGGTCATGATCTTGCAGTTTGTGAGGTCAAGCCTGGTGTTGGGCTCTGTGCTGACAGGTTGGAGCCCAGAGTCTGCTTTGGATTCTGTGTCTCCCACTCTCTCTGCCCCTCCCCTGCTTGTGCTCTGTCTCTCACTCTCTCTCAAAAATAAACATTAAAAAAAATAAATAAAGAGAAACTAAACACATTTTAAGTGAGGCTGCAGGATAAGCACTGTAAAGGATAAAGATATCTGGATAGTTGAACAGAAATCAAAGCAATTAGATAATATAAAGTCCACCTTTAATGACAAAATATGTAAATAACATGGCACATTCTATGGTGCCACAGGGGTTCAGAGAAGGACTAACCCAAAGTAGAGCAAAATAAAGAGACTTACAGATAAATACTTGACTTGGAGAGTAAAAGTAAAATGCTGGCTGTGTAGAAAAGGTGAAACTTGTTATTCCAGAGGGGAAGAAACTTGAACAAGAAAATTAAAGTTATAATATATATGATCAATTCATGAAAAGTAGATGATTATTTTATCCTTTCTTTCTTTTTCCCATTCTTTTTTTTTAATGTTTTTACTTATTTTTGAGACAGAGCATGAGCAGGGGAGGGGCAGAAAGAGAGGGAGACACAGAATCCAAAGCAGGCTCCAGGCTCTGAGCTGTTAGCACAGAACCCAATGCGGGGCTTGAACCCACAAACTGTGAGATCATGACCTGAGCTGAAGTCGGACACTTAACTGACTGAGCCATCCAGGTTCCCCCTTTTTTCCCATTCTTTTATTCATTTACTTAACAAGTATTTATTGAGTGACTCCCACACAAAGGACTCTTCTAAGTGCTAGTTACTCATCAGGAGAAACAAACTCCCATTTTAGTGTAAATGAGGATTAGAAAGAAAAAGGCAGCTAGTGAGAAATGTTGCTTTATGTACAACATTAAGGATTTAAAGCCAAGCAAATAAACCTGGCCTTTTTCTAGTTCCTTTGTTTATGCTGTTCCCTATGCTTAAAATGGTGGCCTTTTAATCATCATTGGCTGCCTTGCTTATTTATTGTACTCATTTTTAAAGTCCCTCTCAGGGAAACCTTTTCTAACTTGCCGTATTTAGTGAGATTCTCCTGCTCTCCCAACACTATGTGACTATCTTTCTTAAGACTTAATACTTGCTACATTATATATTTTTATGTGAATTTTTTATTGATGTATACCTTCCTTCCTGTGAGTTCCATGAGTGTAATGACAATCATTGCTTTCTGATTTCTAAGGCAAGAGATCTTTTAGTTCACTTTTATAGGTTTTTGGAAGCTCAGATCTTTAATAATCAACAAAGAGGAGCTATCATGGTCTCTTTAATTGAAAGTATTCAGTCTTCTAAATCCAGGCAAATTATATTTTAGGCCAACATTAATTGTAGTTACATGAGTAAAACTGTAACCAATAAATGTAAGTAGTAAAATCTAATGAGTAAAATGGCATTTTTTCCAGAATTTAAATAAATGGAAACTAAGCAGAAGTAGTAAGTATGTCAATTTTAAAACTAAGGAAATGATTCAAGTTCAAAAATACCTAAGCCACTATGGAAGTCTTTACTAGGTTCCCAAGCATATGGTTTATGTGCTGTTAGGAATGTAGGAAATGCTAGAAGAAACCAGCATGAATTCACTAGGAACAAGTCATGTCAAATAAGCCTCATTTCCTTTTTTGATTGTGTTATTAGGGTCTTAGATCAAATGATTCCTGAAGACATAGGCCATGGTAGTTGTCAGAAATCTCTCATGATATGCTAATGGATAAGGGAAACAAATGTATCTGGATTATAGAAGACTGAAGTGGATGAAGAACGTGGGAGAATGTATATGTGTGGATTCCAAAGAGGATGAGGTTTTTAAATGAAATTAATTTATATTTAGTTTTCTTTGGCTCAACATTTTTACCAGTAACAGAAGGAAAAAAAAATAGAAGGAAATTTAATTGCATTTGCCAATGAAAAACAATGATAATGATAGTTTATAAAATGGGTAACAAAATCAAGATGCACCAAATGTACATTCAGTAACAGGAAATGAAAAGATCCATATTTGAGTTGAATTACAAATGTATTCTGTTGTATGCAAATATAGGTTAAATATTTTGTTTTGAGATCACTTCACATATAAAAAAATTTGCTGATTTTAATTTACCATAGGTTCATGGTGCACCTACAAGTAAATCAAGTGGCAAGAAATCAGCAAAGAGAGTGGTTAAAAATCTGGGCCCTAGAATAAAGTGAGTTAAGTCTTACTTAAACTTCTCCCTTCAGCCATGATGGAGTAAAAAGGACTACACATAACTTTCTGTTATAAACTGGAACATGTGGCAAAATGTATGAGATAACTCCCTTAAGACTTTGAATAAGAGACAGCACAAATCTGATCTCTATAAGGAAACAAAGTAGGTGAGCCCTACAACCTTCCTACCTTTTCTTCTAGAACCAATTTCTGAAATATAGGTGTAGAGTGGGGGGGGGGGGGGTTAAAAAGAGCCCAGCAGTATCACTGAGTTGAGGAAATAAAGATTGGAGTTTAGAGAGAGTTTGACATGGGTGTAAATTGCAAGGTAGATTTTGATATGGGTGTAAATTGCAAAGTAGATTTTCAGAAATAAAGAATATAAGCAGAAACAAACAAAAATAACCGGGGGGGGGGTGGTTTGAAATCTGCTGTTGGACCACTTGAGCATTGGCTGACTATTACCCTATTTACTTGGAGACTGAAATTCCATAAGCCAAGTAAAAAATGACAGAGGATTTGTATCAGAAAAACTTCCAGCGCTCACAGAGTTTGGGGATATATTTGAGCTCTGACAAGCTAATGTGGAAAAAAATCTCAAAGACTACTCAGAGTGTTTAATGGAAGCCCTAAGAAGTAATACCTTAATAGTTGAGGTGAATTGCATATTATCAATTGAGATGGAATGAAGATTATGCTAAAATTTCTCTAAGAAAGCTTAAAAATACATCTTCAGATGATCAGACTGACTGGAAAATATCTTACATCTCAGCCAAAGCAGTTTCTACCATTCACCCCCAAATTACTAGACTTTCTTAAAAGCAGGAACATTTGATTTATAATAACAAAACACAAAAACAGTGATAGAATAATTAGAAGAGTAAAACTGCCATTATAAATATGCACAAGTATTTGAAGGAAAACGTGAAAAAAATGAGAGAATTAAAGATATAAACAAGTAAACAGGATGTTTAGTTATGAAAAATAATTCTAAAGTAAAAAATATTGCTTAAGAATAATATGTTAGATGCTGTAGAAGAAAAAATATCAATAGTCTTGAAGACATAGGACTGGGAATTCTCTAAAATGAAACAGAGAGGAAAAAAGACACTCTAACGACAAATGAGATAATATTGGACTACCCAACAAATTTATAATTGCAGCACACAAAGTTCAGAAATCATGACAGTATAAAATATTTGTAAAAATAGGGCTATTTTTTTAAATTTGAGGACAATTATAAATTTAAGATCCAAGAATCTCAGTGAATTCCAAACAGTACAAACATATGCAAACACAAACACAGCAAGATGCATCATAATCAAATTGCTGAAAACCAGTATAAAGAAGAAAAACAGCACAAGACAAAGCACACTTTATGAACAATAGAATAAAGACATGAATTTTAGCTGATTTTTGTAAGAAGTTATGCAAGCCAAAAAGGCTATAAAACAACATCGTTAAAGTAATAAAAGACAAATCAAAAAGATCAAGAATTCTGTATCCAGGGAAGTTATTTAAAAATTAAAGTATGTAGCGGCGCCTCAGTGGCTCATTCGGTTGAGCGTCCGACTTCTGTTCAGGTCATGATCTCGCAGTTCGTGAGTTGGAGCCCCGCGTACCCGCGTAGGGCCCTGTGCTGACAACTCAGAGCCTGGAGCCTGCTTTGGATTCTGTGTCCCCCTCCCTTATTGCCCCTCCCCCCCCTCAAAAATAAATAAAACATTAAAAATATTAAAAATTAAATCATATAAAGCCCTTTTTAAACTAACAAATGCTGAATGAATTATTTTGTGGAATACCTATGGCATATGAGAAGTTGAAGTTTTAGGTGGGGAAAAAAAAAGTGATATCAGGTGGAAACTTGGCTGTGTACAAAGGAATGAAGAACACCAGAAATGGCAAATATATGGATAAATGGATGATTATTTTTTCTATTTTTACTTTATGCAAAAGTTAGTTTTATCATGAAAGCAAAAATTATAAACTATTACTTTTTAAAAAATTATTTATTTAAATTCAAGTTAGTTGACATACAGTGTAGTATTAATCTTAGGAGTAGAACCTAGTGATTCATCACTTATGTATAACATCTAGTGCCCATCCCAGCAAGTGCCCTCCTTAATACCCATTATCCATTTAGTCCATCCCCCACCAGCCTCCCCTCCAGCAACCCTCAGTTTGTTCTCTTAGACTATTATAAGTCTTATAATAAGTATAAAAGAGAAATATGTAACAATAATAGCACAAGGAATGGGAGCAGAGAAATGAGAACATGTTTAAAAAGTCTTATATTTAAGTGAAGTAATATAATAATACTGAAATATAGAAGTGATAGATTAAAGATGCATCTTTAAAAACCCAAACAACCTCTGTATAAAATAATTAGGAGATATGATGTAATACTTTAAAAATATTCAATCCAGGGATGACTGAGTGGCTCAGTTGGTTAAGCAGCCAACTCTTGAATGGAACTCTGCTTGGGATTCTCTCTCTCCCTCTCTGTCTCTGCCCCTACTGTGCTTGAGCTCTATCTCTCAAAAATAAGTAAAAAAAAATTTAAAAAAATAAATAAAAATATTCAATCCAAGTAAAGTCAGGGAAATAAAAAACATGAACAAAGAGCAGATTCTATAAATAGAAAACAAATAGCAATATGATAGAATTAAATTTCATTGTACCAATAATTACTTTCTATATAACTAGTCTAAAAAAAAAACTCAGCACACATTTATATGCTGTTTATAAGAAATTTGCTTTAAATGCACACACACAAATAGGTTAAAAGAAAAAGATGGAAAAGACAGTAAGCAAAAAAAAAAACCAAAAAACAAACAAAAAAAAACTACACAATAAACAACACAAAACCTTGGACTGATTAAACTAATATCAGAAAAAGAAAATTTAAGAACAAGTGATACTATCAATGATAATGAAGGGTAATTCATAATGGCAAGGGATCCATTCATCAGGAAAACATAGTAATCCCACACATAGCAAGCCAATAACAAAATGAATACATGAGTTAAAAACTGATAGAATAGAAAGGAGAAAAAACATGAATTCACCTATATTTGGGGGCTTCTACACTCTTCTCTGAATAATGAATAGAAAAATAAGATAGAAAACCAGAAAGGATATGGAAGACATCAATAATATTGTCTACTACAGTGATGTACTTGATAGTTACAGAACTGCTCCCAAGAACAGAAGAAAAGACATAATTTGAAAGTATGCAGGTAACTTTAACCCAGATAAACTATCTTATGAGCCATAAAAAAAGCTCAACAAATTTGACAACATTGGAATCATAGTTATATTCTCTGACAACAAAGAATTTAATTATAATTCAATGAGAGAATCTCAAAAATGCCATAATAGTTGAAAAATTAAACATCCCCCCCCCACACAAACATTTCTAGCTGACCCAAAGTCCACTAGAAAATGTTTTAAATAAAAAAATTATTATTATACTGTGATGGTTTATTTTACATGTTAACTTGGCTAGGCCAGATATTTGGTCAAGCATTATTCTAGATGTTTATGTGAAAGTATTGTTTGTTGGGATTAATATTTAGATAGGTAGACTTTGAGTAAATTCAATGACCCTCCATATTGTGGGTAGGACCATTCAATTAATTGAAAGACTTAATGGAAGAAGACTGACCTCCCTTTTGAAGAGGGAACTCTACCAGGAGACTGACTCAGGACTCACACTGCAACATTAGCTCTTTCCTGGGACTCCAGCCTTCTGGCCTACACTGAAGAGTTAGACTTGTCCAGCCTCTACAATTGCATGACTCAATCTCTTAAATCTCTGTCTTTCTCACATCTGTGATGTGTGTGTGTGTGTGTGTGTGTGTGTGTGTGTGTGTACATCCTAATGATTTTGTTTTCTCTGCAGAGTCCTGACACACCATATGAAAATTCATGAAATAGAGCTAAGGCTGTGCTAGAGGAAAATTTTGTAGTGTTAAATTCTTATAAAGAACACTGTACTGGCACATGGGTGGCTCAGTCAGTTAAACATTCTACTCTTGATTTCAGCTCAGGTAATCATCTCAAGGGTCCATGAGATTGAGCCCCATTCCCAGCTCTGTGCTGACGTGCAGAGACTGCTTGGGACTCTTTCTCTCCCTCTCTCTCTCTGCCCCTCCCCAATTCACACACGCTCTATCTCTCTTTCTCTCCCTCTCTAAAAATAAATAAATAAACATTTAAAAAAGAACAATGTAAAACTGAAAAACAAAGCTTCAAATTCCGGAAGATGGCGGCGTAGGAGGACGCTGGGCTCACCGCACGTCCTGCTGATCACTTAGATTCCACCTACACCTGCCTAAATAATCCAGAAAACCACCAGAGGATCAGCAGAACGGAGTCCCCGGAGCCAAGCGCAGACGAGAGGCCCACGGAAGAGGGTAGGAAGGGCGGCGAGGGGGTGCGCACTCCACGGACTGGCAGCCGGGGCGGAGGGGCGGCTCCCCGGCCAAGCAGAGCCCCCGAGTCTGGCTGGCAAAAGCGGAGGGGCCTGACGGACTGTGTTCCGACAGCAAGTGCGACTTAGCGTCTGGGAGGTCATAAGTTAACACCTCTGCTCCGAAAGCGGGAAGGCTGGAGGACAAAGGGAGGGAGAGCTGCTGAGCCCCCGGACGGCAGAACTCAGTTTGGTGGGGAACAAAGGCGCTCGCGAGCGCCATCTCCCCCGCCCATCCCCCAGCCAAAATCCCGAAGAGAACCAGTTCCTGCCAGGGAACTTGCTCGCTCAGTGCAAACACCCAACTCTGTGCTTCTGCGGAGCCAAACCTCCGGCAGCGGATCTGACTCCCTCCCGCTGCCACAGGGCCCCTCCTGAAGTGGATCACCTAAGGAGAAGCGAGCTAAGCCTGCCCCTCCTGCCCCTGTGCACCTTGCCTACCCACCCCAGCTAATACGCCAGATCCCCAGCATCACAAGCCTGGCAGTGTGCAAGTAGCCCAGACAGGCCACGCCACCCCACAGTGAATCCAGCCCCTAGGAGAGGGGAAGAGAAGGCACACACCAGTCTGACTGTGGCCCCAGAGGTGGGCTGCGGGCAGACATCAGGTCGGACTGCGGCCCCGCCCACCAACTCCAGTTATACACCACAGCACAGGGGAAGTGCCCTGCAGGTCCTCACCACGCCAGGGACTATCCAAAATGACCAAGCGGAAGAATTCCCCTCAGAAGAATCTCCAGGAAATAACAACAGCTAATGAGCTGATCAAAAAGGATTTAAATAATATAACAGAAAGTGAATTTAGAATAATAGTCATAAAATTAATCGCTGGGCTTGAAAACAGTATAAAGGACAGCAGAGAATCTCTTGCTACAGAGATCAAGGGACTAAGGAACAGTCAGGAGGAGCTGAAAAACGCTTTAAACGAAATGCAAAACAAAATGGAAACCACCACGGCTCAGATTGAAGAGGCAGAGGAGAGAATAGGTGAACTAGAAGATGAAGTTATGGAAAAAGTGGAAGCTGAGAAAAAGATAAAAAAATCCAGGAGTATGAGGGGAAAATTAGAGAACTAAGTGATACACTAAAAAGAAATAATATACGCATAATTGGTATCCCAGAGGAGGAAGAGAGAGGGAAAGGTGCTGAAGGGGTACTTGAAGAAATAATAGCTGAGAACTTCCCTGAACTGGGGAAGGAAAAAGGCATTGAAATCCAAAGGCACAGAGAACTCCCTTCAGACGTAACTTGAATCGATCTTCTGCACGACATATCATAGTGAAACTGGCAAAATACAAGGATAAAGAGAAAATTCTGAAAGCAGCAAGGGGCAAACGTGCCCTCACATATAAAGGGAGACCTATAAGACTCGTGACTGATCTCTCTTTGAAACTTGGCAGGCCAGAAAGAATTGGCACGAGATTTTCAGTGTGCTAGACAGAAAAAATATGCAGCCGAGAATCCTTTATCCAGCAAGTCTGTCATTTAGAATAGAAGGAGAGATAAAGGTCTTCCCAAACAAACAAAAACTGAAGGAATTTGTCACCACTAAACCAGCCCTACAAGAGATTCTAAGGGGGATCCTGTGAGACAAGGTACCAGAGACATCACTACAAGCATAAAACATACAGACATCACAATGACTCTAAACCCGTATCTTTCTATAATAACACTGAATGTAAATGGATTAAATGCGCCAACCAAAAGACATAGGGTATCAGAATGGATAAAAAAACAAGACCCATCTATTTGCTCTCTACAAGAGACTCATTTTAGATCTGAGGACACCTTTAGATTGAGAGTGAGGGGATGGAGAACTATTTATCATGCTACTGGAAGCCAAAAGAAAGCTGGAGTAGCCATACTTATATCAGACAAACTAGACTTTAAATTAAAGGCTGTAACAAGAGATGAAGAAGGACATTATATAATAGTTACAGGGTCTATCCATCAGGAAGAGCTAACAATTATAAATGTCTATGCGCCGAATACCAGAGCCCCCAAATATATAAAACAATTACTCATAAACATAAGCAACCTTATTGAGAAGAATGTGGTAATTGCAGGGGACTTTAATACCCCACTTACAGAAATGCATAGATCATCTAGACACACGGTCAATAAAGAAACAAGGGCCCTGAATGAGACATTGGATCAGATGGACTTGACAGATATATTTAGAACTCTGCATCCCAAAGCAACAGAATATACTTTCTTCTCGAGTACACATGGAACATTCTCCAAGATAGATCATATACTGGGTCACAAAACAGCCCTTCATAAGTTTACAAGAATTGAAATTATACCATGCATACTTTCAGACCACAATGCTATGAAGCTTGAAATCAACGACAGAAAAAAGTCTGGAAAACTTCCAAAAGCATGGAGGTTAAAGAACACCCTACTAACGAATGAGTGGGTCAACCAGGCAATTAGAGAAGAAATTAAAAAATATATGGAAACAAACGAAAATGAAAATACAACAATCCAAATGCTTTGGGACGCAGCGAAGGCAGTCCTGAGAGGAAAATACATTGCCATCCAGGCTTATCTCAAGAAACAAGAAAAATCCCAAATACAAAATCTAACAGCACACCTAAAGGAAATAGAAGCAGAACAGCAAAGGCAGCCTAAACCCAGCAGAAGAAGAGAAATAATAAAGATCAGAGCAGAAATAAACAATATAGAATCTAAAAAAACTGTAGAGCAGATCAACGAAACCAAGAGTTGGTTTTTTGAAAAAATAAACAAAATTGACAAACCTCTAGCCAGGCTTCTCAAAAAGAAAAGGGAGATGACCCAAATAGATAAAATCATGAATGAAAATGGAATTATTACAACCAATCCCTCAGAGATACAAACAATTATCAGGGAATACTATGAAAAATTATATGCCAACAAATTGGACAATCTGGAAGAAATGGACAAATTCCTGAACACCCACACTCTTCCAAAACTCAATCAGGAGGAAATAGAAAGCTTGAACAGACCCATAACCAGCGAAGAAATTGAATCGGTTATCAAAAATCTCCCAACAAATAAGAGTCCAGGAAAGCAGAGATAATACCTATCCTTCTCAAGCTATTCCAAGAAATAGAAAGGGAAGGAAAACTTCCAGAGTCATTCTATGAAGCCTGTATTACTTTGATTCCTAAACCAGACAGAGACCCAGTAAAAAAAGAGAACTACAGGCCAATATCCCTGATGAATATGGATGCAAAAATTCTCAATAAGATACTAGCAAATCGAATTCAACGGCATATAAAAAGAATTATTCACCATGATCAAGTGGGATTCATTCCTGGGATGCAGGGCTGGTTCAACATTCGCAAATCAATCAACGTGATACATCACATTAACAAAAAAAAAGAGAAGAACCATATGATCCTGTCAATCGATGCAGAAAAGGCCTTTGACAAAATCCAGCACCCTTTCTTAATAAAAACCCTTGAGAAAGTCGGGATAGAAGGAACATAGTTAAAGATCATAAAAGCCATTAATGAAAAGCCCACAGCTAACATCATCCTCAACGGGGAAAAACTGAGAGCTTTTTCCCTGAGATCAGGAACACGACAGGGATGCCCACTCTCACCACTGTTGTTTAACATAATGCTGGAAGTTCTAGCATCAGCAATCAGACAACAAAAGGAAATCAAAGGCATCAAAATTGGCAAAGATGAAGTCAAGCTTTCGCTTTTTGCAGATGACATGATATTATACATGGAAAATCCGATAGACTCCACCAAAAGTCTGCTAGAACTGATACATGAATTCAGCAAAGTTGCAGGATACAAAATCAATGTACAGAAATCAGTTGCATTCTTATACACTAACAATGAAGCAACAGAAAGACAAATAAAGAAACTGATCCCATTCACAATTGCACCAAGAAGCATAAAATACCTAGGAATAAATCTAACCAAAGATGTAAAGGATCTGTATGCTGAAAACTATAGAAAGCTTATGAAGGTAATTGAAGAAGATTTAAAGAAATGGAAAGACATTCCCTGCTCATGGATTGGAAGAATAAATATTGTCAAAATGTCAATACTACCCAAAGCTATCTACACATTCAATGCAATCCCAATCAAAATTGCACCAGCATTCTTCTCAAAACTAGAACAAGCAATCCTAAAATTCATATGGAACCACGAAAGGCCCCGAATAGCCAAAGTAATTTTGAAGAAGAAGACCAAAGCAGGAGGCATCACGATCCCAGACTTTAGCCTCTACTACAAAGCTGTCATCATCAAGACAGCATGGTATTGGCACAAAAACAGACACATAGACCAATGGAATAGAATAGAAACCCCAGACCTAGACCCACAAACGTATGGCCAACTAATCTTTGACAAAGCGGGAAAGAACATCCAATGGGAAAAAGACAGTCTCTTTAACAAATGGTGCTGGGAGAACTGGACAGCAACATACAGAAGAGTGAAACTAGACCACTTTCTTACACCATTCACAAAAATAAACTCAAAATGGATAAAGGACCTGAATGTGACACAGGAAACCATCAAAACCTTAGAGGAGAAAGCAGGAAAAGACCTCTCTGACCTCAGCCGTAGCAATCTCTTACTCGACACATCCCCAAAGGCAAGGGAATTAAAAGCAAAAGTGAATTACTGGGACCTTATGAAGATAAAAAGATTCTGCACAGCAAAGGAAACAACCAAGAAAACTAAAAGGCAACCAACGGAATGGGAAAAGATATTTGCAAATGACATATCAGACAAAGGGCTAGTATCCAAAATCTAAAAAGAGCTCACCAAACTCCACACCCGAAAAACAAATAACCCAGTGAAGAAATGGGCAGAAAACATGAATAGACACTTCTCTAAAGAAGACATCCGGATGGCCAACAGGCACATGAAAAGATGTTCAGCGTTGCTCCTTATCAGGGAAATACAACTCAAAACCACACTCAGGTATCACCTCACACCAGTCAGAGTGGCCAAAATGAACAAATCAGGAGACTATAGATGCTGGAGAGGATGTGGAGAAACGGGAACCCTCTTGCACTCTTGGTGGGACTACAAACTGGTACAGCCACTCTGGAAAGCAGTGTGGAGGTTCCTCAGAAAATTAAAAATAGACCTACCCTATGACCCAGCAATAGCACTGCTAGGAATTTATCCAAGGGATACAGGAGTACTGATGCACAGGGGCACTTGTACCCCAATGTTCATAGCAGCACTCTCAACAATAGCCAAATTATGGAAAGAGCCTAAATGTCCATCAACTGATGAATGGATAAAGAAATTGTGGTTTATATACACAATGGAATACTACGTGGCAATGAGAAAGAATGAAATATGGCCTTTTGTAGCAACGTGGATGGAACTGGAGAGTGTGATGCTAAGTGAAATAAGCCATACAGAGAAACACAGATACCATATGGTTTCACTCTTATGTGGATCCTGAGAAACTTAACAGGAACCCATGGGGGAGGGGAAGGAAAAAAAAAAAAAAGAGGTTAGAGTGGGAGAGAGCCAAAGCATAAGAGACTGTTAAAAACTGAGAACAAACTGAGGGTTGATGGGGGGTGGGAGGGAGGAGGGGGTGGGAGGGAGGAGAGGGTGGGTGATGGGTATTGAGGAGGGCACCTTTTGGGATGAGCACTGGGTATTGTATGGAAACCAATTTGACAATAAATTTCATATATTAAAAAAAAAAAGGAGGGGTGGAGGAGGGTTTTTTTGCATTTTAAATTTAAATAAAAATAATTACATGAAAAAAAGAAAAACAAAGCTTCTACTTTTAAAGATAAAACAAAATGCAAATTAAGCCAGAAGTAAATAGAAGAAAGGATATAATAAATAGCAGAAATAAATGAAATAGAGAAATGATAAACAATAGAGAAAATAAACAAGTCACCGGATTGATATTTTAAAAAATTAATAAAATTTAAAAACTTCTAACAAGAATAATCAAGAAAATTAAAAAGAGAAAATACAAATTACTGATATCAGGAATCAACCCCCCCCCAAAGAACACTATTAGAGATCTTGTAGTCATTAAAAGAATCAAAAGGAAATAGTATGAATAAAGTTACACCAATATATTTAACTTAGGTAAAATAGAGAAATTCATTGAAAGAAAAAAAATAACAAAGCTGACTAAAGAGAAAATAAAAATCTGACTAGATCTATGCTATTGCCGAACTTAATTGAAAACCTTCACACAAAGAAAATTCCAGGGCCAAATGACTTCACTGGTAAAGTTTATTATACATTTAAGAAATAAATAATAACAATATTCTAAACTTGTTTTTCAAAAATAAAGAATAAGGAAATCTTCTCAACTCCTATTACAAAGCAAGACTTACCCAACTGAAATAAAGATATTTCAGAAGATAAAACTACAGTTGATTGTCTTATAAACATTAGAGCTAAAATCTTTACCAAAATATAAGCAAATGGTATCCAGCAATATATAAAAAAGAGTGATTGCACCCATATTCTATCTCAATAAGCTTTATTTAATATTCCAAAATCCATCAGTATAATTCACCATATCAACAGACTTAGAAAAAATAATACAATTATCTTAAGAGCTTCAGTAAAAGAATGTGATAAATTCGGCACCACTCATAACAGAAATTCAGCAAAAAAAGGAATTGAAGAAAACGTCTTCAACGTCATAAAAATCATCTTCAAAAATCTACAGCTAACATCATGCTTAGTGGTGAAAGACTGGATGCTTAACAACTAATATGGGCAATAAGCCAAGTCTGGCCACTATCAACATTTCTGTGTAACATTGTTCTAGAGCCTGTAGCCCTTTGTAGAGGCAATGAAAGTAAACCAAATGGAGATAAAATAACACACAAAGAAGGAAAACTATATTTACAGTAAAAAAAATTCAAGTCTATAGAAAATCCTAAGGATTAGTAATAAACAAAAGAAAACAAAAATAAACTAACTGCTGTATCTAAAACAAGTTTAGCAAAATCACTTATAATGTGAGTATATAAAAAATATATAATGACATTTTTATATACTATGTGAACAGTTTCTAATTGAAATTAAGAAAACAGTATCATCTACTACAGCATCATAAAGCAGGAAATACTTAGGGATACATTTTACAAAATATGTAATGAGAACTGAAAAGTATTGTTCAAGGAAATTAAAATTTCTAAGTGAGAAGACTTATATTGTTAAGATGTTTTAATTCTTTCCAAAATTGTTCTGTATATTAAACTTAGTACAAATCAAAATTTCAGTCGGCTTTTTTTTTTTTTTTAAGTTGGAAAACTGATACCAAAATCTGTATGGAAATGCAAAGGACTTGGGATAGCTAAAACTTTTATTTTAGAATAAACTGTAAGACTTTCAATACCTAATTTTAATATTTATTATAAATTCAGAAAGAAACAGAATAGAAAGCCTAGAAAAAAGCCAGATATATATATAGCCAGTTAATTTTTCGGCAAAGATGCCTTAGGTGAGCCAGTGGGAACAGGAGAATTTCAACAGTGCTGAAAAAAGGAATATTCATAAGACCAAATGTGTAATTATATATACATACATACATATACACACACTTTATACTTACCTTACATTATATAAAAATTAAATTGAAATGTTTTATAGGCTTAAATGTGTGTCTAAATTTATAAAAGTTCTAAAATAAAAGACAAAAATCTTAGCAAAAATGAAGTAGGCAAAAGTATCTTAAACTGAACACAAACCAAAAAGGACAAACCATAGGAGAAAAAAACACACACCTCATCAATATTTTTAAATTATGTTTTTTGGGAGGTGTGATGAATACACAAACTCATAAAAAATGTTGATAGAATATACATATATGTATATACACACACACACACACACACACACACACACACACACACACATGCTTATATCCAAACTATACAGAACATCTGCAATTTAATACAAGATAAACTACCAAATTAAATTTTGGTAAAAAATTTTTTGAACACACATTTCCATGAAGAAGAAATACAATACAAATGATCAATAGGTACATGAAAAGATGCTCAAAATCATTGGTCGTTAGGGAAATAAGACTTAAAACTTAGTTTATATAAACACTCATTGTGTCTTGTAAAGTTTTTTTTTTTAATGTTTTTAATGTTTATTTATTTTTGAGAGAGAGAGCGTGGAAAAGACAGAGAGGGAGACACAGAATCCGAAGCAGGCTCCAAGGCTGTGAGCTGTCAGCACAGAGCCCAACACGGGGTTTGAACTCAAGAACAATGAGATCATGACCTGAGCTGAAGTTGGACACCTAACCAACTGAGCCACCCAGGCACCCCTTGTGTCTTATAAAGTTAAAAATACAATTATCATATGGCTAAGTAATTTTACTTCTGAGTACATATCTAAGAAAAAATAGATTTATATTTATCCACACAAAGACTTGACACAAATATTCATAGCAGTTTTATTCAGAATAGCCAAAACCTGGAAACAACCAAAAGATTCATCAACAGATGAATGTCTAAACAAATATTGGTATATGGGTACAGCAGAGAAGTATTTAACAAAATAAATTATAGGGATTTATACAACAGCCGATATAAACAATATAGACAGCATACACCAGTAAACACAACAGCATGGATGAATATTAAAAAAATATGGTGAGGTATAGAAAAAAGATACAAAAAAATTCCATAAGGGTGGTTCTATCTAAATTAAATCATAAAATACAAAACTATAATGATAGAAAGTAGGTTGTTGGTAGTTTGGGGCTGAGTATAGGGGGCCAATTGATTGAAAAGTTACAAGAAAACTTGCAATGATGGAAATGTTATATCTTGATTTATCATGGTGGTTGCATATGTGTATGCATTTGTCAAAACACATTAAAAGGTACTTTAATAGGTGTCTTTATTTGTATGTAGATTATACCTTTAAAATGTTTTCCTAAAACACAAAGACATTTTTATAACGACCTCAGCTAAAACTCTGGAATCCTACAGAGTTGGAATCTCAGCTCTGCCATTAACTTCACACAAGTTAATTATTCTCTCTGGATTTCGTTTTTCTTCATTTTGTTTTTAATCTTTATTTATTTTTGGGAGAGAGAGACAGAGTGTGAGCAGGGGGGAGCAGAGAGAGAGGGAGCCACAGAATCTGAAGCAGGCTCCATGCCCTGAGCTGTCAGCACAGAGCCCCACACGGGGTTCAAACTCAAGAACCGTGAGATCATGACCTGAGCTGAAGTCCGACGCTCAACTGACTGAGCCACCCAGGTGCCCTGTCATTTTTCTTCATTTGTAAGGCAGATGTGAAGGTCGACCCTACTCTTAGGATAAGGAGAGGAGAAAATGAAACATTGCATGTAAAACACATCACATAATGACCGGTATATATGGTATACAGTTCAATATATGGTAGCTCATAGTTTGGAAGGAAATAGACTTATCCCTCAACTACCTTCCAACAAATTTATTGTGAATTCAGCACCTCAAATTCATGGTTGGATACAATTTGACTATACTCTAGGGTATACTTGTATGCATTTTGAGACACTTAATATTGTTCAATGGAAATATCTGAGACATCCTAGGGAGACCCTCTCAGCAGATTGATAGAGCTGCAAATTACTTTTGTGCACAAAAAAGAACATGGCTGTGATGAAAGAGGGAAAGCTTGCCCAGTCACAGCGGAGTTTGCCACAGAGGTTAATAACACTATCTTCTAGGAAGCTATAGTTGTAGGATACAAGGAAACTGTAGTAACCGTAATCAAAGAGCCTGCCCAGAAAAATCAAGGCTATATAATAATATGTATGTAATTATATATAATTGATATGCTATTGTGAATTTAAAACAAGTAAATGACTTGATATATTCTGACTGACTCAGAGTGATGCAGCCTCTAATGTGCCTAATACACATACAAAGAAATGTGTACAATGGAATGTTGAAATTCCTGTGATCCATTTTGCTGTTTTTCTGCATGTTTAATTTGTCCGCAGTCCTTTAAGAAATACTAATTTTACCCGTGTTGAGGGAAAAACTAGACAGATAATTCTCTGATGACAGTACTTGAATAGATGTTTAAGTTTGGATAACCCTTTATTTATATACATTTGCTTCAGACATTCATTGGATTTAACAATTGACAAGCAAGCTTTCTTCTCTGTACTTTCATGCTATTTTGAGGTTATTGATTATTGAATAAATATGGAATATAATTTTATTATTTAAAGTGATGATTTATAAAAATTAAAAATTATACTCTAGAAATATAAATAAATTAGATTTATTTTGACATGATTATATATTATCGGTACTTAAATTTTCAAAGGAAAACCCGAAGAATGCTTTTGATTTAATGGAAGGAAAAATCTTATAATTCTGAGGAATTTTTGACATCTTATACTACTAAATCAGCCAACTTATGAAAGAATATATAATTTTTAAATTATTTCTTAGAAGGTTTATCTAAATTCTCTTTTATATGAAATGATTGATTTTTATTTATTCAATGAGATTAAAATATTTAGGGCTCTTCATGTATTTACTAACATTTTCATAAAATACAGATTTGTAAGAGATAAGTATATATTGTGAGGTTGATTAGTTTTTTAAGTTTATTTATTTATTTTGAGAGAGAGAGCACAAGCAGGGGAGGGGCAGAGAAAGAAAAGGAGATAGCCAATCTCAAACAGGCTCTACTCTCAGTGTAGAGCCAGATGTGGGACTCGATTTCACAATCCTGAGACCAAGAGTCGGCCTCTAACCCATGGAGCTATTCAGACATCCCGAAGTTGATTATTATTTAACTCAATACATGAGAGGTTGATCAATAAATAATAATCTGCTGCTGATAAAAACAGTAAAAATATAGTGTTATGACTTAATAAAGGATGCACAGTTAATACACTTCTAAGTGTTTCATCTATGTACTTGCTTTAAAATGACTTTTACGTGTATTATTTATTTCCCATAAACATCCTTTTAAATTATTTTTCTAGTAATCCAATCCTACCTAAACGTAAAATAGGAACAAAATATTTTTTTCTTTTATAATTCTATAACATTAACAATATTTAGTTGCATTATTTATAAAATGGAATATCTCTTTAAAAATCATGGAGTTATATGCATGAAAATACATTACTAAGATGTAAAAAGTTGTTAGAAAATAAAAGAGAACTGTCATAACAAAAATGAGTGTCAAAGATCAAGGAAACTGGGAAAAGTAAAGACATGCTAGAATGAATCTGCCTGATACCTGAGAATAATTAGACTCTATTTTATGACCCCCTTTAGATTTACTATGGCATGTTTGGTTCACTTGTTTTGTTTCTTGAGATCCTGACATCACTTATATAATTCATTATCCAATTTGTATGTCTTTCTGTAAACCATATATATCTATGTCTTTTGCATTGAATGAATAATTGTGTGCTCCTAACCCCTGCAAAAAAAGTTCACTACTGTTTTTCTTCTGAACTACAATTTCTGTAGTGTTGCTTTTCCTTAGATTCCAATATAATAAAGTGTTTGAAGTGAGACTAAATATTTATTTGCATCAGAGTATGAATGTTTAAAAGATATATGTAGCTGAGTTTAAAGTCGGTAATCATACATTCCTTCATCAAATACCTTGGAAACCACAGTATGTGGCAGGTACGCTGTTAGGCGCTGAGAATACCATGTTGAAGAACCAAAGAATCACTTATGTGATACATCTTATTTGGAAAGCTATAAGAGAATTTAATACATTTGTGTTACAGGGAACTTTTTCTGAAAACATTTCATAATAACTACCTTTGAAGAACAATTTTACAAGACTTTGATTTGATTTGGATCCAATAGTTGATGCAAATGTTAAAGTGTTATGACCATAAGTAAAGCAAAATCATTTTACAAAAAATCTAATTAATATTATTCCAATTTCAGAATAATATATGATACTAAAAGTAGTGTAAAATTTTGCAGTGAAAATGCCTAAAATCTTTCATTTTTATTCTATTAGTTGTTAGAACTTTTTAAAATTCCTAATAAAAACATACCATAGCAACTTAAAATATATGAGGCATTGAGTTTTTAAATATTAATTTTCAGGAAAGTTGGTGCTTTATATAGAACACTATATAATATTTTCCTCTGTCTTACATTGATTTTTTTTTTCCTGAGAAATCTTGGATGCTTTCATCACAATTTTTGGTCTTGCAACCCTTTTCAGACATATAAAATAAGAGAACACACTTGGGGAAAAAAGGAATTTCTCAAAACTCCCTAATGTTTCACATATTGGGTTACAGTGTGTGTATATGCGCTCTTTAACTTCCTTTTCTGGGAAACAAGGTATGAAGTAAGCAGGATGATTTTCCTCTGAATTTATGCTACAAGAATCTAATGATCGTGGTAAATTGCTAATGAATAATAGCCCTCTAACCTGCTTTATGTCTACACAGCCACAAGATCAAGTTAAGTTCACTGAAAATTTCATGGCTTTAGCATTTAATATTAAAGTTGGCAGTGAAATATGAATATTTTGAATGCCACTTCTGTATTGAAGAAAACACGTATCATAAGAAACCTCTTGTCTTTAATTTCTAATTCATTCCACATCACCAGAACATATTCATTTTTAATGTTTCTCAAATATTTTCTGCTTGGAGAAGAAACAGTGGGGTTAAAATTTAATGTAAAGATCTTTTCTAGTGAAACTGTGCTTGAAGGAAATCACTAGAGATTAGCTGGATGAGTCTGACTCATGACAAGGGGTGATCTTGACAGGAAAACGATGACCTACCCTCCCAAAACATCTTTAATAAGAAAAATCTGTGCTTAACATCTAGGGAGAGAATGGAGCATTAGAACAGAAGTCATAAATTCACGTGAATCTGCTAACTCTTTTTCTCCCTGGGACTAACTTAAGACATCTTAACCACCATAATTAATTTCTGCTTCCTAAGCTGCAGATACACACATATATCTGTAGCAAGGGCTCTACATGTAGAATTGCATTTTATAGTGATTCTAACAACGGACTTCAGTGAAAATTTGTATTCCTTGAAATCTGTAAAATTCTTCTCCTGGTGTTTCTGTTTGTTATTTGGATTTAATGGGTCTGACCTATACAGAAAAGGATTTCAGGGGATTGAATATCTGTTTAGGGAAAGCAGCCTGGCTTAGTAAACTAAGAATCGGAAGTTGTGGCTACCAGTTTTCATAGTGATTTAATTTATGGCAAAATTCACTGCAAGGAAGAGTATATATTTTTTTTTAATAATTATTAGAAGACATGTTAGTATAGTACAGAGTTTCCCACAAGGCTAATTGCCGTGTACAATGTAAGAAATTCTGTAATTTTATAATTTTTTAGCCGGGCAATTTCAAATAATTATTTGAGTGGTCAGTTAATGCAAATTTGTATATCTTTATTATGAGTCAGCATTTTCTCCATTGAAGAGATTCCAGAGGATTCCAGAAGACTTGCCATTTGTTTAATATATACTTTGCTGGCTAAACACCGTGACTATTTATTTGTTTATTTATTTAAGTCTCCTTATTCAGACAGATTCCTTTGTGAGTACTCTTTATTTTTGCTTGAATACTGAATTCCATTACAGATAATCTGTTTAAATAAATACCCCAGCAGTGTGTTGAATGTGATCCGGTTTGTAATTCGGGTACAAAGATGCCGTTGCTTTGAATCAGGAGAAGACTTTTATAAGTTGCAAATGTTTTCTGACTTCTTTCTGACACATTAAAGCTTTTGTAAACCTACCCAAATGTTTCTAACCCAAAGGGACAATCAATGATTATGGAAAGATGACAAAAGGCAATTGGTTGAACTAGATTGTCTTGGGAGAGCTATGATTTTTTTGGTTATCATCCACTTTTCTTAACAACCTGCATCTATTCTTCAACACATACATACTTACACTTTTACATAGGAGTCAGATGATTACATAGCATTATTTTTTACATCTCTTAAAAGATCTTTTAAAATATTTTATAATCAGTAACATTTCAGGCAATATTCAATGAATTATACACTTTGACAAATCTACTTGTTTATCAAATAGTTGCATAGAGAATTTCTAAAAATAATAAAAATTCCTTAACAGGAAAATGTCTTGCAATTATAGAAAGAGGAATTTTTTTGGTTTCTTATTAAAATTTTGAAAAATAGGGGTGCCTGGATGGCTCAGTCGGTTGGGCTCTGACTCTTGGTATCGGCTCAGGTCATGATCTCACAGTTTGTGGGGCTGGGCTCTGCGTTGAGCTCTGTGCTGACAGCTCAGAGCCTGCTTGGGATTCTGTCTTCCTCTTTCTCTGCCCCTTCCCTGCTCTCTGTCTCTCTCAAAATAAATAAATAAACTTAAAAAAAATTTTTGAAGAATAGATTATAAATCTCGATATTGAATGAAATAAATGCAGTAATTATTCTAACTGCTATTTGTCTCTAAGAGCGATAAAACAGCAGCCACAAGTACAGTAAATGGGATTGTTAAGTATGGAACTAACCTCACAAGTGCACTTCCATAATCTAGAAAAATATGTAATATTAAGTGATTAAATTAAAATATGGAAGGCCTTGTAGGACTTCGTTACTTCTGTACAGCAAACATTCAGGGACAACCCACTTCCTAGAAAAATATAAATAAATATGTGTAAGTGTTCTACATATGTATAGTCCTCTTTACCAGACAGTGGAAACTTAGTAGTACAGACAGCTTAGTTTGAAAACATATGTATGTATATGTTAGTCTATGAATGTAGAAATACCTAAACAAGAATAGTGTGCTACTGTTTTTGTGTGACATTGATGCTGGTCACCCATGACCATGAGGACGTGCTCTAAATTGTTTTGTTTTATTTTGTCTTAATAGAAGTGATAAATCCCTTTGCAAAAGAAACATATTTTCCTGGCCAGAATAAGGTATTCTTGGACCAGAAATAGCTGCCATGTTTTCAACAACTGAATTAACAATAGCAGAAAGAAAACATGTACAATTTTGGCATTTACCAAATTTCTTACTTAAAAGTTAAAGCTTCACTAGCATTGATGGATGGGATGGGGAAATTATTGCAATCAAGATTTAAATTTAGGTGTCTAGCCAACAAAAATGTTATTAGTACTTATTCTTATGATTTTCAGCCTATTTCTGTAATAAGCTGTGATATTTCCAGTAATTCCAGGTATCAGGAAGTTTTCAAAACCAATAATATTAAACTATGTGGATTACAAATTTCACATAGCTTTATGAGTATTAGGTAGAAAAATTAAGAAAAAAAACAATCAAATACATGGAACCAGGGAGTCATGGTAGAAATCATTTATCTCCAGGAAATATATATCACAGAAATAATTATGTTTCCACAACTCAGGAGTTTAAAATCTATTTGGGGAAGCAAATGAAATACACAAGAAAACGTATATTAATAGATGACACATCTCTTGGTATATGTCTATAGAGATATGAATAGAAACGGCAGATAACTAACAAATTAGAGTTACTTTAAAATGAGGGATTCAGTCATCCCTTCACTCTCACTGTCTGCATCAATACATCACTTATACATTCATTAATTCATTAAATATTTACTGAATCTTGGATTCATGCCAGGCAGAATGTGGTTACTTAGGATACCTAGCTGACAAGACACAATCTCTGACCATAAGAAGTACATAGTCAAAAAAGAGAGATAGCAAGCAAACTCCTAAAGCTTCAGTAGAGAGTGAACCATACAACCATAGAATCATATACAGAAATAGAGAAATAGAAGAAAACAAAGGACTATTAACTCTGTTGGATGGGCCCGGAAAGGACATGTATGGTTCTGCATTGCTAGAACAAACATGTATGTCGAGGTATTTACAAATCCGTAAAACATAGTAGGACATACTATCTAATAGGAGAAAGAATTCTTAAAATGGTATTAATAAAGTTAAAGAGAAGATCACAGAAAAAGAAGATTGTGCTGGTTTAAAAAAAATAAATGAAGATACCAATGAATGGCTATATTGGGTCACAGAACAATGGTAGATAGAGAAGCTTGATAGTGTATTAGTTATAAATTGTTACATAACAAACTATGCCAACCCCTAGTGACTTAAAACAACTGTACACTTATCATTGTTCGTAAAGCTATCAATTGGAAGTCCAGGACTTATTTTTGCTAATGCCACTTAGGAACACTCACACATCTGTGATTATCTGAAAACTTGATTGGGTTGGAGGATTTAACATGACATCAGTGCTAGCAGATGGGATTGGCTGTCAGATGGGGTGCCCCACTTCTCATCCACATGGACTCTTACCCTTTAGCAGGCTGAGCTTTTCCACATCACGAGAGTCTCATGGTTCCAGAGGGACAAGAATGGAATATGTAACACCACATTTTTTTAAGATTTTATTTTTAAAGGAATTTCTACACCAAATGTGGGGCTCAAACTTACAACCCCAAGATCAAGAGTCACAGGCTGTACCAACTATGCCAGCCAGGTGCCCCTGTAATGCCTTTCAAGTACTAGGGTATGCTAATTCTTCTACAACCTATGGGACAAAACAAATCACAAATTCAGCTTCAATTCAGGAAGCAAGAAAAGTAGATAAATGAGAAATGTGGTTTTACAATGATTTAGGTCAACATTATATAGAAACTTTCTCCAATAGGTCAGAATTTTAAGTTAGAAAGGATAAACCATTTAGTATAGTATAGTATAGTATAGTATAGTATAGTATAGTATAGTATAGTATATGAAAGTAAGAAAAGAATAAGTTCTTTTTAAATGTTTCTTTTTTAAATTTTTTGTTTTTAAAGTTAATTTTTGAAACAGAGCATGAATGGGGGAGGGGCAGAGAGAGAGGGAGACACAGAATCAGAAGCAGGCTCCAGGCTCTGAGCCATCGGCCCGGAGCCCGATGCGGGGCTCGAACTTATGGACCGTGAGATCGTGACCTGAGCTGAAGTCGGAAGCTTAACCGACTAAGCCACCCAAGCGCCCCAAGAATAAGTTCTTAAGTATAGATGTGGGGACACTGACACTGGCAACAAAGGAGCCATAATGTAGCCAGAAGGCAGTTAATAGAATGAATGAGATGGTAAATGACCAAAAAAAAAAAAAAAAAAAAAGTGTGTATACCACACACACACACACACACACACACATATGGTCTCTTAAGGATGAAGTTTACTATACCTGCAAGAGTTGGAGAGAGTTCACAAGCAAGGGTTTGGTGTTTGAGATTGAGTTGCATGATAGAAAATTCACATTCCTTGTCTTACCAGTTTTCTGATAGCAGCAATCTTGGACTAATAATGAGTATACTGTGAGATTTAAATTGATGGCAGAAGTTTGTCTCACTTCATATTCACTATACCACCTTATGATTGGAGTATAACAACAAATTGTTGGAGTAGCAAATCTAGTCTAGGATTCAGATTAGTAACATGCACACCAATATTCAAAGAACATTTGAATAATTTTTTAAGAAATGATATAGTACAAAAAAATATTAGCAAACCCCATCTACCAACATACAAAATTTAGACATGATGACCATGGAGGATTTATTCCAGGAATGTAAGGTTGGTTTAATATGCAAGAATCAATTAATATAATACATCATATTAATAGATTAAAGGACAAAAATCATGTAATCATAGTAATAGATGAAGAAAAAAGTATTTGACAAAAAAATAATGCTCATTTAGGACAAAAAATCTCAACAAACACAATCTGGTGAAGTTCACATATAAAAGACAGTTAACATCATACTTAATTATGAAAGACTGGATGCTTTCCCTGTAAGGTCAGGGAAAAGGCAAGGATGCCCACTAGCACCACTTCTTTTCAACACTGTTCTGGAGGTTCTAGAGAGAGGAATCAGGCAAGAACAAGAAATATAAGCATCTCTGTTGGAAAGGAAGAAGTAAGATTTCTTAATTCATGATGCTATGGTTCTATATATAACATTCCTACAGAATTCTTCCCCCAATCTATCTAGAACTAATAAGTAGTTCAGAAAATTCACAGGATGCAAGATCAATATATACAAAAATCAGCTGCATTTCAATATAAAAGTGGTGAACAATCCGATAATAAAAAACAAGAATTTAGTTCGATTCACACTGCTTTCAAAAATAATAAAATGCCTAGGAATAAATTTAACAAAAGAATTGCAAAACCAGTTCACTGGAAGTTACAAAACAGCACTGAAAACAATTACAGAAGGCTTAAATAAGTAGAAACATTCTCTGTTCATGCATTAGAAGATTTAATATTATTAAGATGGTAATTCTCTCCATTAGTCAATAGATTTAATATAATCCTTACTAAAGTTACAATAGGCTTTTTTTTTCTTCGCAGAAGTTGATAACTGATATTAAAACTTTAAAAAAACTCAAATGACCTAAAATCATCAAGACAATTTTGAAAAAGAAGAACAAAGAGTGCTTTTATTTTCTGATTTTAAAGCTTATATAAAGTTATATGTGTGTGTGTGTGTGTGTGTGTGTGTGTGTGTAGTGTGTGTATATATACATATATAGTATTTTAAATTTTTTATAATGTTATGTATTTTATGTATACTATTTACTATAGTGCGTGTGTATGTGTGTATAGCGTATAGTATAAAGTGTAAGATATATATAGATATAGGTAGGTAGGTAGGTAGATAGATAGATAGATAGATAGGTATACATACCTCTGGCATAAGGCATGGAATTGAAGTCCAGAAATAAATCCTAACATGTATGGCCAAGAAAATTTTAACTTTTCAACAAAGGTGCCAAGGCAATTCAATACAAAAAGGAAAGTTTTTTCAACAATTGCATTCCACAGGCAAAAAGATTAACTTTGACCCTTGCCTCATACCACAAACAAAACAACTCAAAATGTATTAAAATTTACATGTAAGGACTAAAACAATAAATTTTTTAGAAGAAAACACAGGACAGAAACCTAAGACTTTGGATTAGGCAAAGATTTCTTAAGTTACAACACCAAAACCTTTGTACATAAAAATAAATAAATAAATAGGACCTCATCAAGATTCAAAATGTTAGTACTTTAAAAGAAAGCAGTATGAAAATATACTAACAAGAAATAAGATGAAAGAAAATATTTGAAAACTAAAGTTTTTAAAAGTTTAGAATAAACCACTCAGTAATAAGATAAAAAAAACTCCAATGAAAAAATAGGCAACAGATTTGAATAGTCACCAAAGAAAATATATAACTGTCCAGTAAGCATACAAACATATATTCAATATCATTATTTATTAGAGAAATTAAAATTAAAATCACAATTAGATATCATTTCCTACCCACTATTATGGCTAAAGTAAAAAGAAAAAAAAACAGGTAGTAGCAATGTGTTGAGGATCAGAGAAACAGGAACTCTCATATTTTGTGGATGGGAAGGTAAAATTGCACAGCCATCCTGAAAAGCAGTTTGCTAGTTTTTTTTTTTAAATTACACATGTATTTACCATACAACCCAGTGAATTCCACTCCTAGGTATCTATCTAAGAGAAATAAAAACATAACCACAGAAAAGACTTGCACATAAATGTTCATAAAACCATTATTCCTAATAGTCAAATGTCCATCAACTAATGATAACCTAGACAAGATGTTGTATATACATATGGTGGAATATGAGTTACAATAAAAAGGAACAAATTGTTAATAAATGCTACAACATAGATGGAATTCAAAATCATTATGCTCAGTGAAATGTTAGTGTTAAGAGACCAGTTACTATATGATTCGATTTATATGAATGAAAACGCAATTATGGTGATGCTTGCATAACAGCAAATTTGCTAAACAATAACTTAATTGTATTCTTGAAAATATAAGAAAAATATGCCTCAAAGTTAAAAAAAACAATACAAGTGAAACAAAGCCATTTTATTAAGCACCCAACTCTGAGTTGGACCACACAGAAAAATAAGACTGACAACTAGTGGAAAGTTCTCTAAACTGGATGTCAAAATGTGAGAGTCCTGCTGCCAGCTTCTTCTTGCCAATAAAAATGTTGTGTTTGCAAGTACCTTCACATTTCTGAACCTTAGTGCCTTCATTATAAGAGTAAGTTGGGATAGGTGATTCCAAAATCCCTAATTACCTATAAAATTCCATGAGTCTGTTTCTTAAAACATTATGGGAAGCATCCATAAAATCATAGGATGGATTGTTAAACTAGGATATAATATTTACCATACCTTCACGAATTTTCTTTCTTTAGCACTTTTGTGTTTTAATATGTATGTGGATGTGTAATTTCTAATTCATTGACCAACCCAATTTTATTGAGTACCCACTATATGTGTAAACCATGAATGATATGGAAAAAAATGAAATATATAATCTGATCTCAAAAGAATCATTCATTCTCAAAGTAGATGCCATAAAAGATGATATAACTTGCAGAAGAATGTTAGAAGTAATGGCACATATGAGAGGTATAATAAAACAGAATATTTCGGGGCCAGAAAAGATTGCTTAAAACTGGATGATAAGAAAAGCCTTTGTGGAGGAAATGTAATTTGAGTTGAACCTTGAAAAATAGATAAGATTCATTTATATGAAAATGTGAAGAAATTATATCCATTTCTAAAACTTACATGAGTAAATATAGGAAAATTCAGAGAAAATATTACAATTTGTCTGTATAGGAATGAAAAAGAGAAGTAAAGAGATATAAAGTTAGATGTTAAATTTGACCCAGATTATGGAAGATTTTGAATGTCAGGTGGCCTTCCATTGATTCTTGATGGGTAATTCTCACCACCTTTTTTTTTTAATTGAGACTTTATATTTTGGGGCACCTGGTGGCTCAGTTGGTTAAATACCCAACGAAATCTTGGTTTCTGCCCAGGTCATGATCTCATGGTTTGTGGGATCAAGCCCTGCCTGAGGCTCTGATCTGACAGTGCAGAGCCTACTTGGGATTCTCTCTCTTCCTCTCTTTCTGCTTCTCTTCCGCTCACACGCATGCTCTCCCTCCCTCTCAAAATAAATAAATACACTTTAAAAAAAGACTTTACATTTTTATAACAGTTTAAGTTTTGTAGCAAAATTGAGGGATGCATGCACACACATAGACTCCCCTCATTGTCAACCTCACTTAGCAGGATACTATTTTTTTTTAACCAAGGATGAACCTACATTGATATATCCCAATCAATGAAAGTGTATGATTTACATTAGGGTTTACTCTTTGTGTTGTATATTGTGTGGATTTAGACAAATGTCTAATGACACATTTCCATTGTTACGGTAACATACAGAATGTTTTCAATGTCCTAAAAATCCTCTGTGCTTCACTTATTTATCTCTGTCTCTCTTCAACCCTGGCAACCAATGATCTTTTTACTGTCTACATAGTTTAGACTTTTCCAAAATGTTATGTAGTTAAAACCATACAGTAGGTAGCCTTTCAGATTGGCTTCTTTCACTTAGTTATATGCATTTAAGTTTCCTCAGTGTCTTTTCATGACTTGATAGTTCCTATCTTTTTTTTAATTTATTTTTTTAAAATTTACATCAAAATTAATTAGCATATAGTGCAACAATGATTTCAGGAATATATTCCTTAATGCCCCTTACCCATTTAGCCCATCCCACCCTCACAACCCTTCCAACAACCCCCTGTTTGCTCTTCATATTTGAGTCTCTTATGTTTTGTCCCCCTCTCTGTTCCCTGTTTTTATATTATTTTTGTTTCCCTTCCCTTATATTCATCTGTTTTGTCTCTTAAAGTCCTTATATGAGTGAAGTCATATGATTTTTGTCTTTCTCTAATTTCACTTAGCATAATACCCCCCAGTTCCATCCACGTAGTTGCAAATGGCAAGATTTCATTCTTTTTGATTGGCGAGTAATACTCCATTTTGTGTGTGTGTGTGTGTGTGTGTGTGTGTGTGTGTACGGATAAAGAAGATGTGAGATATATATATATATGTGGTATACATATATATATACATATATATACCACATATATATATATACATCATATATATATATATATATGATGTATATATATATATATGTGGTATATATATACCACATCTTTATCCATTCATCCCTCGATGGACATTTGGGCTCTTTCCATACTTTGGCTATTATTGATAGTGCTGCTATAAACATTGGGGTGCATATGTCCCTTTGAAACAGCACACCTGTATCCCTTGGATAAATACCTAGTAGTGCAATTGCTGGGTCATGGAGTATTTCTATTTTTTAATTTTTTGAGGAACCTCCATACTGTTTTCCAGAGTGGCTGCACCAACTTGCATTCCCAGCAACAATGCAAAAGAGATCCTCTTTCTCTGCATCCTCGCCAACATCTTTTGTTGCCTGAGTTGTTAATGTTAGCCATTCTGAAGGTGTAAGGTAGTATCTCTTGTGGTTTTAATTTGTATTTCCCTGATGATGAGTGATGTTGAGCATTTTTTCATGTGTCGGTTGGCCATCTGGTTGTCTTCTTTGGAGAAGTGTCTATTCATGTTTTTTGCCCATTTCTTCACTGGATTATTTGTTCTTTGGGTGTTGAGTTTGATAAATTCTTTACAGATTTTGGATACTAACCCTTTGTCTGATATGTCATTTGCAAATATCTTCCCCTATTCTGTCGGTTGACTTTTAGTTTTGCTGATCATTTCCTTTGCTGTGCAGAAGCTTTTTATTTTGATGAGGTCCCAGTGGTTCATTTTTGTGTTTCCCTTGCCTCTGGAGATGTGTTGAGTAAGAAGTTGCTGCAGCCAAGGTTGAAGAGGTTTTTGCCTACTTTCTCCTTGAGGATTTTTTTTTAATTTTTTTATCTTTATTTATGTTTGAGAGAGAGATAGAGTGCAAGTGGGGAAGGAACAGAGAGAGAGGGAGACACAGAATCTGAAGCAGGCTCCAGGCTCTGAGCTGTCAGCACAGAGCCCAACGCGGGGCTCAAACTCACAAACTGTGAGATCATGACCTGAGCTGAAGTCGGACACTTAACTGACTCAGCCACCCAAGTGCCTCTCTCCTCAACAATTTTGATGGCTTCCTGTCTTACTTTTAGGGGGTCCATTTCTGAGTTCTCTATTCTGTTCCATTGATCTGAGTGTCTGTTCTTGTTCCAGTACCATACTGTCTTGATGATTACAGCTTTGCAGTATAACTTGAAGTCTGGGATTGTGATGCCTCCTGCTTTGGTTTTCTTTTTCAAGATTGCTTTGGCTATTCGGGGTCTTTTCTGGCTCCATACAAATTTTAAGGTTATTTGTTCTAGCTCTGTGAAGAATGCTGCTGTTATTTTGATAGGGATTGCATTGAATATGTAGATTGCTTTGGGTAGTATCAACATTTTAACAATATTTGTTCTTCCTATACAGGAGCATGGAATCTTTTTCCATTTTTTTTCTCTCTTCTTCAATTTCTTTCATAAGCTTTCTATAGTTTTCAGTGTATAGGTTTTTCACCTCTTTGGTTATATTTATTCCTAGGTATTTTATGGTTTTTGGTGCAACTTTAAATGGGATCAATTCCTTGATTTCTCTTTCTGTTGCTTCATTGTTGGTGAATAGGAATGCAACTGATTTCTGTGCATTGATTTTATATCCTGCAACTTTACTGAATTCATGAATCAGTTCTAGCAGTTTTTTTGGTGGAATCTTTTGGGTTTTCCATATAGAGTATCATGTCATTTGCAAAGAGTGAAAATTTGACTTCCTCCTGGCCGGTTTGGATGCCTTTTTATTTATTTGCGTTGTCTGATTGCACAGGCTAAGACTTGCAGTGCTATGTTGAATAACAGTGGTGACAGTGGACATCCTTGCCTTGTTCCTGACCTTAGGGAGAAAGCTCTCAGTTTTTCCCCATTGAGAATGATATTAGCATTGGGTTGTTCATATATGGCTTTTATGGTCTTGGGGTATGCTCCTTCTATCCCTACTTTCTTGAGGGCTTTTATCAAGAAAGCATACTGTATTTTGTCAAATGCTTTCTCTGCATCTCTTGAGAGGATCATATGGCTCTTGTCCCTTCTTTTATTGATATGATGAATCACGTTAATTGTTTTGCAGATATTGAACCAGTCCTGCATCCCAGGTATAAATCCCACTTGGTCATGGTGAATAATTTTTTTAATGTATTGTTGGATCTGGTCGGCTAATATCTTGTTGAGGATTTCTGCATCCATGTTCATCAGGGAAATTGGTCTATAGTTCTCCTTTTTAGTGGGGTCTCTGTCTGGTTTGGAATCAAGGTAATGCTGGCTTCATAGAAAGAGTTTGGAAGTTTTCCTTCCATTTCTATATTTTGGAACACCTTCAAGAGAATAGGTGTTAATTCTTCCTTAAATGTTTGGTAGAATTCCCCTGTTAAGCCATCTGGCCCTGGACTCTTGTTTTTTGGGAGATTTTTGATTACTAATATGATTTCCTTACTGGTTATGGGTGTGTTCAAATTTTCACTTTCTTCCTGTTTCAGTTTTGGTAGTGTATATGTTTCTAGGAATTTGTCCATTTCTTCCAGATTGCCCACTTTGTTGGCATATAATTGCTCATAATATTCTCTTATTATTGTTTTTATTTCTGCTGTGTTGGTTCTGATCTCTCCTCTTTCATTCTTGATTTTATTTATTTGGGTCCTTTCCTTTTTCTTTTTGATCAAACTGGCTAGTGATTTATCAATTTTCTTAATTCTTTCAAAGAACCAGCTTCTGGTTTCACTGACCTGTTCTGTTTTTTTTGGCTTTGATAGCATTAATTTCTTCTCTAATCGTTATTATTTCCTGTCTTCTGCTGGTTTTGGGTTTTATTTGCTGTTCTTTTTCTAGCTTTTTATGGCATTAGGTTAGGTTGTGTATCTGAGATCTTCCTTCTTTAGGAAGGCCTGAATTGCTATATACTTTCCTCTATGACTGCCTTTGCTGTGTCCCAGAGGTTTTGGGTTGTGGTGTTATCATTTTCATTGGCTTCCATATATTTTTTAATTTCCTCTTTAACTTCTTCGTTTGCCCATTCATTCTTTAGTAAGATATTCTTTAGTCTCCAAGTATTTGTTACCTTTCCAAATTTTTTCTTGTGGTTGATTTTGAGTTTCATAGCTTTGTGGTCTGAAAATATGCATGGTATGATCTCGATCATTTTGTACTTACTGAGGGCTGACTTGTGTCCCAGTATGTGGTCTATTCTGGAGAATGTTCCATGTGAACTGGAGAGGAATGTATATTCCACTGCTTTAAGATGAAATGTTCTGAATACATCTGTTAAGTCCATCTGGTCCAGTGTGTCATTCAAAGTCATTGTTTCCTTGTTGATTTTTTGATTAGATGATCTGGTCATTGCTGTGAGTGAGGTGTTGAAGTCTCCTACTATTATGGTATTACTATCAGTGAGTTTCTTTATCTTTGTGACTAATTGATTTATATATTTTGGTGCTCCCACATTTGGCACGTAAATGTTTACAATTGTTAGGTCTTCTTGGTGGATAGACCCCTTAATTATGAAATAATGCCCTTCGTCATCTCTTGATACAGTCTTTATTCTATATCAGTCTAGATTGTCTGATACAAGTATGGTTACTCCGGCTTTCTTTTGTTGACCATTAGCATGATAGATGGTTCTCCATCCCCTTAATTTTAAACTGAAGGTGTCTTTAAGTCTGAAGTGGATCTCTTGTAAACAGCATATAGATGGATCTTGTTTTCTTATCCATTCTGTTACCTTATGTCTTTTGATTGGAGCATTTAGTCCATTGATGTTTAGAGTGAGTACTGAAAGATATGAATTTATTGCCATTATGTTTCTTGTAGAGTTGGAGTTTCTGGTGGTGTTCTCTGGTTCTTTCTAATCTTTGTTGCTTTTGGTATTTGTTTGTTTGTTTGTTTGTTTATTCATCTTTTCTCCCCTCAGAGTGTCCCCCTTAAAATTGTTTGCAGGGCTGGTTTAGTGGTCACAAACTCCTTTAATTTTTATTCATCTGGGAGACTTTTTATCTGTCCTTCTACTTTGAATGACAGCCTTGCTAGATAAAGAATTTATGGCTGCATATTTTTCTGATTCAGCACACTGAATATATCTTGCCACTTAATCTTAAGCAAGATTATATTTAATTTTGTAAGAAATCACCACTGTCTTCCAAAGTGACTATACCATTTTGCATTCTCGCGAGCAATGAGAGTTCCTGTTGTTCCACATCTTCACCAGCACTTGTTGTAGTATTCCAGATTCCAGCCATTCTAATAGGTGTATAGTAGTATCTAATTGTTGTTTTGATTTGCATTTCCCTGATGACATGTCATGTAGAGCATCTTTCCATATGCTTGTTTGCCATCTCTATTTCTTCATGGTGAAATGCCTGTTAAGATCCTTGGACCATTTTTTAATTGCGTGTTTTCTTGCTATTGAGTTTGAAGAGTTCTTTGTACATTTTGGAAAACACTCCTTTGTCAGATGTGTCTCTTCCAAATATTTTCTTCCAGCATATGGGCTGTCTTCTAATTGTCTTGACATTGACTTTCACAGAGCAGGAATTTTTAATTTTACTGAAGTCCAGTTTAACGTTGACTTTTCTCATGAATTGTTACTTTGGTGTTGTATTTAGTAAGTCATTGCCATACCCAGGTTTATCTAAATTTTCTTTTATGTTGTCTTCTGAGTGTGTTATAGTTTTGTATTTTACATAGGGATCTGTGATCCATTTGAGTTACTTTTTGTGCAGGTGTAAGTTCTATATCTATATGCATTTATTTTTGCATGTGGATATCCAGTTCTTAAGCACCTTTTGTTGAAGAAACTGTCTTTGCTCCATTATACTGCCTTTACTCCTCTGTCAAAGATCAGTTGACTGTATATATGGGAGACTATTTCTGGTCTCCCTATTTTTTCACATTGATCTATTTGTCTATTCTTTCATGAATACCACATTCCCTTAATTACTATAGTTTGAAGTTAGGTAGTGTCAGTTCTCAGCTTTCTTCTTCTCCTTCAATATTGTGTTGGCTATTTTGAATCTTTTTCCTTTTAATGTAAACTTCAGAATCAATTGGTTGATATCTATAAAATAACTTGATGGGATTTTTATTGCTATTGCAATGAATCTATAGATCAACTTGGAAAGAACTGACATTTTGACAATATTTAATTTTCCTATTCACGAACATAGAATTTATCTACATTTATTTAGTTTTTTTTTATTTTGTTCATCAGAGTTGTTAGTTTCCCTTATTATCTTGTGTGCATACTTTGATCCATTAACTTTTGACAGCAGAGTAAGTTTATCAGAGATATGCTTTAAGAAAATTAATCTGATTGCCCTAAGAAAGGAGAAATTGGAAGTTGTAAGGCTGGTTGGAATGCAAGATTATGAAGATGTGAATTTGATTAGTTGTAGTGAGAACAAAGAGTGTGACGTAGATATAACTGATGTTGCCAAGGTAGACTTAATAAAATTTGTTATTACTTATATAAGACTAAAAGATACCAAATAATAATCGACAATCGTCTAATTTTTTTACCTGTTATCTCATTCAATTCTCCAAAGCATTGAATGAGGTAAGAGCTATTATCCTCATTTATAGATTAGAAAATAGCACAGGAGATAATCCAAGTGTCCTATCTCCAACATAGCATAGTGAGTTTTGTTGGAATCTAACATCTGGAACCCACTCTGAGTCCTCTGCACAAACGGTGACTTAAACCTTAATTACTAGAAATATTGTGGTTTTGTTGACATAAATAGGGTGCACAGTATGAAGAAATTTCATTTGAGACGGAATAAGAGAAACTGAGTTTGAATAGCCTTTAACGTGTCTATGTGTGTGTCTGTTTTTATTTTGTAAGCTCAGTGCTCATAAAGCATGTTTGAAAAAACGAATTTTGTACAGAAGCTAAGAATTTTTAAATAAAAATTCCTATTGAAATTCTTTTACTACAGAGCAACTAACTCACGTGGTTCATTGCCATCATCTTACTTACAATAAAGCATTTTAATAAGAAATTCCATCCTCCTATAAATGATCTGATCTCTTCTATCCCTTTCAAGTTGTGTACACTGTATGTATAATTAAAATCATGTGGAAAAAAAGTGATAATGTGGAAAATTTTCTACATTTTTATGAAAAAAAGATTAAATAAATATTATATTTATAAACAGTGTGTGTACATGTGTGTAAACATAAAAGAATAGGCAAAAAAGTATACACAAAATTTCTAACTTTGGTTATCTCCTTGTAGTGAGGTTATAAATATATGTTTTCATTTGTTTTTGGGCTTTCTTGGGTTTTCTAATGATCTGACCATGTATTATTTTAACCATTTTTTAAAGGACTTTAAAATAAGGACTTCATTCTGTCCATAATAATTTAGGAACTGTTGAACTGTATAATTCAATTATTGATGACTTTCTGTGCTGCTTCTAGTTCCTTTATCCCTAAGTGGTATTGTCATGTCATAGAGTTATACCTCTTGTCTCTTCTCTTCCTGTATTACCTCACTTTATAGAACTAATTTTTGCATTAATTGCATTTTGCTAATTATTATTTTCCCCACTATAACTAGGACTGTTTGTTGTCTGTCTAATATCCATTCTGTCCTTCTTCCTTAAAAATAGAACTTTGATTTTATAGTGGTACAGCACCCAGTAAAAACCAAACAAAAAATGAAACAAAACAACAAAACTCTATACACCCATACCTCACTCGAAGAGAAGTATGTGTGTACTGTCTAGTCCATATGCTATGTGTGGGAGCAGTTGGTAGTAACTTGTCATAATACTTAAAGAAGGTTCAGACTCAGCAGGCACCTGTCCTAAATTATGCCTTTGTGTTTCCTTTTTATTTCACTGTGAAATTCAAACATGTTGGCTGGTGACACAAAAGCATCTTCTTTCGTGTACTTTGAAAGTTACTCTTAGGGCTTAATCTATTTTCATTATACATTCTAACTCAATTTAATGATTCTTCTAGAGATTATACTTCTACTAGGCCACAATCACCTGCCTCCTGTTGGATACCCCAGGATTAATTAATCACAAAATATACTCCATGTGATGGAACAAATTGAACACTTAGATGGAATTTTTATCCTTTACATTAAAACTACAGGTGGACAACAGCAGGGATTTTACTTGGGCATATTTGATGTTGAGATGTTCTTTTGGGTATGAATTAAGAGTCTGCTTTGGTTCCTTCATCAGGATATTTTGATTCATAATGGTAACTACATAATTATAAGAAAGGGTGATAACAACAGTAATAATAACTATAGTTTATTGAGTACTTGAATACTCTAAGTTGGACACATTAAGTCCATTATGTTTTTAAATGTTTATACCAACTACTACCACGTGGTCATTTTGATTTCTGCATTTCATTGAGAAACAGAGGCACATGCATAGGGTGACTCTATTATCCTCATATCCTAAGGGACTTGCCAAAGGTCACACAACTAGGAAATGGTGAAGCCAGAATTTATCCCAAGTTCTATCTGAACCTCAAAGATTTGCTAAGGTATGAATTCCTAGGCTATTCTCCAACCATGTTTCCATTTTCTTTGATCAGAAGATATATTCTTCCAGTTCATCTAAAATGGTGTCAAATTATCGTCATGTAATTTATTTTTTTGAGTTTTGTTTTCAGTTTTTATTTTAAAGAGAGAGAGTGGGGGAGGGGGCAGAGGGAGAGAGAGAGAAAGAGAGAATCTTAATTTTTTTTTACATTTATTTATTTTTGAGAGACAGAGAGAGACAGAGCACATATTGGGGAGGGGCAAAGAGAGAAGGAGACACATAATCAGAAGCAGGCTCCAGTCTCTGAGCTGTCAGCACAGAGCCCGATACGGGGCTTGAACTCACAAACTGTGAGATCATGACCTGAGCTGAAGTTGGACACTTAATGAATTGAGCCATTCAAATGCCCTGAGAGAGAGAGAGAGAGAGAGAGAGAGAGAGACAGAGACAGAGACAGAGAGAAACAGAGAATCTTAAGCAGGGTCCATGGTCAACACAGAGCTCGATTCAGGGATTGATATCACGACTCTGGTATCATGACCTGAGCTGAAATCAAGAGTTGGCCATTTAACCAACTGAACCACCCTGGCACCCCTGTGCATAATTTAAAACAAAGGGAATCTTAACTTTGAGTCATTCACATGTATTTTGACCACTAAAGAATCATCATTACCCTGGGTCTAACTGAAGATCATAACCAAGAGAGAATATTTGCGTTCTTCCTCTTCATATACTGTGTCCAGTGATAGTATTTAGGGCCAAAAGAGGCACAGGGGACTAGGGACAATGTGACTTCTACATATGTACAATAAAATTGTTTTGTAGCATATCATTTGAACTGTGATCTTTCAGTTTCTGAAATTTACCAGGTCGCTGGTTATTCATACTGTCAGCACCTCACCTCTTTATAGCCTTTCTTATCAATAAAGAATCTTGAGTCTGGATTGGCAGCAAATACTGTAAATTCCCTCAACAGACATTCATTTCATAAAAATTGGATAATAATGTAATAATAAGGAAGAATAAATGCAGTTTATTTGGGGATAGCTACATGATTATCTTTCTAATCAGTCTGATTTACATTAGTTCCACCTTGCTATGTTTTGAGACACTGGGCATACTATAACTGACTTTCCTGAACCTCAGAGAAAACTGAGGGATCTGGTATAATCAATAATAGTGAAATTAAGTTTCTAAAACATACAGTGCAGTTACAGAAAACATGTATAATTACAGCTGCTATAATAAAAGAGCAAATCAAATCATGAAACTTTCTGAATTATTTTCTGTACAGTTTTAGCACTTTGTTTTCTACCTAAATTCAAACATTCAGTTGCTTTTCATAAATGCTGTTTTTGCAAAATTTCATGATCAGCAGTCTCGTGTTCCACATCTGTGTAGAAAAGCCTACCCAGGGAGTTGCTTTAGCATTAGACACATGATTAGACACTGATAGACACATGGCATTTAGTAATACCATTAACATACTCTGCACTACACAATGGCAACAGATGTCTTAAGTTCTAACAACTAATCAAAAAGTAAATCAACCAACATAGAAAACATCTGGAATCCTAGAAATGGAAGAATTTAGTCATATATCATTCAATATTCTATCAAATTTGTGTTAATTTGCGAAAAGCTGTGCTGGATGTTTTTATGCAAATGAGGCCAAATATACATTTTCCTCTGTGATCTCCAAAACCATTTACTAAAGAAAGCACTTTGTCAGGTTCTGAAGCACTTCTTCCGAGGCCTGAGATAACTCAAGCTTTCAGAAATAATTCTCTTATTAAAGCAATATGTTCAAAGTGAGCAATGCAGGTCCACAGGGAATGCTGCTGAGAAAGTAATGGTCTGCTGGTGAGTTGATGGACTGCATTAGTGGAACCAGCCAATCCGGAAGGAGGACTGACAGCAGCTCCATTTGTAATGTGTTTCATATGTAGAACATGTTCTGTAAAGAGCTCTAAATATTAGAACTGCGCGTTGGCTAATTAAACTCTTTGCAAGTCATGGCATTGCATCCGTGGATTACACTCAGGCCATTACTCTCTGATCTTTGGGAACATTCCTATCCACATGTGAGCAGTAATCATAAAGGCAGATAGATTTACAGAGAATGGATTTTCAGTTTATTTTTACTTTATATTATTAACTTAATTTGGGGCTCCAGAAATTCATTTCCTGAGAAGGGGGAGACTTTTGTGTGTTTTCTTTTTTAATACTAAAAAGAGTTAATAATTTAAAAGCCTCTCAAGTGATTCTTAACGTTCTAAAAATAATTTTAAAGTGCCTTCAGAAATGTGTAAAATACTGTATTTCCATAAAAATCATAACTAAATCATTCCAAATGAGGAGTTTCAGTACCACCATACAGACTCTAGACCAGAATGCAGTCCTAATAAATTTCAGCATTTAAAATGACATTATTTTTTTCATCTTTTGGACACCTTTACCTGAAAATGTTGTTTAGGCTTATACTTAGGCTTGTTCATATCCATAGGTAGGTAAAGGAGAATAAACAAAGATGAGTGTTACTTGTCTTTGGAACTGTCTTTTGTAAATACAATGAATATTTAGCTGTCCTGAGTTGCTTCTCTGGTGTCATAATTTATGAACATAGCAAATATAGCAAGAAAGCTGTAGTTGTTAGCACACAATTTGCAAGTTATTTTATATCTTGGGTGATCTCTAGGTACGTTTTAAACTGTGAACTCAAATTTAACACTGCATTGCTGCAATGATTTTATATTTTGTATATCAGGTAGCAAAAAAGAATTTTCAGGCCATGTCAAAACATGCCAATGTTATGCTTTTGTGATGTCCAGAGTTCTCTTTTACAGTGTTATTTAATGTTAGTCATATAGGAAAGGTAGGTTATAAACATTTCCCCGTTAGCATGCCATTCTCTGGTTTACATATTTTGATTTATGTGTTTTATTCCACTTCTATTCTCTGGAGCAAAGAGCCTGAAGAGTCTTCCAGAAGTACCAAGAAATGCTTAGCAGTATAAACTTTAAATGCACACAAATGTGAATCTTAATAAACTCACATTCTCTGGAACATGAAAATTACCTCAGAAAACCAATGTCCATGAAATGCTTCCATTGGATGACGGATTTGATTTTACCTGAAGAATAATTTTTGATTAAACTTTGTTTCCAAATACAGAAAATTCACATTAAAGAAGTAGTGTGTCTTCAGTGGGGATATACACAACTGATATTCTAAATGGTCTTCTTTTAAAGCATATTTTTAGGAGGAAAAAAAAAATAAAGAAACTGAAGTAATCCCAAACTATTAGCCACGAGAACTTTGTAGTCTTTGCACAATCATAGAAGCCTTCATGATCCCCTGATGCTGTTAATTCCTTATAATTTTTATAAACTTGTCAAGTCCTGCCCTTGGCTTCTCTTTCAGCATTGACATTGAAGCTGAAAGATGCTCAGATTTTTATCTCATAGTATTAATAGAAAACTATGTCGCAAGGGGACTTAATAAAATGAATGTGGGATTTTACTAGAGATAGGGGACTTGTCGGATCAAAGGATATCCATTTATGAATGTTATAAACTTTTGATAAAACAAGTTGTCATGTGATGGCATGTTTATTTCAGAAGTATGGATGAAAAGATAATATTTTTAATTAAAAATAATAAAAACTTTCTGCCACCAGGTGGGCAATAGTGCTGGGGCATGTGGCTAACAGCTGGACATTATTAAATATATATGAACTTGAGCATCTCATTGGTGATTCTTTAATAAAGCTATCTGTTTTTTTTTTCTTTTATTGCTAGTGTGGAAGGGTCACACATTTGTACTCACATGGACAAAACAGATGTCGTTTTTAATTTTTTTCTCTAATTGTTGTAATCTTTCTCACAAACCACCTACTTTTTAGTTAATGGAGAACCATAAACTTGTCAATAAGATTATCTTAGTCATTCCCAGTTAAGCTGTCAGTCAATGTAAGGTTCCAGTTCCTAAGGGACTGTTTCTCTCCTTCCTTTCTCCTTCCAAGATGCCTAGCTGTGAAGGGAAGTTTTCCAGTTCTTAGGGAAAGCAAAGGCTCATCTCTAATTGGTTCTATCCTCATCTCTGCTATATAGTCTGACTCTAAATATCAAAGCTGACCATGTACTCTATTATTCTCTTTCCATTTCTGCTGTAATAACAACAGTGCTCCCCAAGGCAAATTATGTAACCAAAACTATATTAACCTCATCATACTTGATCACTCTAAGTTTTATTCAGTCATTGCCAACTAAGTTTTTTACTTTTTTTTTTTTTCTCAAACCATGCTGGAAAAAATGGCCATCCTATGAATTAGTATGATATGGTTTTGTGAGACCCAAACTCAAAAGGATTTAAACAAACAAAAAGATGAATTTATCAGGTTATGTGGGCAAATGCTGAGTAGGGCAGAGGTCTCACTGATTGCTGGCATGAAGGACTTGAAAAGCTTAAGGACCCCTTCATCTCTTGTCTGTGCTACTATCGGTATATTGATTTCATTCTGAAAATTTCTCCATAAGGTAAGCAATCTTTGCTGTGGTTAGCTATGAAGATGTGGTATTCTTTTTTTTTTTTTTAAGTTTATTTATTTTTGAGACAGAGAGAGACAGAGCATGAACGGGGGAGGGGTAGAGAGAGAGGGAGACACAGAATTGGAAGCAGGCTTCAGGCTTTGAGCCATCAGCCCAGAGCCTGACGCGGGACTGGAACTCATGGACCGCGAGATCGTGACCTGAGCTGAAGTCGGACGCTTAACCGACTGAGCCAGCCAGGCACCTCAAGATGTGGTATTCTTAATAGACTTGTGTACAGACCCAGTTTGAAAAATATCAGGGGAACCCTTCAGATGGTTCGCCTTATGTGATTCACTTATCTTTTAGCAAGTAGGCAGTTTCCGATGCATTCTTAGAAGAAGCATTTCACACCTTCTTAGAAGAAGCATTTCACAGGGGAAGAAGTAGGAGAAAGTATTGCAGTCAACATCAGAATAACGCATGCCCCTAAGTGTAAATAATTCATCATTTCATTGTCAATATTTTTAAATATAATTTATTGTCAAATTGGCTAATATACAGTGTGTACAGTGTGCTCTTGGTTTTGGGGGTTGATTCCCATGTATTTGCTTACATACAACACCCAGTGCTCATCCCAACAAATGTCCTCCTCATTGTCAATATTTTTCATAGAATGTATCCATTTTCCTTAATTTCTTCCAGAATCTTTGACTTTTAACAGCCTTATATCTTAGATTAAGTGTCCTTGTTTTAGTTTTTAATGAAATGTCCTAAGATGGACTCTCTTCAGTCTTAAAATAACAATAACTTGGTCCTGCTTCTTCCTCCAACCTCATCTCTACAGCTCTCGTGGATCTTTTTTCTTGTTTCTGACAACATACTGGCTTCTTTCTTGTCTGAAGTGTTTGGCCCTACTTTTTACTCTTCCGGGCTTGTTTTTCCCGTGGGTTAGCTCCTTCTCAGCTTTCATTTTTAAGCAAAAATATTACCCCAGAGAGACCAACTCCTACCACCTTAATTATAAACTTTATTTATCTCTTGATTCATTCATTATTTATCTCTTCCACTGGACAGTGAAATCCACAAATACAAGGACCATGCTTCTGATCTACCGTCCTAAATCCAGAGGTTTGCCTCAAGCCAGGCATATGGCAAACTCTGAAAGCCATTTGTCAGCGCAGTAGTTAATGTTAAATTTGACACTTTCTTTTTCCTTAATCTGTGTGCAGCATTTCTTCATCTACCCTGTTCTTCTTTGGCTTCTGTATCGATAATCTGTCCTGCCTTCTATTGTTATTCTGATTCTAATTTCTTTTGCTTTTCCTCTTTATCACAAAACATTAGTGTTGTGGCAATACTTAGTTTCTTCTCAAACTATGTACTTTGACAGATCTGATTCTTGTTTATGGTTTTAACTACTGCTCATGTGCTGAGGGCTCACCAATATTTGTCTTTAGTACTTCTGATCATCAGAATCATTCTCTGTTTTGTCAATTTACTATCTTTTTTTTGAGTAGTATTTAATGGAATTCAGCGTTCTCCACCCTCTTCAACAACCTCACTCTCTTTTCCAAAACCAAGAGGCCAGTGATCCAAGCCAGAAACTAAGAAGTTTCATCTATTGGTCTCGCTCCATTCACCATTTGCTAGTTATGCCTACATTCACATATTCTGTCACCAATATTCATTAAGTTATATTAATTTTGCCTTCTATGTTATCCTGAAATGTGCCCTCTCTTCTATAAGAGCCCTAACTTGTCTCTTCTTTACCTCATAGTATTGCCCATGATAAGCAATTCTACACACTGCCACTGAAGTGGGTTTTCTGATCATAAATTTGCCTCTCATAGGATTTAAATATTTCAGGTGTTTCCTCTTGTGTTCAGAATATTCCCCACTTAAGCTACATAAAATACTTTTCAACTTAATTTCTAGATAGTCACAAACAAACTTTGATTAAATATCTTATCTCTTAAATATTTTAAGTTCGTTCATATCTCTGTACCTTTTACACATTATTTTGCAGTCGGTAGGCTAATCTAAAAATTACTGATCCAGACTCAATTATGGGTCACCTTTCCCATAAAACCATTTCCTGGCTATCATATTTCAAGATGACTTTGTGTCTCCTCTTTACTGTCATAGGATTGTATGTGTCTACCTGCTAAGGCTTTTATCACTCTCGATCTAAATCATTACTTTGAATTAATGTATCTTCTGCACTAATGAGCATTTGGTTAAAATCAGAACTTTATTACTACTCTAAGTGACTGTTCACATTCTCCAATGAAGTGGGCTTGTCTGGTATAAAAGAACAGAACTCATTCACAGAAATAAAAACAACAAAGGAAGTTTGATATTAATGAAACCCATATACAGTCTCAGGAATCTTAACTCTTCAAATCCTGGAAAACATATCAATCTCCTCACTTCCAAGACCAGAGGAAGTTCAAGCTGTCCCCCAAGGATTCAGAGCATTCCTTGGAGTGGAGAGATAGGGAAGAGACCTGATAATTCTCATGGCCTCAGCTGATACTGATTCCTTGAAGGAAATTACCATATTGATGTGAACTTCAAATCCTGCCTCTTCTCAACTGCCCCCTCACTGGACACACACACAAATAGAAACATATCTCTCCGACACAAAATTTCACAAGTGTATTGAATAGTATTGAAGTACTAGGGGAGAGGCTATATTTCATATGAAATAAATTTACAATCTCTGCTTAAAATTTCTATTACAGCAGTCCACCCTTGTCCATAGTTTCACTTTCTGTAGTTTCACTTACTTGAAGTCAGCTGTGGTCCAGAAGGAGATGAACCTTCTCTGACGTGTCATTAGAGAGTCAGTAGTTGCTTAACGCTACATCCCAGTGCCTGCATCATTTATCTCACTTCATCTCATCACGTAGGCATTTTATCATCTCACATCATCACAAGAAGAGTGAGTACAGTCAAATAAGATATTTTGAGAGACTACATTCAAATAATGGTTATTACAGTATATTGTTACTCTCATTTTATTTTATTATTGGTTATTGTTCATCTCTTATTGTGCCTAATTTATAAATTAAGCTTTATCGTAAGTATGTGTGTACAGGAAAAAAAAACATAGTATATATGGGGTTCTGTACTGTCCACAGTCTCAGGCATCCACTGGGGGTGTTAGAATGTAGCCCTCTTGGATCAGCAAGGGGGTTACTGTATTGAAAATCTCTTTAAATCTCTTCTCCACTGGGAATATCTTTTTTGGTCCTTTTTGCTTTGCTGCAGTTATTAACTTCTTCTTACTTCTCTCTTAACTACATCTTTCTCATTGGGTTTTCTCAGGAACTCCAAGTTTCTCCTTTTCTATTAACCAGAACAAGTCAGTTCAATTCAGCTTGCATTTTTAACCTTGCACTCCCAAACCCAAGAAGCTGTTTTATGTGCTTTGCAAAAGATCAGTTCCTAACTCCTTCATGATATAGAGAGTAAACTTAGACAACTCACTTAAGCTGTCTGTATTTTGGTTTCCTTATCTGTATAATAGAGATAATAATAATAATTAAATTACTTAATACATGTAGACTAAATCAAATGCTAGCAATTATGTGCTTATTCAGTGTTAATCAATGTAATCACTGTGGCTGTTTACCCTCCTTGGAAATCTTTATGGTTATAAAGACTTTTTCTTGCCATTATTATTTCCTTCTCATCTCCTTCTCCTTCTTCCTCCCCTTCTCCCCACTCCCCCACCCCCTGCCTCCCTTCCCTCTCCCTTTTTTGCTGTTAATTAAAACTAGTCTTGAATCTCACAGAAACTTATAACTAGAAAAGATGGGTCATATTAGAACAAGAAAGCAGCAACCCATGTGTTTTTTTCCTTTCTGCTATTATAATGATTTTGACCTATGCTTCTCTCTCTCTCTCTTTTTTTGTATGCTTTATTAATCTTTTCACACATGACACATGACATGAACATAGTGCTACTCCAAAATAGTGGTCTAGGATCCCAAATCTATATATCCCTATCTACTCACTCCATGTTTGTGGGAGATAAAATCTAATTTGGCCCATGTTATGTCAAAGGTCTACCCCTATTCCACTTATCTGGTTTTCAGATGAGTAAGTTCTCTAAACAAAAACAAAACCATTGGCTTCTTTTAAAAACACTCCTTGTACATACTTGTGCACCTGGTCTTTGGGAGATATCTCTTGTTTATCTTTTATTTCTAACATTAAGCACCGTCTTGGCCTATAGGAGATATTCAGTAAATGTTTGTTGGGGGAATCAAGTATTTGCTTTGTGCTGAATTTTATTCCCTAGCAAATTTTGTTAAAGTGACATTCTAGGGTTTATGTTATTGATACAGTGAACTATTCTTACATATTTAAGTGACTTTAATTAAAAAAAATAGGTGTGGCTTGTGGGGAAGACAAAAAAAAAAACAATCAAGAATGAAGTTGTAAGTTAATAGAGAATGACAGGGCAGTAAAGGAAAAGATAGAATATTCCAGCAGAAGGGGTGCCTGGCTGGCTCAGTTGGTAGAGCATGTGACTCTGATCTCAGGGTTGTGAGTTTGAGCCCCACGTTGGGTGTAGAGATTACTTAAAATTAAAATCTTAAAAGGAATATGCCAACAGAAATATATAGAAAACCAATAATAGTCCCATTTATTGTTCTCAGTTATCCAAAGAATTATGAGAATGAGAATTACATTTATTTTTTTATATGTAATTAATCTTAGAAGTAATTTTTAGATAGTCCTCAAAGCATGTCTATTTCTTTCTCTTACCCAGATTCAAATTTCTAGGAGAGTGTTTCATTTTACGTATTTTTCTAAATATTTCAGAAATTTTATTTTTCTAAGATTTTATAAATTTCATTTAATTTTGAAGCAATCCATGCATTGTGACCAGTATTAATTTGGAAAGCTTTATTTATCAGGCTCTTATAACTAAACACATTTTGTTGCAATTTGAGGTACTTAATTTTACAATTGTCTGAAGAATGAGTAGAATAATAACCAGAAGAAAGAATCTTTAAATATACACATAAATAGTTTTTTAGTCCTGATTCTCAGTCACGCTTTTCACCAACTATAAGTCAAACCAGGTCTTAATTATTAGTGTATTGGCAAGGAAAAACTCTGAATAGCAGCAGTGGAATAGGAAAAAAGTGATTGGCAGCTTCTCTGGGGGAACACAACTTCACTACAGGAAATGAATGCCATTCCATTTTGATTTTACAAACAAATAGCTTAATTCAAAAGATTCTTAGTGTGTTGGAAAATCTGATCTCCCATTACATATTTCTTGTTCCATATACCATTCCTAAAAGAAAATTTAATGATCAAAACCTAGTTAATAATACTGAAGGTCATCTGGCTTCAAAAATGATTACAGATTTTCAGAGAAGTGGCTCAAACATTAGTTTTTAAGTGAATGAAGTTTGTGTGGATATATATACTTATACATACGTATTTGTTATATATAGTAGCTTTCTTGTTTGCTAAAATCAGTTATTTTTTAATTACTAAATATCATATATATATAACATAAATGTCTATCTAAGCATTTCATATTGTTGAAACCCCTCTCTATTTTTTCTCACCACTTAGAAACTTACTCCTAGATGATAAGAATACAATATAAACAAATACTTCTGCTTTTCCACATTTTTCTTTTCCAAAGGGACTCCCAGAAACTCTCCAGGGGAATTACCACTGGGTATGTTGCAACTGTATGAAAAGCAAAGAACTGGTTAATAATAATAATAAAAATTGTAGTTAAATTTCATATTAAAAATGTTATTTAGCATAACACTAAAACTGCCCATAGACAAGCATTGTGGTAAGCAAGTTTGCAAAACAAGTTACATTTGTCTCACAATAGTCAAAATACTTGTTGTTTGTTCTTCCTTCCCTCTGATGTCAGAGTATTTCCTAGAATACACATGGAGGACTTTCTGATAAATGTGCTGCAGTTGACACATCATCTCTAACATAGTCTTCTCATCAAAATACATCTTGGGCACTTGGGTGGTTCAGTCGTTAAGCGTCTGACTTCGGCTCAGGTCATGATCGCCCAGTTGGTGAGTTTGAGTCTCACATCAGGTGAGCACGAGCCCTGCTTTGGGCAAAAACATGAGCCCTGGGTGCGTTCCACTTTCTCTCTCTCTCTCTCTCTCTCTGTCTCTCTCTCTCTCTCTCTCTCTCTCTCTCTCTCTCTCTCTCTCCCTGCCCCTTGTGGGATTCCCTCTCTCTGCCCTTCACTCACTGCGCCCTCTCTCTCTCACCTTCTCTCAAAAAAAAACAATAATAATAATACATCTTACCAATGCTCTAGTTTCTTGATTCCAAGTTTTCTGCACTCCAAGATTATTTTCTTGTTAAAATATTCTCCTTTTACATTGCTAGATCAAAAGATATAAAAAGAGCTTAGCCATAGAATAGTATACATTCCAGACTCACTATTCGGTGGCCTAAAAGAAATACAAAATAATTCCATACTTTTTTAGGACACTTGAAAGACATGGCAGCAAAATCAGCATCATTTATAGCAGTAATTCATTAATATCTTATTTTTCTCTACTGTCCTTTTCCTCTTCCACCTCCAGAAGGTGAGGCTTTCTTCTTTGGCCACCCCTCCCCATACATACTGTTATCACTTTCCTCACTCTTAATATTTAGTTGCTGATTCTCCTTTCCTCCCTATTTTGCTTTTCTTTTTTTCCATGGATACTTCTCCTAAAAAATGATTTTCAATCTCTTTCTTGACTCCATCAAAGTGTCTCATTGGTCTTTAGTTCTATTTAGATGACCGTATAATCTTTCTCTCTAGGCTGGAGTTTGGTACTAAATTCTATACTCTGCCTTTTAATTGCTACTTCAGCTCGCTCTAGCATCCATGCATAAAATCACCACCAGGTTCCATTAGTTAAATTATCATGTTTTGAACACTTATATTTTGAATTCTCCTCTAGCTTTACCTCCTAATAATCATTTGCTAGTTTCTATAATTATGGTTTACTAAAGTTTGTGTTTGTTCCATCTCTCCCACTAATATGTGTACCAATTTATTACAGTTATTTTTAAGTTTTTTTTTAAAGTTTTTATTTATTTATTTTGCGAGAGAGAGAGAGAGAGAGAGAGAGGGAGCGCCAGCAGGGGAGGGACAGAGAGAGAGAGAATCACAAGCAGGCTCTACCCTGTCAGTGTAGGGCCTGATGGCTCAAACTGAGCCTAGGGCTCAAACTCACCAGCCATGAGATCATGACCTGAGCCAAAGTCAAGAGTCAGACATAGAACCGACTGAGCAACTCAGGTGCCCCTAATTTATTAAAGTTTTAATGACTGCCACCTACATGTTTCCAGTTCCTTGCCAACCCCTCTGTCCATTTTTACACTTTTTATCTATTCAAGTAAGACTCCCAGTATCTCAGGTCAATATTATTAAGCACACAGTATAGCCCATTGAAAACAGAGAGGAAGAATGAGTATTTGCCCATGATAGCCAAAAAATTTGAATAATACCAAAATCTTTAGAATATCATTCACTACTCACGTACCAATAATGTCTAATCTATCAAACTGGCCTATTTATCATGTCAGGACATACACTGTTAAATTTGTTTTTGTTTATAATATTGATATCATCTAGAATGTTTTCTTTATCTTAGTCTTTTAAAATACCATCCATTAGTTTAAAATGATTTAAATTGGCACTTACATTATGGAGCCCCCCTTTTTTTTTTAACTCCACCTATTTAGATATAAGCTAATTCTCTCCTTGAACCTCAAGAGAATTTACACAAAATAATTTTTTTAATGCTATATTTATTTTGAGAGAGGGAGAGACAGAGAGCATGCATGGGGGAGGGAGGGCGGGGCAGAGCGAGAGGGGGAGAGAGATTCTCAAGCAGGCTCCATGCTGTCAGCCGAGTGTCCCACGTGGGGCTTGATCTCAGGAACTGCAAAATCATGACCTGAGCCGAACTCAAGAGTCAGACACTTAACTGTCTGAATCACCCAGGCACCCCCAAAATCATTTTTAAATTTATTTTTTACTTTGTGCAATGCAATTAAATTTTATTCCACGACTGTCTGTATGGTTATTAAAATAAATGATGTAATTACCACTGTAAAATCTTACTTGGCTTTGTATTTTTTTTTATTATTATCTCTAAAGAGGTGAATGGGAGAGAGAGATGCAGATTAAACTGACGAGAGGTGTCTGATAACTGTACTACAGTTTCTGCAAATTTCAAAATTCTATTTCATGTAATGCTCACGCAGTTTATTTTAAATAAATTCAGTACCCAAAACATCTTAACTTATTTATTCTAGTATTATGAAACTAAGTAGTTAGTTTATGACCTTGGGCAATTTTTCCATATGGATTTTTTATATTGTACATCATAAATTTAATAGGAAACAGTACATAAAACCTACAAAATATTTTCTCAGGTAATATTTTTGCTGAAAACATCATTTCTTGATATTGTGCTTTCAATTTCCAAGAATCCATAGCTGTAGAATGAGGAAGGAACAATGTTTATTTTGTTGCTTGATAGGATCTAAAAACTATGAATTTACTTGTACTAATTCATTTTGCACAACTGCAATGTAGTTATCTTCAATTTTATACTAGAAGAACCTGAGTGTGAGAGACATTATTATTCGATATCACACAGCTTCTAAGAATCCCAAGTGACATCTCCAAGTCTGTGATGTTCACTGTACCATTGTCTTATCTAGACAATGATGTTACACATTCTGAAGGGAAACATCTATTAACAGAATTCAAAGGCTTTTGTTGTTTTTAGTTGTTATTTCTACTTTCTATACTATAATTATATAAAACTAATTATGGGATTTGGGTAGTTAAAATATCAAGATTTCCATTCATGTACAAAAAATTAGCTCCTTTGTGAATACTTTCATGTTAGTGGGAATGAACTTATATTGATTTTTTGCTTGATGCCATTGTGGTCAGAAAACCCACTGTACAATTTTAGCTCTTTTAAGTTATTGAGATGTGTTTTATATCCAGGATATAGTCTATATTGGTATGTGTTCTGTGGGTGCCTAAGAAAATGGGTTTTCTGCTGTTGTTGGATGAATTTCTGTACAGAAGTCAGTTAGATCCTGTTGATTAATGGTATTTCTGAGTTCTATATCCTTGCTGATCTTCTGTTTAGTTTTCTATAGGTTATTGAAAGGAGAGTGTTGACATCTCAAATTATATTTGTGGGTTTGTCTATTTCTCCTCCCAGTCCTATCAGTTTTGTTTCACATATTTTACACCTTTGTTGTTTGAGGCATTACCATGACTTCTCTGTGTATAGTGTCCTTTAGCCGATTATTTAATGTCTCTCATTATCTGTGGTAATTTTCTTCACTCTTAAGTCTCTTTCATCAGAAATTAATATGCTGCTTTTACTTTTCTTAAAAATGTACGATGTAATAGTTTTTCTTATAGAGTATATAACCATCACCATAACCAATCAAGGTCATGATATATAATAATTATTATATTAATATAGATATTATTATTGGATAGATGGTATGCTGATTATAATAATAAATAATTCTTCCTCTTTGTAGTAGTAGTAGTAGCAATAATAGTAGTAGTAAAATGACACCTCCATATTGGTATCAGCATTACTCATACTGATGTGTATGAGTCATTAGTCTTCTTTGCTGCTGCATGTCGTGCTGCTGTCACCAGAAAACTTGATACTTTCTAGACCCTCAAGAGTATCATGGATTGTATCCGTGGAGAGCAGTGGTCCGTAGTGTAATTTTAAGAGGAAAAGGGAATGAATACCTTATCTCTATACTTCCTAGACCATCAGTCAAAGTGACTCAATAACTCAATGTTCACCCTCCCAATCAATAGGCTTGAGCCTTGTTATGTGCCACATCACGTCAATATGTGAAGGGACTGATACTTGTGCAAGAGGGCTGACAATCCCAAGGACAGGCTGCTATACCTCTTTTAAATGTTAACCTGGATCCTTCCAAGATGGACTGGGAATCCAGGGGAGGAGATGTTTGCCTATGAGTCAAGACCCAGAGACTCCCTGTCCCCTTGTCCTATAGTCACCCAAAGATTCATTCTAAGTGTTATTGGAAGAAGACAGAAAGTGAGAATAGTGGCTAGAATCCCAAAACAAGAAAGGAAAAAAGAGAGATTTTTAGGAGGAGACCAGCTTGGAGGGAAGAGAAGAGCTTGGAGGGAAAGGCAAAGTCATGTCAGAAGGCAATTGATGTGAGCATCTCTGGGCGGTGAGATGGGTGCTCTTCTGCTGCACCCCTCTGTTACTAATGGCTCTGTTGCAACAAAAGCCTGATCCTCAGGGATATAGGGGAAAGTGCCCTTGGTACCCCCATGGAGCAGCAAAGGGGCTAATTCAAACCCAACTTAAGCTAGACCTGGAGTCCTTAAAACATACAACAGTTGTCTGGGAGCTGATCCCTAACTGTGACAGTACTGATTGAAAACTCTAGAGGAAGAAGTTTATAAATATGATCAGTGTAGAAAGAGCCACCATCCCTCCTCAGATATAGCCAGTGTCCCCCAAAAGGGAATTTAAAAACCTGGTATCAGGGAGAGGATATTTTTAAGAAGCACTATCTCTATTTAATAAGTAGCTCAGCGTAGTTACACAATAGAGCCCCAATAACATGGCCCACATCGCTCAAGTGGTTATCCACTTGGGAAGGAAACCCTCATTCTATAGTCTAGATGATAGCTCCCTGATCAGGCGCTCACTACAGGAGAGGACTTCACCCTGGACACTGAGATCTCTGTCTCAGCAAAGCTTAAACGCTGCCTCTCCTAAGACACTGAAATATTTATTTTTTTCCTTTGGTGTCAAGGATTCTCTTATATTTCCTGAGCTCACTGTTTCCTTAGCCATGATACCTGCTTTCTGTCAGAACATACCACACCACATTCTCATATCTGAAAGAAAATCTTGTAGAGGTAAATACTATCCGTGCCATTCTAAAAATTAGTGGAGATTAGCACTTTCCTCGGGAGCCAGCTGTCCCATATGGGTCCAAGCCTTGACCCCCCGAGAAGACCTCTCACTTCACAGAGTGCTTTCTCACTCCCCCACCTCAGCTTTTCACCACCGCTTTTTGCACTCCATCTCTGACCATGACCACCACTCCTAACCCTTTCCCCTTGGTTAAATGTAATTTTTATGTACACTTTCCTGAAGTATGTTTATACTCTTCAAAACTCTGACTGCTGGACCTGACATTCTGCCTCAAGGAATACACCAAGATATTATTGCCATGGAAATGTAACTCAGACTTTTAACATATTTTATAACTCCACCAAGACTGTGAGAGAGTCGGAAATTTCTGATCTGTTTTCTTGGCTAATGCTGTAGAGATGGGGAACTTCGTTATGGGCTAGCCTACAAGCATTCCTTATGCTTCTACTTGTTTTCTTCCTTTTTATTCTTAGAACAAAATATTTTCCAGAAACATAGGGACAACTTATGCCCTACTGTCTAGAATCTCTTTTACTACTTGGGCCACTAGAACAATCCAAATAATTAAACTTAGAACTAATGTCAAGATATGATGGAGTCTACTGAAATATCGTTTTATTTTCCTTTTTTTTCTTTTTTTTTTCTTTTGGAACTTGACTAGTTCTTCTCTTAAGCAGTTGATATGTTCACATCCCTAACCCTTCACTTATTGGGCTGGCATCATCTCAGTCCACTCTGCAACCACCCCAATTGCCCAGGACTTGGGTACCAGATAGCTACAGACAGAGCTTGTGAAATTATTCCTCAGAGCTTGTGAAATTAGAAAATTGTTCAAGTTATTCCTCAGAGCTTATGAAATTATTCAAATTAGATAATGCACAGAGAGCTCACAAAACATAGCTAACTCCATCCCACCTACCACACATAAGCTGCCCTGGACAACTCCAGCATGCTGCGACAATGACGCTGTGCACAGCTCCCTGTATGGCAGTTTTCTCTCATTTGGAAATGTCAGTAACAAAAAAGTCCTTAGGTCTTGTAAAAATTTTTTTTATGTTTATTCATTTTTGAAAGACAGAGAGAGAGAGAGAGAGAGCACAAGCAGGAGTGGGGCAGAGAGACACAGGGACCCAGAAACTGAAGCAGGCTCCAGGCTCTGAGCTGTTAACCCAGAGCCCGATGTGGGGCTCGAACGCATCAACCACAAGATCATGACCTGAGCCGAAGTCAGACGCTCAACCTACTGAGTGACCCAGGTGCCCCTAGTCTTTAGGTCTTGTAAAGCAGGTGTGTATATCTCAAGTCTGATGTACTATCCTATTAATTTTGACCTTCTTTCATTAAAATAATAAAAATAAATTAATGAAAGGTAACCTCTCTGAACATTGGACAATTTACAAATTATTGACCAGTCATTCTTGCCACAAAAATTATACCTTTCGATTTCTTCAGTTAGAATAGATTATATGTTTTTGCACTTTTACTGCACAAAGTATCAATGGTATCTGCATTAATATGACCAATAGAACATAGAAAGGGAAATTATGTTTTAGAAATCTAATCTTTCAGAACGTACTCTTCCTTTTCTATACTCTTTCCATTCTAGCCATTACTATTATATATAGCCTAAAAATAATTATCTATCTGAAATTGCTACCTAATTAACAATATATCTTTAGTTATAAAAGTTTATGGGAGTCTACAGATCAAAAGTTAATTCACAAATGTTAGCAAAATAAATCAAATTCGGCACTGAAAAATTTCTCAGTTGTTTACAAATTAGGCAAAATTGTTAACAAAAATAATATACCTATATGTATAATATATGGTTCCCTATGAAAACTAGTAGAATGAGCAAGAGGGAAAGAATATATGAATATATGAAAAGAATATATGAAACCCAAAATGTGAAACTATAGAATTATGTCATCTTTCATTTCACTGTCTTAAATAATCAAGTAAATTCAACTTTTTATTTTATTTTTTTAAGTTAACACTTAAGTAGAGTTTACTTCCAGCTTTAGAGAGGCAGAGGGATGAGAGAAAACAGCTTAAACCCAAGGAGAAAGTCTCACCCTGTAAATACACACCACAAAACCAATGCAAAGCCCTGAAAATTATAGAGCTTTAGAGAGGCCCTGTATTCTGTGTAGTAGGGTTTTAATAGACACCAGTGAGGCATTCTGGCAGAATGACAATTCCATTGGAATGGTGGCTAAAAAGCCCTCCACTTCCAGTAACATTTTATTTGTAAACTCCTGTCTTTCAGAGTTAAGCAAATGCCTTTTTGTTTAAATTTGACAGTAATAAGCCAAAACTGAAATACAAAGATGTAGATTTTAACGTGTACAATGTTACTTTCTTACAGGAAACTAAAAAACATATCTGATCATTACAGAATATGTTTAAAAATAAAGTTGGAAACTTTAGAGGAAAAAATTTAGGAGAAGTAAACAGAAAGAAAGCATCAACTATTGCATCCGTATGTTGATTTAAAGTGTTCTCATTCTGTGCAAAACAGTTTCCTTAGTGTCAATAAAATTTATTATATCAGTATCTTATTAGTCTTTCTCTTAGAAAATCTCTTTTCCTTCGTTTGCTGCATATGCCAGATATTTTCCAGGAACATGTACCTTTGGGTAAATGGATCTTATTTATATAAAAATGATCTAGACCAGAAGTAAGCAAACTAAACCACTCATGCCAAATCTAGCTGCTTCCTGATTCTGTAAATAAAGTCTTATTGGAATACAGTCATCCCCATTCATTTATGAAATGACTATAGCTGCTTTCCTACTGTAACAGCAGAGCCACGTGGTTGAACCAGAGACTAGTCAGCAAAGACTAAAATATTTGCTTTCTGCTCCATTACAAAGTTTGCCAATTCCTGATATAGATCTGGTCTGCTCAATAGAATGTTCTGTGATAATAGAAATGTTGTATCTGTGGTTTTCAAAAAAGTAGCTACTAGCCTCATGTTCTTATTGAGCAAATATGACTATAGTGATTTAGGAGCTTATTTTTTTTAAACATTTTTAATGCCCACATTTTATTTTGGCTAATCAAGTCTAGTGACTTTGTGAAATTTCTAACAGTGCAAAGTTGTGCATATAAGTAACTTTCAGCTATATTACTGAAATGAGTATTGGTACTGAGATGGAAAGCACGTAATGATTATAACTCTACTTGTTAATATAAGCTTTCTCTAGTTAATTTTCTTGTTTTTTTAATTTTTTAAGTGTTTATTTACTTTTGAGAGAGAGAGAGAGGAGAGAGAGAGCGAGCTGATGGGGGAGAGGCAGAGAGAGAAAGAGACACAGAATCTGAAGCAGGCTCCAGGCTCTGAGCTGTCAGCACAGAGCCTAACACGGGGCTTGAACTCAAGGGCCATGAGATCACGACCTGAGCTTTAGTCGGATGTTTAACCAACTGAGCCACCCAGGTGCCGCTCTGTTAATTTTCTTTATTTTCTTTTCTGAAGACTAATTTATACCTTTCTCTTTCCTCAAACCTTCAAATTCCTGTTCCTTCCTTCACCGTATCTCAGCTTCTGATCTTACCTTTTAATTCACTGAGAAAATAGAATAAAAGAATGGAAGCATCACCATCTTCCACTATCATATTTACAAAACAAATCTTCCTTCTGCATTCAAGTTTTTGCATTCCTTCCTGTTACACTCTATATGAGTTCACATGGCTTGTTCATTTGTTTTAATCTCCCCAGAGCACTCTTATAACAATACACAGTTTATCTATTTTACTACTAATATGCATTTGATTTTTTTTTTTGTACTGAGGTGTGTACATTTAGTTAAGCTGACAAGACTTTGTCTAAGGTACATTCCTAAAAGTGAGATTTCTTTATCAGGATTTAGACCCCTTTCAGTTTACTTAATATTGCCTAAGTGGTCTTCAAAAAGAAAGTGGGTGATGGGCATTGAGGAAGGCACCTGTGCACTGGGTGAGCACTGGGTGTTGTATGGAAACCAATTTGACAATTAATTTCATATTAAAAACACAAAAACAAAACAAAACAGACAAAAAGACTGTACCTATTTACTTTTCCGCTAGCAGTGGATGAGAATTTTTCCCAAACCCTCACAAAGGTGGATAATGTGGTATTTTTTTAAACAAATTTCAAGTTATGAAATTCTTAGTGTTGTCGTTTACATTTTTAAAAATTTATCAGTGGAATCCAATGTCTTCCCATCTGTATAGCCCTAGTTCTTTCATCCTATCACTTTGCTACATTAAAACAAAATCTATATACTTACTGATAACATTTATTCTCCTTTCAATATTGCATTGTTACAAACACTGCTCTCGTGAAAATACAGGAATGTCTTGTTGTCTGTACTCTGACTATCCAAATATTTGCTATAACTTGCAAAACTTTAAAAAAGTTTTTTTTTTTAATGTTTATTTATTCTTGAGAGAGACAGAGTGTAGGTGGGGGAAGGGCAGAGACAGAGAGGGAGACACAGACTCCGAAGCAGGCTCCAGGCTCTGAGCTGTCAGCATAGAGCCCAATGCGGGGATCAAAATCACGAACCACAAGATCATGACCCAAGCCTTAGTTGGACAATTAACTGACTGAGCCACCCAGGTTCCCCAACTTGCAAAACTTTCTAGTCCAAAGTCATTATTGAATCAAGAACCTGCATCTCAGTCTAGGACATAGAATGCACTGCAGCTATATCTCAGCTGTTTTTTAGATAGGATCAGGGTTATGCCTTAAAAGTGTTGTTTGAGCATATCAGGAATCAACACTCATCTTCTCAGCACTTTTTTCGATGTTGTAGCCTTTCCTGGGCCTTAGCATTAACCTTCCGGTCTCCTAAACTTCCTCCATTCTCCTCTCCAAATTGTCAACAACTTTTTCCAGGCTGCAGTCTCAGTAATGACTTTCCTTATAATACAACTGATAAAAAAAAGAAGGAAATCTACAAAACCACTTGATTCTATAGTTATAAATTAGGTCTTTTTTTCCCTATTCCTATGCATATAACATCACTGCTGCTATTGAAGACTAATCCCTCCACAGCTTTGCTGGTTGTTCTCATTAAACTCCTCAGGGTTATGTTTTTTAAAGTATCCACTTTGTTTCTGCTACATAATCAAATTTTCACTCTTTCCTGAATTACTTCCAGCAGCATATAGGCATGTTTTAAAAAGCTTTTCCTGGAACCCACATTTTCTAGTTACCACCCTTTTATTGTACTTCTCTACAGCACACTCTTAGAAGAAATGATCAATGCTATTTGTTTCGTCAGCTTTCATTTTTTTATCTTAATAATTGCACTGATAATCACCAAATTTCCAAGTCTTCAGTCCTCACCTGACTTAATCTTTCAGTCACTATTATTTTTTTGCATCCACTTTGAAACTCTTTCTCCAATTGGCCCCTAAATTTTATTCCTACTTCATTAGCTACTCTCTCTTCATCTTTGCAGCTGACTCCTTCTCTCCCAAATTTCTAAATTGCATTGTTCCTCAGAGCTTACCCTTGGCCCTGTCTCTTGTAATTTCACACACTCCCTACAAAACCTTATTCAGTCTTGGGGTGCCTGGTGGCTCAGTGGGTTGAGCGTCCGACTTCAGCTCAGGTTATGATCTCACGGTCTGTGAGTTCTAGCCGCGTGTCGGGCTCTGTGCTGACAGCTCAGGGCCTGGAGCCTGCTTCGGATTTGTGTCTCCTTCTCTCTCTGCCCCTCACCCACTCACATTCTGTCTCTCTCTCTCTCTCAAAAATAAAAAATAAACATTAAAAAAAAAACTTTATCCGGTCTCATGACTTTAGATACCATCTGTTTTTAACTTCCAAATGTATATATCCAGCCTTAACTTCTTTCTTGCTTGTGATGACTCCTGAATAATGGATAGAATTATTGAATTATATTGTGCACCTGAAACTAACATAACACTGTATGTTAGTTATACTTGAATTAAAAAAAAAGTAGACCTTTTACATCCAATCCTCTTTTTCTTCCCATCTCAGTGAATGGTATCACCATTCTCTCAGTGTGTTACATCAAAGGCCTGGAAGTCATAATGAATTTCTCTTTTCTTCATATTCTATATCCTAGTTTTTAAAACTCTTTAGTATGGACGATGAGGTAGAAATTTTATCTGCTGCAAAAGCAAGAACAGCAGTTGTCACGCGATAGGTACTCGTCAAATATCTGTTGAATGAGGAATAAAAGCAGCAATGAAATGGTTTTTATGTGAAATGTGTAAATCTTTTCTTAAACCATTGTTAGCTTTCAGAACAAAAGGAATGAGATTTAGCATTGCTTTTATATGGTTATATTAAAAAATGCTCTAGAAATAGTCAATTGAGATTGTGATTATTTATGTTTTAAATTGATATTCCACTGGCATAATGGTTACATTCTCTACTTTTTCAGGTGTGTTGTTTTTGGCTTTCCTTCCTGGGTGGATTTCCAGATATTTTATGCTATTTCCACATCTTTCAATCTAAATATATAATTTAAGAAAAATCAGCCATTTGTGTAGAAAAGATAGTCCCTGGTGACATTCCTGGGTATCTAGCAAAAGAAAAAGGCACACACAATTATCCAAGATGGATTTATAGTACTTCTGACAGCACAGGTTAAACAAATAGTTCACAAATTCAAAACAGAGCAATTCCAATTCTTCATTAGAACTTTTGACTTCTGGTGATGAAACATACAGTAATAGTTCATTATCCTGATTTGGACTATCAACTATTCTAGGCAATAGTGAGAATGAAAGGACATTCTATACTCTGTTATATGCAAAAAAAAAAACAAACAAAAAAAACCCACATCCTTTGATGGATCACAAAATAAAATGTTGATGTTTGAGCCTTTTACCTAAAATACGCTTCTGTAGTGTAGTGAATATCTATTATTTTTCTCTTGCTGGCATCTTTTCTTTGCCTCTGTTTCTCTAAGAAGGGCTGTTCATTCTTCCTCTGGGTGGAGTCTATAGTCACCTAGCTTCGCTTTCTCAATTGCATTGTGCATATGAAAGAAAAAGGTCCAATTTCCTTTCAAATATTGATATAAATCTTGGGAAAAGGACACTATGCACTTTCCTCTGGCATTGCTAAGTATACGGATAATCCAAACTGTATCTGATGATGGCAAGGAGACAAACTACTGGAGCATGAAACCATCATAGAGTAGAATTGAGCATAGAGAGGGCACAAAAAAGCGGCATATTTTACAATATTTGTGCATTCCTGGACCTAGTTCTACCTAAATGATCCTTGAATTTTGATGTTTCTGAGCCAATATATTCTGGAATTTATTGGATTGTGTCACTTGTAACCAAAAGTTTCCTCACAAACACAAGTAAAGATAGGGTTTCTATATAAATATTTATGTAATTGTTTTTAAAAATTTGTAATTAAAATGGATTAAAGTCATTTTTCAAAATACTCAACTATCACTAGAAACAAAATATAAGCATTTAGAGCATTTGAGTTTTACTTGAAATGACTATATATCAAATTGTTTCAAAAAAACCAATTAATAATGCATAACCTAAATATAATTCTGAAACCGCTGACTTACTAAAAACTGCAGCATTAAATTAAGTGACTGTATTATTGAATGCATGATATTTTCTTTATTCTTCTGTCACTGTTGCTTCTTGGTCTTTTTTCTATGTCCCTTTCTCTCAGTTAATTGCTTTTATTACTCTTTAAACTATCTGTGTGTTATTTCTTCCACCTGTATGATTTCACCCCTGACCAATATGCTGACTCCCAAATTTGTATCTTCTGCTTGATTTTCAAGTTTCTGTATTCAACTGTTGCTGGATATCCTTTCTTACAAAAAAAAAAAGGTATAATTTTTCCCTGTTATTTCTTAGTCTCATGTGAAATCATACTTAATGTTACAGTGTAAATATCAAGAGAGTGGATATGTAAGGAAGTAACAGCTTAAAAATCTATTAGTATAGAAAATGATATCACTAAATAGCAAGTCAGAAGAGTCTGGGCATGTACATTAACTCCTTCTCACCTGGGTCCCTTGCTGATCAACTTATGCTGGATAATTAAATCTAACATTAATGGAACAGGCCTTGGGTCGCATGCCCAACTCATTTCCCACATTCTCTTCTCAATGTTGTTTTACTCCTGTAGGGGCCATCTAAATTAATGGCCACCACACTTAAATTCTGAGAGTGGTTATTTATTGGTCCCTTTCCCCAAGTCCTGAGAGCTAATCAAAAAATTTTCTACTTCAGTGGTTCTCTAGTCATTTCTCTATTCTTCAGCCTGGATTCTCCTGTCCTTCTCATATTTTGTCTAAAAACTATAGCAACCTCACATAGAATAAGTAATACTTTTCTCTGATGCTATCACTGAACCCTCGTGGAGTAGGTTAGGAGCCCCTACTATGTACTTTCCTAATTGCCTGTATGTTTGTTATCATTGCATTTAGCACATATCAGTGTACTTTTATTTTATGTGTTTGTCTATACCTGTGGGTGAGGAGCACTTTCTATTATTATTATTATTATTATTATTATTATTATTATTATTATTTTCAACATGGAAGAGGTGAGGGATCTTGAGTCGTTTCAAAATATAGGAAATTGCATTTACCAGGTTTTATTTCAATTTTTATTTAAAGGTACCACTGCCTGGAAAATGAAAAATCTAGGGATTTTATCTAAGTTATTAATTTTGTTGTGCATTTCTGCATTATATCTAGGCTAAATAATTTGCTTCATGATCCTCAGACTTTTATACACATACTCTTCAGCTGATGGTTATGTGATCGTATTCCTTAGATTATGTTACTTTGTAACATGCTGAAGGTCATTTTTAATCCCCTAGATTATGAAATCTGTAATAAACCTAAATGAAATTTCTTTACAACTTTATTTAATTTCAAATTTTAGAAGCTGATTACAAGTTGAGACATTCCATCTGATGGAAGTTTCCTTTCCAAGTTCATCTTCTTTACGTTTCACTCTTGGCTCAAATACCACCTTTTCAGGAAGGCATTCCTAGACTGTAATTACAAAATAGCTGCCAATGTTCTCTGCACTGAAAATCTTCTGAAAATCATTGTGTCTTTTTCTTACCTTATTGCATGCTCATCAAAGTACTAATCATTAACTGACATAGTTTGATTTTCTCTTTTATTTGCTCATTGACTTTCTTACTATTAAAATAGAAGCTACTGTTTTCACAAACTTTATTTTATTCTCCATTTTATTTCCAGAATCTAGAACACAGTGTGGAATATAGTAGAGCTACCATGACTTTTTTTTTTTTTAATAAAGAACAACTGGAGCATAAAGTTATGTTAATTTCATTTTCCCCTTTATATTGTTCATTAAGGTATTGGTTTCTTTTGTTTATATTATTAATCACTAAAGTTATTTGTCTCCTTCCCAATTTCAACTGTATTAATGAGATTATCATTTCTCCATTTAACATAAACATAATACAAACATAATAATTTGGCCTTTTGCCTTATCATTTTTTTTCCTTGCTTTTTTTCCTGACACTGAACATCTTTGTTGATATCTTTCTCTCCCAGCACATTAACTAATTATTCTTCCTTTACTTATTCATCGTATTTTTGATGCATTTAATTTTTACATTTCTTTATTAAATTATCTCATTTCTTATTTTATTTCTTGGCTAAATTGCAGAGAATGTGAAAAAATTATTTCCCCATTAGTTGTAAGAGTCCATTTGTATTTGGGAAAACTGCTCTCCTGGTCGCATCTCCTAAATTTAGTCTTATGGGCAAAAAGGAAAAAAGATGAACGATCAGTTCACAGTCTTAAATTACACTGTTTAAGAATGACAAGTGAAAATACAGCAAAGGATTTGTGTAATGGCTGTGGAATGACACCTACAGCCCATTCATTCCCCAACAAAAGCAAACTCTGTATAGTGACTAGAATTGAGCAGGGTACTCTGAAATTATTGGTTAACCACATTAAAGGTGATGAGCTGTAAAAAGGCAGTCACCAGTATATCCCCATTTATACCGAGTGGACATTGCAGGCATCAGTCACTCTTTATGACTCTTGTCATGCTCCCATTTTCCAAACCTCAGGGGACCTTGAGGTATAGGTGTTGGAAAAACAACAAGCAAACTCAGAAAACCTCATCTACTGTAGTTCTTGGTATTTGTCACACTTGTGTACTTTGATTCATGTCAGTATACAAAAGTAAATTCTAAAATCTGCCAACTATTGAATCTTTCTTGAACTATGATTTTTTGTCATTGAGTTCATCTATTTTCCTACTAGTAGAAGAATACATATACCCATTTTAGCATTTTAGGAGGAAAAAGAATGAAGGTGCTGATGGTATTTGGAAAGGATATTTTCCAAATTGAAATTTGATTCTAATTTGACTCACACTTAACTCTCTTTCTCTCTTTGGATTTAGAATGAAACTCTCTTGAAAAATAAGTATTTTTGAGTCTGTGAAGTATTTTTGAGTAAGGACATGGATTCCAGAAGTATATTGCCTATGTAAAACTCCTTTTTTTGCTCTGTTGCTTACCTTCGTTCAAGCTATACTGCCTCAATCTTTTCAATTATAAAATGATTATCTTATTGGTACTTAAATAATAATGCTGTTGAAGAATTTAAATATGTTAAGATCTGAGAGTAAGGAATGGCATGTTAAGTGCAATGTAAGTATTGGGTATTATAATTACTTTTTGGATTTGAATTAGAGAAATGTAATATAGGTGTTATTTAGGAAGAAAAAATAAAAAATAAAAGCATGCATAAAATAAAATTAAATCACCGATTTGACATAGTTAATAAATGGATAGATAAGTAAGTTTTTAAATTTATACCAGTTGGGAAAAAATAAATAAATAAATAAATAAATAAATAAATAAATAAATAAATAAATAGATTTATACCAGTTGGAAGCCAAAATGAGTTATAGAATTTTAGACCTACTTATGGAATATACATTTTTATGCAATTCACAGCATCTAAAATATTCCATATAGTTTAAAATCATTATTCCATAGGAAACAACATAATTAATATCTATATATTCCCATATTCCTATTTCTTTGCAATTTGGAATGTCTGGAATTATGGTGAATATACCAAATTTTAAAAATCTGATCAAGTAAGAGAAAGGATCCCAAGTAACTTGACTCTTTAAGGGAGATTAGTGACTCCCTATCTCGTAAATAAATGCCAAGTAATATTTGGTTTTGATATGGGAGGAAATTTCTTGTTTAATGTTAATTTGTTAAATCAAATATTGATAATAATACTTAGCAACTGAATTTATTTTTTTGAAAGAGCACAAGCAGGGGAGGGATAGAGAGAGAGGAAGGGAGAGAATCTTAAGCAGGGTTCACACTGAGCCAAAATCAAGAGTTGGACGCTTAACTGCCTGAGCGACCCAGGCGCCCCTTAAAATTGTTTTTATTAAAATACTGAAATCATATTTTAGAAATATCTTTAATATTTAATATCTGAGGGTACTCTGAAATATTACCTCTCTTGAATACATATCTTTAACTTAGTGCCTAATTTAATTGGATACATCTATAAAAAATATCTAGTGAACATTAAAAAATAAACCTGAGTCTCAAATGAGGTTTGCCCTAGAGACACAATGGAAGATATCTTGACTGTAGAAATGCCTGGCAAACCTGGGTAGATTTTAAATATTTCCTTCAATAGTATTACTTTGAGCAAAGGAAAGGATCCAAGTTTTGTAGAGCCTGAAGCCTAAACAACCTTGGGATTCTTCATTAAGGGGGGGAGGGAGGAGGACAAAATTATAAATACAATATTGAGTGTTAAAGGATTTCTTGAAGAGAACAAAATTCAACAAAAGATAAATACTTAAAAGTTTCAAGTCTATAAGGATTACATTCATCATCAATAGAATTGATCATAGTCGATTATAAATTTTTATCATTAAAATATGGATGATTATTTAAGTTCACAGGATTTTTATTCAATGATGAGATGGTCATGATTGTCCTTATTTAGAGGTGTTTTATGAGTTTAATAGTATATTCACCAATGCATTTTATATCTAATTTCCAATAAAAATATTTTTCTGATTTTCCATATATTTTAATCCTCTTCATTATTTGATTATCAAAAATCAAATAGTCTATTACTTTCTTTTGTAATGAATTACTACATCTAGTATTATCTTTAAAAAAGTACTTTTATCGTTCAATTTACTACTTTTATTTCGTATCTCATTAATATTTCATCTAAATTTTTCTCAGTTTAAGACAAACTACAAAAAAAAATGTGAAACAAAAGTGACTTATGTCTTAAAATTAAACTGGAGCTTTCACAAAAACACTAATGATATATGAACAATTAAATCAATAATATGGTCTGAAACTGACCTTTATTTAGAATCTAAGTTTAACAGTTATTCATGAAGGTTTAGAATCAAGAACAGTTTACTTTTGACTAATTGTATATTTATAGGTGTTATAACATACAATATTCAGCATACTCAACTATTTCATACTAAACATTCCTTCATTTTATAAGTGTTACCGAAATAAAAACATAATAAATTTCAGATCAAAAAGTAATGACACAGTGACATAAATATCTAACCAGTGAGTAAATTTCACATGGAAACTCCAGAAAACCTAACAAAACGGTTTCTTACCTTGGAAAAAAAAAGGATTATCCTCATTAAATCATAAAATATACCCTAATTCCCAAATTGAGTAGTAAAGTACATTAAACATAACTGAGCATCCTCTGTAGTTCTCTTTATAACCTAGGTACACATTAAAAGATTGATTCTAATCTGAGCAGGGAAGTGTTATTTTGAAATAAAAGTGAACATGTTGATAATCCCATTAAACTCAAATGACATAATTAACTTAAATTCAGAAAATTAAAAAGGTTTGTTGGCCCAGGGGAATTGGTTTTTAAAAATCAGACCTTTCACCTCTAGGTTACCATTTTGAATCCAAACCAGATAAAAAGAGACTGAAAATTGTTAACATATGATGCGATGTGATGGCTTATAGCAAATGGGTTGGCGGTCTCAACTTAATCCCATGGACAGGCACTCACATCATTAAAAAGGCCATCAGAGTTTGCAGTAATTTATCTCTTTACCTGCAGGCTTAAAAGAAACAAATGTATTACTTGTAAAATATCTCTCAGAGGTAAAAAAGTGATCGGTTAAAATAGATTTAGAAAAAAAAATTCTCAAAATAAAACTTTTTTTTTTACATCAGAACCATAGAAACTCTTAGATTAATAGTAAAATTATTTTGATAAAAATCTATACATTTCAAAGTAGAAAATGATCCTTTGAATTTATCAGTAGTAGGAGACAATGAGGGAAAACAGAGCAAAAGATATTTGAGCAGAATTAACACAAAATCTGCATGTGTGTATGTGTGTCTGAGAATGAATCAATTCTCATAAAATGTATTTAAATTTTCTCAAAATACCCAACATAGAGTTAAACGTAGTCATACATCTCTTAACTGTAATAATTTTAAGTTCAAGGAAACTATATTATAATGTACATCCATGTGATAAAAAAATTTTGACATTCAGTAACTGAACTTTGTTTCTATAAATTAAAATAGTCCTGAAATTCAATATAAAATGCACTTGAACTACAATTTACTTTAAGTCAATTCAGCTAAACTCAAACCACAGAGGCTGAAAATCTTGAACTGGAAACATCCTTCACTGTTTTCTCATGGAACTTTCCTTTTTTTCCATTTGACATCTGAATTTCCTTTTTTAATTTGTGGTCTTTTTTTTCCTCTACTTAAATACATTTAGGGATAGATAAATTATTTTTTCATAAAACATTATATTCCATTTTGAGGTTGCTTGAGTGAATATTGCTAAATGGATTACATTGAAAATGTATATCCCAATCATATCCATCAGTAGGTCCTAATTTTGCTTCTGTGGTGACATCTAAAAAGTATGTAGTCTTTTCCTGAGCATGGTATTTCAAATAGATCCTACCTTTAAGGCACAATCAGTTACTGCCTAAGATGACAGAGCTAACAACTGCTAAAGTAGCAATAGAAACCTTGTCAACTTCAAAAAGTCCTATGCTTTCAACCATGATGACACACTGCCATCACACTGCTGATGAGAAAGAGAGCAATATTTCATGAATGCAAAAGAAATAATTAGACACATGTTGCCTAAATACCACTCTGAAGACATTTGATAAAGTTTAAAGGGGACAAGGCTTGGACAGATATCTAGTTACAAAACTGCAATATGTTGGTCAGGACCAGGTATGTGTAATATACAAATTGCATGACTGGTTGGGTATCTTAGGGTCTATGAGGGAGAGGAAATTAAACAAACTCCAAAATTCTAGTTTATTATATTAGGAAGATGTGGCACAATCAGCCAGATTAGGGTCCCAAGAGGAAGTACAGATTGCCCATCTCAGTGGAGGTAAGTTTTCCTTTTAGGCTTCCATTACTTAAGACTGGGGAAGAGAAGACTTTTTTTTTTCCAGCTTTATTTAGGTGTAACTAACCAAGAAAATTGTAAGACATTTAGAGAGTACAAAGTGATAATTTATATATATATATATATATATATATATATATATATATATATACACACTATGAAAGAATTCCCCTCATTGAATTCATTAACTCATCCATCAACTTACATATTTATCCCTTCCCTTTTTTCCTCCTTCTCCTCCTCCTTCTCCTCCTTCTTCTTTTTTGGTGAGAACATATTTGTTCTACTCTTTTTTCAAGTTTCAGTTTTATAATACAGTGTTTTAAATTATAGTCATCAGGTTATACATTAGATTCTAAGACCTTATGCATCTTATAACTGAAAGTTTGTACCCTTTTACCAACCTCTCCTTATTTTCCCCCAGCCCCTGCCAGCCACTCTTCCACTCTGTTTCTGAGTCTGACTTTTTCTTTTTTTGGATTCACACATAAGTGAGGTATCAGACAGCTAGACTATTTTAATATTTTAATACACTTAATACATTTTAATATTTTATTTATTTAATAATTTAAAATTTTAGATCATTGGAATAAGGATTCTAAGATTGCAATTTCAAGTGAAACTGAACATATTATGGTGAATATGTAATTATTTAAAAAATAATTTAGTATTCCACCTATGAAACAACAGTGGACTCAACAATTTTCAGTTCTTTCACAAAATCGTTCTATTGTAAATATTTGAGTTGTGGCCAAGAATTGCTAATGTCCTAATTGTGGAGACTCAAGTTTTTTAAAGACCTTAGTGGATCTTTAGAGATCAACTGTGGAACTTTACAAAAATGTAAAAATTTAAGAAATTGAGGTCCACATAGATTGATTCATCCACACAAAATAGTTAGTAAATGGAAACTCTAGAAATGAAATTCATAAAGGTAAAGTGGATCAGATCTGAAACATTTTATACCAATGGTTTTCTGCCAGTAAGTCACAGACCGCAGATGCTTGAGGTTTTCATATAAAACCTCATGTCTGTCAGAGGACTCTCACCCTGCTTTCCTTTGTAATAAATACCCTTAAAAAGATCAAAGCATTTTTGGTACCAAACAACATAATGTAATTGATGGTTTTCTTTATTGAACAAAAAGCCTGTATCCATAGGGTCAAAGTTCTGTACTTTAGGAAAGCCTACAACCAGGGACATATGTAACTACTGAGCAGGTCAGTTCATGTGGAAGTTATACTTGACAATAAGCAGGATTCCACTATGGAAGAATTTTTTTTTCAGTAAAATGTAGGATTGAGAGCTTAAAATAATTTGCATAACACATCAAAATATCATGCTTATTATAGGTTCTTTAAATGCACACAGGAGCCAACAGCTATCTCAGATGAGTGACATGAGCTTGGGAGGTAACAGGGAGTGGTGAGGACTGTGGCCAACTAAAGGAACCACATCACAGCTAAATTCCAGCCATGTGGGAATGTAAACATAATGTTGCCAGGCCATTTGGTTTTCTTTCAAGATCAGTTGGAAATTCATGTTTTTTGGTTTTGTTTTTAGGTGGCGGGAGGTGGGGTAGAAAATATACTGGCTTTACAACCTAACAACAAATATACTTTTTCAGCCCAACAAAATACAATTCTAAATTAAATTTAATCCACAGAGTTCTTTAATTTTCTATCTCCATTGTAGGTATATCAAATATTTTTGAGATGATGGAAGGTAATGACAGTGAAAGCAAAATATGCAGATTTTTTTTGTTCTGAATAACTTAAATCCTATGGAAAATTGTGAAGAAAAAACACTAAGAATCTCCAAGAAATAGTTTCCATATAAGCTTCCTTATATTCAGGTCTACTGTATGAATATACCCAGTATATGTTATAAACTCATGAGATTGAGGAATATTGTATTTATCAATGCTTTATTTCTTTCCATTTGGTTGATATACAGGAACATGCCAATAGTAGTTCATGTCGATTGCACAGCTACCTGGGGCAACACATTTTATTGGATGAAACGCAGGGTCTGGGTACTGAGATCAGGAATTTGTGCTTCCATCACTAATAGTGTGAACTGCTATGTCTTGGAAAACTGGAGGTAGGTTAAGATCTGGAGACAGAAAAATAAAACTGAATTATCTGTCAGGAACAGGAGTTAAGATACAAGGCTGTGTTTGGAAACATAGAAATCAGGGTTATATTGTGAAACAGATGCAGCAAAATGAAAGTGAGACTGGACCATAGTAGCTTGTGTCAGATTGCACAAGGCAGATGAGATACAGTGGAGGTCGGGGTGGGGGGCAGGAGAAACTTGGGCCCAGGCTCAGAGACTGAAAGAATTTATAGGCAGATCATCAAAAGACACCAGAGTATCTGCAAGGCTTGAATACCTGGCAGGATATAGTGGTGAATCCCCCACCAGGTCTGGTTCACATTAAGATGTGTGTTTCAGCTTGTACACTTCCATTCTTTGCCAGGCAGGACAATCTGGATCTAGAATAGAGGTGAGCACATGGCAATATTTTTATACCTTCTCTTAATGCTAGGTTCTGAAAAACAGACAACAAATCGACAAATAGCAATCGAATTCAGAGACCAGGGACTGTTTTCTATCTTCTCACTCTTACTGTTCAGTCCACTTTATCATCAGTATATTTGATCTCCAAGGGCCCTTTTAAACAGACAACACATCTCTTGGTTTTAGTTATGGCATTGAGAAAAGCTATGGTTGGAGTCCAGTCTGTTGAACTATTTCATGTGTCTTGGTTAAGGACCAACAACTAACTACTTCCAATGAAAACTTTTATTTAACAGAACAATCTGGTTAACATTCTAAAATACTGTGGTAAATCTAGTTTCATCGTTTTCTGAAGCCATCTTACAAACATGTACTATGTGTCATGTATCATTATTGCATTCTAAAATGAAGAAGCTATGCACAATCCTAGACCTTCAAGATCTCATGTTTAAGAGAGAAATGTACCTGCAAATGATCCCAATAGCATGATAAATTGCTATTAGTATAGATATTAACAAATACTATCAGGATACTGAAGAGCAGTATAGAAATTTATTTTCATTGTCTCACAGTTCTGGAGGCTAGAAATCTGAGATCTGGGTTATCCACAGGGCCATGTTTCCTCTGAAGGTATGAAGGAAAGATCTGTTCCAGACCCCTCTGCTAGATTTTGGTAGTTTCTTGGCTTGTGATAGCAAAACTCAAGTCTTTGTGTGGTGCTCTCCCTGTATGCATGAGTCTGTGTCCAAATTTTTCCTTTATATAAAGATACCAGTCATGTTGGATTAGGGATCCACCAAATCCAGTATGACCTCATCTTAACTAATTGTATCTGCAACAGTCTTGTTTCCAAATAAAGCTACATTTTTGAAGTCCTAGGCATTAGAAGTTGGGAATTTGGGAGAGTTCAATTCCACCCAAAACATTTATCTAAACCCTGTTTATTTGATAAAAGGCCTGAGTTCCTTCCAAGGCTAGGATTCTCTGAATCTGAACTTAGATAAGAACATTACCAGATGCATACAGATGCAGGTGTGCTTTCTGTACATTGTGGGCACTTGGGAAACATTGATAATAAGGTCTGCAAGTGATCTGGTGATTTGAATTCGTTGTGTAAGAGAAATAGATGATTACAAGGTGTTTTAAGATCTAAGTTTAGAAAAAAATTTCCTTAGTAACAGCTAAGTATGTATTGGATATAGATATAGATATAGATATAGATATATATATATATATATATATATATATATATATTTTTTTTTTTTACAAAGCTGCTTTTAGGTTTTGCTGAAAGATTTGTATGCTTTTCAGTTATACTAGGAATTCAGCAGTTCTTCCATGGTTTTCTTGCAAAAAAGAACCTGTGGTAATACAAAACTATTTGGTTAGATGTGTTCAATCTGGAAGCAGTAAGGATAGGTTCACCACAGCTCAGTTTGGTTTGTCTGCCACTAGGCGTTATATTGAAATGGTTAGAAAAGTGAGAGAGACAGATTGTTTTATTTATATAAAGAAGGGTAAACTATGCTTACTCTACATAAGTGTTGGTAGATTACCAAAGAGTGATTGGCATATGTTAATAAGAAACCTATGTTTCATTGTGATTGATTTATCATATTGAAATATAGGACATAAGCTTTGCATTACAGCAGAGGCCTGTTATACAGAGCATGGGAGGGGTCAGGGTTGATAGACAGGAAACTTGTAATTCTCACCACTTTGACACAAGTGACACATTTTAAGAGGTGGCATAACCAACACTGAGATTAGGATGTTAAAAATTTCAGTCATGAAGTTTGTCTTACTTTTGGATAATGAAGTCTGTTGTTGTTTTTGTTTATAAGAACAGTATTTGGGTACTTAGGGTTGAGATAGCCTCTGTCATTTCTGTCTCTTTTCTGACTCATTGGTCTGAGCGTAAAAGATGCAAAATGTAAAACTAGCAGTAGCGATGACATAATCAAATTTGACATTTTCATAGAGAACATTACATCAAAGGAACACCTGTGGATACTCAAATTTTTTAAAGAAAAGTTTTAGAAAAAAAAATTAGCCAGGAAGGTTCCAAAGAGAAAAGATGTAGGGAATTAAAATCCAGAGAAACAGCATAGAATCTGCGAAGGACACACAATTAGGGATTCAGGAGCTCTGAGGAAAGTAAAGTGAAATGAAAGTAAGATGTTAGAGTTTGGGAAGGGTGAAAGACAAGTGATAAAATCTTACAAAAATGACTTTTAGGGATAATGTTTGAAACCAAAAAAAAAAATCAAAGTGATCCCCAAATGCATAATACAACAATCCCCTTGAGATCAGCATATCAGAAATGCAAAATCCATTGGAGATTGATTTGATCTATTAGAACCCTTTGTTGGGAATGAAACAATCCAAAGAGGCTGCAAAGAATGCAAAGGGATTGAATGGGTGCTTTGTGCCAGGCCTTTCCTCCAGGATGATAAAGAAGTGTCTACCCCAGAGCTACTCTGTACAGACAAGGAAGGTGAACAACTGTCAGAGAAATCAAAACAAAGAACTGATTGAAAAAATATGAGAAATTAAGTGGCCATAAATCACGAAGTTCAAATGGTCTTCATCTAAAACTTCTGAAGAAGTTAAAGAAGGATGTAGCTAAGCTACCACCAAAAATGTATCAACACCTTCCATCAAAGAGGAGGGTGATGAATGCCCATCCATCCCTAAGAATAGTCCAGTGTTACTTGTAAGGTTAGGTTTTAATAAAAAACATGGTGTTGTCTAGAATTATTCATGCCTTAAAAAAAGACTTTATTTTTCCCCCAGTGGAAAATATATACTTTCACAATTAGCTTATTGTTTCTGGGAGGTGTTTCTCCACAATAGGCTTTCTTCTCCGTTTTTGTTTAGTTTTGCACTGGTAGCTGCCGTTTAGTTCTGAGTGTGTTTGTGTACAAGTTTGCGACCTTGAACATTATTGATATTACTAGATACACAGTGATTGGTTACCAAGGAGAGGATTGTAATCCAGCTTGAAATAACTCATGGCAACATTTGCTGGTTGCCAACTTGGTCTGGTTGATAAGCAATAACTTTATTGTTACAACATGTGGTGGGGTTTTAGGTCCTAAGCACCATGCTGAGAAGAATACAATAAAACCTGCTTGGTAAACTTGATTACCGAAAGCAATGCATGCATCTATTTTGCTTGAGAATTTTCTCACATATTGGGAGAATTGTTATGTTTAAGTTAGAGCGATTCTGTAATGGCCAAATTAACTCAAATTAATAAATGGCTTATGAGCATGTCAGAGTTTCTGGTGACAAATTCAGGGCCTCCCTTTAAAGACCAGCCATTGATTGCACAAGAGACTACAGCTCTCTGTTTAATTCTTAGCAGGTGGGCACAGGCCAGGCCTTCCCATCTTGCATCGCCAGTGAACCTCGAACGTGACCTCTCCAAGGGAAGGAGGGGAATTCATTCGCCATGTTTACTTTATACTGAAACTCTTTTTAGATAAAGGCTCCTAACTGTGCAGAATTGTTCTTAGTTAAGAGTGTGAGATGTGTGGCGTGACTGGCGTTTTTGACAGTCTCGGGAACAACTCCAAAGCTATCACCATACCTAAAGAATAGGCTCAAGTGAAATACCTATGAAATCAAATGAGCTTCTTAATGGACCTTCATAAAGGATGTGATATTTAAAAGTCAGTTCATTTTGTTTGCTAAAATGAAGGAAGAGATTCAAGACACACTCGCCTTACTGCCCCATTCTTGGAATTGCCAATATAAACCAGGATTATCTCACTTTCCAAATTATAGCATGATTCATTAAAATACACATCTGTCCTGCAAAAGAAAAGATAACTTACTAAAGACAGACTTTTGCATTAGGTGGTGGAAAGGACCATTGGTTCAGAGGATACTCAGGAATTTGAAGTGAGCATTGGATCTTTTCAGACCACTGACCACAGAAAAAATGTGTATGGTAAAAATTTGGTGACGCAATTTCCAGTGGCTCATAAACCTGCAATACCACGTTCAGATTAAGGACATTGGACTGGTTGATACACTGAGTACAGTAAACTACTACTTATACAATGACCTATAATCCTCCTGTTTGTTTCACGATGTTACCTATCCATATTTAAACATGTTGCTTACATTTTCATCAAATGGAATTAGAAGATATTCTTCATGCATGAGATGTACTAGAACTATTATTATATTGATCGTTAGGAAAAGTGACTCTAACTCCAATTCTAACTAATTGCTAGAATGTGTAGTTTTCTTAATTGTCTGAGCAATAGTTTCTTTATCAATAAATTAAAGAAATTGGATTAGGTTTTCTCTGAGGTCTATTTCTAAGGAAATTATATGCCTACCTATATTTTGCAGGAAAAATTTCTTACTCTTATTGACTACTCAATAACAGAATTCTCCTATCAGTAGAGAAAAATACAGAAATTGTAGAATTATGTGAAACTGGGCATTTGTACATTTAAAAAGAAAAATTTTTAAATCATTGTTAATTGTATATTTTCCCAAGTTTATGTCTGTCTCTGTTTATGTCTGCCATTGGATATTGTCCCTTTATATTTCGTGTACTAGTTACTACCGTATATGTGTGTGTATGTGTGTGTGTGTGTGTTTGTATATAACTTATTTTTGTATGCATTGGTTTTTGAAATGTTACCTTTTACATGCCTATTAGAAAACATAGAAAATACATCTTAAAAACTAAGTAAATTTGTCAAATTTTATAATTTAATCTTTATGCCTTTTGGGCAAAAATGAATGTCCTTTAAATTTTTATCTAGTTAAGGAGACAGGTCTCTTCCTGGACAGGAAGAGACACACATTGATTTAAGCTACCTAGTTCAAATCCTGACTGTGTCCTCACTAATTCTGTAATCTTGAGCCTTCTCCCTTGTAAATTGCAGAAGATAATGATAGTGTTAAATGTTAACTGGTGTTCTACTTGATTTTTTTTGTTGTTGTTTATTTACAAAAAGTATTTTTAAAATGAGGGGTGTGAGACTAAAACAATATTCACTCCAATTTTTTGCCTCCAAGTAATAGGAAAACTCCAATATACATATTTACTTATCTCTCCAATAAAGAAACTCCAAAAGAGCTAATCCAGGGGTAGTGTGATCTTCTGTGGGGTCAGGAACCTGGGCTCCTTTTGTGTTTCTCTCTAGTGTTTTCAGTTTGCAGTTTTTACTGCATTGTCCAAGGAGGCTGCTCTAGCTCTGACTACTCTATCTGTATTCCTGGCATATGAAAGGAGGAAAGAATACAGAAGGATATCTTGTTCTTCGAGGACATTTCTCCTGCTTCTATCCTATGGGCCAGACCTAATCACAGGCCAGTCTTAGCTGCAACTTTTATGCGAGGTGCCATGTGCCTGTCTAAAAATTGGGGTTCCATTACTAAGCAAAAAGGCAATGTATATTTGGAAACAACTCAGTGTTTTTGCCATACACACACACACACACACACACACACACACACACACACACACAAAAACCCTAAGTAGATTACTTTTAATAGCCAACATTTAACTAAATAAAAAATAAAATAATTTTAAAATAAAATACTTCATGGTTTAATGATCAACAAAAGCAGTGCTTAGTTTCCTCAACAGTCATTAATTCCTCTAGTTATTTAATAAACTTGTGAACTTTTGTATTATGCCTTCCCCCTTATTCTCTGTGCTTATTGTATAAACTGAAATCTTTCATCTCTTCAGGAAAACTTTCTTAAATCTATTATGTAGATATTTCTTCTCTGTAATTCAATATCTTCCACATCATACTCTAATCTCAACACTTATGACACTATAATCATTAGTTACATGCCTATATCCCTTATTAGAATATTCCTTGAGGGCAAATACTACCTCTGACATGTTTTTGTAACCTCAGCCCCTAGCAAATTCCTGAAACATAGTGCATTCAATCACTGCTCGTTGAAAAAAATTAATGGACTATGTGAGGTAATTTATGTGCAGCACATATAGAACTCTAGCAATTGCTAGATGAGTGCAAACTAGAAACCAGCTATTAGGTATGCCACATATATTTGTTTAAGCTATCCTAGTAATGTAACTGGTCTTTGAATTATTGCTCTAATCTAACGTAACCAAAAAGTTAAGTAGATTAAAAATATCCCCTTTCCCTCCCTTATCCTCTGCCCATTGACCAGGAAGTGAGGGAAATGAGAATCCACAGCCATGATTTCACTTTAACCTGTGTGAAGAGTAATATCAAAATTCTGACCTCATCTTTTGTAGCTGAAAGAGTAGACAAACAACCTCTCAGTTTTCAGCTTCTTTCTTATTCCGGACAGACCTGAGACGTTCACTCTGAAATCATTGGTAAAGGAAAGGTACGGACACTCTTTTGATCTGCCACAATGAAGTATTGTCCCAGAGAAAGGAGCAGTTAAACATATTTCTTACTCTTCTGGGTTCAAACTATACCATCTCTGAGAATGAATGATCGTCTTTGGGGAGGGTGTGTGTGTGTGTGTGTGTGTGTGTGTGTGTGTGTATGTGTGTGCGCTTGTCTGTCTGTCTGTCTGTCTTGGTTGTACCAATACTCCTAGGCAAGTGTTTCTCTGGGTGCATGGAATGTATTACCTACAGTGTACAAAAGAACTGAGTTGTGACAGGGACTAAACATCTGGGTCAACTCACCAAACACGGAATGAACACATGATATTGACCATCTAATCTCAGGAAACAGCATGCACAAAATGGTCTTGTGGAAACTCATCCACAAAAACACACTTGCATCTGCCCATTTACCCCTTCGTTTGTACACTTTTGGAGACTTTGAGCTCACATTACAAGACCATCCTTCTAACCTACTCCAGTTCCCAGCTCTGTGTCAGCCCTTACAATCCTCACGTAACCGTTCCTGCAGTCTACTGTAGATGTCAATGCTCACCTTACATTGTTTTTGTATGCTTTTCCTACATCACTGCAGCCTCAGGAAAACCCCAGCTGGTGACTGCCCTGGCTGTCCCGCCCCCCCCCCCACTCTCTCTCTTTCCTTTTAGAGTTCCTCTTTCCTCTCACCACACAAATCCTTCCTGTGTTGCAGCCCCACCTTGCATAATCCCTCATCCTCATATTCCTAGTTCAGTCTTTGATGGCTTGTGGTCCAACTTTTCATCAATGATGTAGTCTCCCCTTTCACGTGAGATGATGGACATCCCAGGTCCCTCCACGATTCTTGCTGTCAGACTCCAGGAACCTAGGGTACCAGGCCCAGACCTGCTATGAAACTTCTAGTCTTCCCTGGCTAATAATGGCTCTGATACTTTTCATCTTAGGATCTTCCATTTTCCTTTGTCTCCCTTGACCATCAGATTTATTTTAAAAGCAATCTTCTTTGTGTCACATGTTCATTGATGTTGAGTCATATTCTGAACTTCTAAGCTCTTACTGTACCACAGAGAAGGAAAGATTGGAGCTACATTTCCCAGCCTCCTTTGTCTGCAGGTTTCTGGTTCAGCTCCAAGAATGAGAAACACTCATATAAAATTTAGAAGGTGGAGAAGGAGAAGACATTGTCCTCTGTCAGCATTTGCAGACTGGGTCATAGTAATAAGTTTACAGCTGCCTGAGGATTTGCCAAACGTTTTTTAGGAATCCCCGACCATAGGCAGACCAGCCATTGGTTCTAGCTTTCTTGTGACTCTTGTACCCTCTGATTTCTTGGAGAGAGTCTTCCTGACTTCCATTTCTCTAGTCCTTCCCACTGTATAAGTCTCAGTTTTGAATCCATAAGGCTTCTTCTTCTCAAAATGCCTAAAATGCACTTGATGTTCCTGAAACAAGTAAATAAATAAATAAGTAAATAACCCTGATTGAATCCTTCCTTAAGTAAAAAAATGTACAAATTCTACTTGGACATATCAGAAATGGTAAAGATAGTACATATTTTACTAACATTTGAGAAATGTCATTTTGGAAATAAGGAAAATAAACAAGAAAAATTACTTTGGCTGGTGGTTAGACTTTAATGTGGATTAGACTTGAAGAGTCCATCACAGTTCTGGACTGGCTCGGATCTCAATTAACCATGTAATGGCACCTGGAGCTTTCTCTAACAAAAGAACAAAAAACTCCAATGCTTCCTGGGCGCAGCAGGTAGTGAAAACAAATAAAATAGGTAGGATATAACCAATGGAGCAAAGCAGTTCCATGACAACCTAGATACTGCAGGCTTCTTTTCTTCTGGCGGGCTCAGCCACTCCACAACATCTACTTGCTTCCGTGTAGAAATACAAAGCCTGGGTTTCTAAAATTTTCAATTTATTAGGAGAAGTCAAGAATCTAAATTCTAACATAAAATCTTTAAGATATGAATTATTTGGCAATAAACAAAAAGACATTTCTGACCACTGTGTTTGCTCCCAAAGTAGTTTCAACGTTGTTTCTAATCATAGGCTTACATTTTCTGACCTCTGGTCTAGACTTAATAATTCAAATATAGAGAAACACACCACTAGAGGAAGGGGAAAGGTCCTTAGTCAAGATCAGTTTCTATTAAAAAAGATTAAATAATTAAATGGTGGGTAGAGATCTAAAACATGGAAATATGAAGAAAGGCCTCTTTTACAGTGGGGTGCCCAAATGTGAGATAAGGGAAGCTAGATTAGAAAATGGGGTATAATCGTAAGAGAACAGGTTTCTCTTTGTGACTTTAATTACTAGGTTAATTCCCACCTGAATTATAGGGGGATAAATGGGCAGGGCAATAAGGACAAATGTGGCCTGACCCATCATGATACCAACCTCTCACTGTGGGAGTCAAGAAAACACATGAAGGGGTGCAGTAGAACCCAGCAAAGGCAAATAGTGAGGGGGTGCCTGCTAGAACTTGAGCACCAGAGGTAAGCACCTATAGGGGCTTCCTGTGGATCATACAGGAAAGACATGAAATCAACCACTCCCAACAGTACCTTGGGAGAAATTGAACCTTGAAAAGAAAGAGAGGGTTATGGACACTTGATGCTAAATTAGTAAATTCAATTTTTAGATGCCTCTAAAAATGATTCATTTTTATTAGTATGATCACACTATGCTTATTTCAACAGAGTTTTGATCAGTGTCCCAGAAAAATAAAGCAGTTCCTTCAATATGATTTTCAACATACTGAAAGAGGTAACATTAGCCCCTCTTGGTTTGGAAAAACTAATAAATATAAGCTAGTTCAAATGAAAGCTATATACTTTAGGTAAAATAGTAAATTTTAGACACTGTCCAGATAAATTCTCAAGGTCTATCTTATTTACATTGTCTTATGTTAAGGATAACCTACATGAAACAACAAGTTCTTCTTAATTCTTAAAAGGTTATTCTCATAATTATTGAATTGCTTTTGTCCACGTATGTGTGAAGTAAAATACATCTTTCTGGCTCACTCTTTGGTTCCAGTGTCCAACACACTATATAACACAGAGTAGGAAAGAAGTCAACAGATATCTGTTGAATGAAAGAATAAATAAGTGAATTGTGAGAACATTGTCCTGAATTTTCCTAGATGTGGAAAATTTGTTATACAAAGAATTCTGCATTTCAGAGTTTTTCCTCTTAGTGATTAGAAGCATGATTTTTGAAGACAAATGTAGATTCACAAACGGTTTAGGACTGAAGTCATTGGGCATAGATCACTCAAACCCTCAAAATTTCATTTTACTCATCTTTATACTTAGAATGATAACCAATGTCAAAAATTTACTTTGAGATTTAAATGATTACTTATAAGTAAGATGCCTTTACTTTTGTACCCTCATTTAATGTCTATCATCAAATGAAAGGGCTTTCTTAGATTCTGCTTAGTTCTTGATGTCCAATGTAAAGTCTGTGAATTGGTATCTATTATTTATCCTTTTTCTTATCTATTATTGAATTTTTCATTTTCATTTTACTGCATGCCACTGAAATGAAGACACTTTTTTTGTATGGTTAGAAAGAAAGAGGACTTACTTTTTGAGATATTGATTTTGGTGTTTGCTCAATTGCAGTAAAATTCCATGATCAACCTCCCTATATGAAGTATCTATTAATGATGCTAAGTTGCATTACTTTCCTCTATTTAGCCTGCTAAAGCTTCCCAAGGCATTACGCTATTATTGTCAGATTGTTCCTAGGTCACTTGGTAATGAATTAAATAATGCATGATATATAGTACATGTTTATTAAAGTCCAATTCTAAGCATTAGTATCATGACCAAAACAGATAAGGCCACTGCCTTCACTGAGTTTTTAATTTAGTCAAAGTGACCTATGTTCAAAACAAAACTAAGATGCAGCTCTTGGGAAATGATATTGCAAATATATGCTTTGAGGCTCACTCTATCCCACTTCAAATATATAACCATGACAGATAAAATATAAAAAGCAAATACTGAAGAAATCCACTACCCAAAAATGATGGAAAAAAGATAAATACCTCCAAGTTCAAGAAGTTGAAAAGAATCAAATAAAATACTCAGAATTGAAGCTGATGGCCTGTTGGATTGTAGATCTGGAAGCAGTCAGAAGCTGCTAGGAGTCCAACTTCTGTGCAACAGAAAAGACTGAATGTATTTGGAGTAAATACTGGGAAAAAAGCCAAATTCGCTGCTGGAAACCAGTTGCCAGAGTGGGGCTTTCCACCGTGCACATAAAGGAGAGAAAAAATTTCTGGTACTGGGGCTCTGCCTAGCATGAAGCAGTTTGCTTGGGGACGTAGGAGGATACAGAGCCAACCTCCCAACCAGAACCTGAGACAAACGCTCCATGCTTGGATTCCTGGATCTTGGAACTATCCCCATGGTGTAAATTCCTCAAACTTCTAAAATAAGACCTGATTATAAACTGGGGTCCCAGGGACCAGGTAGAAGCAATCCCAATACCACTAAAGAATGAGAAAGATGGAGAAACAAAGAGATATAAAGAGCGTGCACCTGGAACTCAAAATAGCAAAACACACGAATAAATATAATCCTATCAAACAAATCTAAGAACAACAATAATCACAAGATTTCAGAAGAAATTAAAATAACATAATAATCTAAACTTGTTTAACACTCTTGGAATCCTCACAAAGTATAACTCGAGGAAAAATATTTTAGAAACATATTTGAAACAAAATGAAGCAAAATTAAAAAAAATGTAGATGCATGTAAACAATTTAGAAATCTTGGAAATAAAATGAGTTGTTGAAAGAAAAATATCATAATATATAAAGTCTATAGTGACTCCTGAATGGTATAGCAAACTGTAAGTACACTGTGCTGAGGAATTAACACAAAATGAAGCATAAAACAGATGTAAAAATATTAAAGAGTCATAAATACAGAGATAGATTAAGATGACCAACAAATTTAAGAGCAATTTAAAAGAAACAAATATGGGAAATAATATGGAACAAATATTTAATAAGACAATGGCTGAGAATTTTCCAAAACTGAACATAATATGAACCTATTTGATTAAAAATAAACACCAAGTATTGTTCAGGATAAATAAAAACAAATACACCGTTCAAAAACAAAAATAACATCAAGGATAAATATGAAATCTTCAGTTGCACCATAAATAAAAGACAATTTTTCCTTAGTGGCCTTATATAGCAGATTTCTTATCCACAGTAATGGCCAGACATAATGGAGTAATATATTAAACATCCTAAGAGAAAGATAATTGCCAATGAAAATTTTTTGTATGCAGCTGAACAATTATCCAAATGCAAGGGATTTTCTAGACAGTCAAGGAATAGGAAATTGTACCATCCTCAAATCATAATATGTAAGTCAGAATGGAAAGTAAGATGTGAATCAATCAATAGGATGCAAAAGCAGTGGTAAGCCCAATTATTTTAACATGTATTGACCCATTTCATTAATGGTTTCTGTGTATAAAATAATACAAAATTTTATTTTTAAGAATATAGACCTAAATTCTAGAGATAATTGTAAAGGACAATGGAAGAAATTTAGTGTGCTGGATGATTAAGAAGGAACTGAGCTTTATTTTTATATGGTGAGTTTGATAGAGATATTGGATGGTTTTAAGACATTGTAAGAAAGACTTACAGTGAGAGATTGAATATATCAGCCAATGTATTCAGTGACCAGGACATGTATGATAAAAGAGCCCAGGCCTAAATTTCTGCAGCACTCCACCAAAAAAAAAAAACAACAAAAAAACCAAAAAACAATTTACAAGCTGTGCAGGAACTGGCCCAGAATTGTTGTGAATTAATCAATGAATATCAGTTTCCTGTATTTTGCCCACCAACTCAGGAATCCACCAGCAAAAGCCAAATATGTATTCCAAACCATTTACATAACTCATTTCTAGTCAGACTTTTTCTAGCTTCCCCATGACAGCAACCTGTAATCAGAGCACACCTGAAGCTTTCCCAGTTTTGATTTTAAGTTTTTCCTCTCCAGTTTCTTGGCCAAAAACAAATGATGGTGGCAACTTCCTTGCTAAAACATGCTCTGAATAAATAGCCTCCCTTTGTTGTCATTTACATCATTTTTATTTATTTTCCCAAAAGCTAAAAATGTATGGCTAAAACCATTAAGGATAACCATTAAAATAATAGACATACAATTTATAGCTGATAAATAGAGTTAAAAAAAGAAGAAGAAGAGAGAGCATAGACATCCTTATCAATGTAACAAATGTCAAGACAGGGTAAGTTAAGCCAAAGGGGAAAAAAAATAAAAAAAAATATAAGAGCACCAAATAAAATCTAACAAGTCAACTAATTATATCAACAATAGGAGGATTAAATTAATCAATTAAGAGCCAAGAGAATGCCAAATTGTATAAAATTGTATCCATGTAAAGGCTATATAAATATAAAGAGACATACATATGATAAGCTATCTAGAAAGTTTGAAATGAATTTTCATGTAAAAGATAAATCAGGCAAACACAAAATACATGAAAACAGATGTTATATTAATCTTATTCACAGAAAAAATTCAAAATAATCAAAAGCATTAATTGGAATAGAGACAAGAATTGTACAACAATAAAAGGAAGAATGTGCCAACATAGTATAAAATTTATGACTGCCCATGCTTTAAATAAATAACCTTGAAATATACAATGAAAATTTGCTAGAAATCTAAAAACAAATGAACAAAGCCACCAATATAGTTGGGTATTTAAATTATGGGTAGGTAATATATTATGTAAATAGAAATTGATGTATAAAACTAAAAAAAATGTTTGGGGCGCCTGTGTGGCTCAGTTCATTGAGCATCTGGCTTTGGCTCAGGTCATGATGTCACAAATTCATAAGTTTGAGCCCCGCATCAAGCTCTGTGCTGACAGCTCAGAGGAGCCTGCTTCGAATTCTGTGTCTCCCTCTCTCTCTGCCTGCTCATGCTCTGTCTCTCTCTTTCAAAAATGAATAAATACTAAAAAACACTTTCAAAAAATAAAAAAAAAAAGTTTGGATAAGGAAATAGAAGATTTGAATAAAACGACTAAAAGACTTGATGTAAAAGATACAGAACAACTAAAATATGATATGAACATTATATATATATAACAATATAATATAAAATATAATTAACAAATACAATAAATTTAAAAACTTGAATCAGACAGACAATGTTCCAAAAATATATTTACTACAAAAATTGTCTCATGGTGAAAAATATAACTTGCATAAACCAATAAGCTTTTTAGAAGTGTAATAAGTAGATAAATGTCTACTCTTCAAAAAATATCTTAGGCATTGATGATTTTAAAGAGTAATTTTTAAATGAAAAAATAAATAATGGTTTACTTAAGAGAGGCTATTTCAGATACTAGGAAAATAAGGAAATCTATTCTGAAAATTTCACTTAAATGGAATCATACACGGCTTGTTTGTGCCTACCTTCTTTCACATAGCATAATGTTTTGAAGAATCATCCATGTTGTAGTATGTAGCAGGACTTCATTTGTTTCCATGGCTGAGTAATATTGAGTTGTATAGATATGCTACATTTTGTTTATCCATTCATAAGTTGATCGATGTTTAGGTTGTTCCCACGTTTGGACCACCCAAGACATTTCTTAAGGCATTTACAAAGGTTATGTAAGAAAATTATGTTATAAACCTATCTCACCTATAACTATAAATAAAAAAAATCATAATAAAAGACTTTCAAGTGAAATTCAATAAGGTATTAAAATATATCTTATCATGTAGAATTTAAATCTAAGACTACATGCATATATAGCTACCTGCCCCGTATTAATACTATACACTCATTGCATTAGAGGAAAAAGATGGTTATCTCAAAAATGCAGAGCCTTTTCAATTTAGTCTTTTTACCAAAGAAAAAAGTTAGATAAATACTTTAAACTTGATAAAGGGTGTCTGCTAATGACATTCAGTAAACTTGATACTTAATGTGAACGTGTATAAATATCTGTATTAAATCATGCTTACTATTTAATCTCATCTTGGAGGTCTTACACAATGCAGTATAATGAGGAAGTAAAAAGTATGAAATTTTGGAAAGAATAAATACATTGGTGTTTTTGTGCATATAATACTATTTTCTACAAATAAAATACTAAAGTATGTATAGCAAATATTAAGAATGATGAGAGAATTCAGTATGACTTTTGGATATAAGATTTGCAAACAAAATTCTGTATACCCCAAAATGTAATAGATTAATATATAGTAGAATAAAAATGTATACACTTATAAACATGCGTTATACATATGTGTAGTATATAAAAGAGAATATGCCATCACAATGGTATAAAACAAAAACAAACTAAAAAACTGTAAGGACTAAAGCCATCTAAAGTTGTGCAAGGCTTTTGTTGTATACCTTATAAAATTTTATTGCAGTATATTTGAAAACTTTCTAAAATGGAGAGATGATAATAATTTTTTTAAGGAAAAGCCTTGATATTACCAGTAATTTTCTTCTTAATTTTTCTACAAATCTAGTATAGTTTCTGTCACAACCTTTTGTGGGGTGTTATGGACCTTGTCAAGGAATGACAGAATTTGTATGGAAGACTAAATAGTCAGGATATCAAATATTGGTTTAAGACATAAGAACTGAAATGACAATTGGTAGGAAAATATTATTTTTAAAGTCACCAAAATAAAATTTATAAATTTTTCAAAACTGATTATCTCATTTCACTAAAATTAATCATTTCTAGAAACCAAAAGACACTGTAAAGCAAATTAAAAGTAAAGTGAATTTAGGGGCAACTGAGTGGTTCAGTAGGTTAAGCATCTGGGTCTTGATTTAGGCTCAAGTCATGATCTCCCAGTTCGTGGGTTCAAGCCTGTATGAGATTCTCTCTCTCTCTCTCCCTCTCTCTGTCCCACCCCTGCTCACACACTTTCTCTCTCAAAAAAAAAAAAAAAAAAAAGTAAAGTGAATTTAAAACAACACCCAAACTGGAAGAAAATATTTTCAACATATATTACATACAAAGAATTAATATCCTGAACTATAAAAACACTTCTCAGAAGTCAATAACAAAAAAAACAATGACTGAAAACAAGTCAAAAATAAAATCGATAAACGTTATGAATGCAAGTCACAAAAGAAGAATAAGGACATCTTTTGGCACAGTAGAAATGGGAAAATAGTTGCTTAAGAAGCTAACAGTCAGTGAGAACAGGTAGGAAACCGCTTACACATCAGACTGCCCACTGTTAACGAGGATCGGGAGAATGGAAGAGCCTAGTGAACTACTAGATGGGGTGAAAACAGGCACACTTCTAGGAAACTGACGTTGGCAATATTTTTTCTCCTCCCACAACATATTCAAGAAAATTGGGAAGGCTGTTCAAGATAGGTAATAGCAATTGTCAGTAGACTGTTGTGTGCTTTCTTATATCTTGTATTTTTCTGTGTTTTTGACCAGTGACCTATAAGAAAAACAAAGCGATATGTGCTAAAACGCAAAAGAAAATGTGTCTACGAGACAAAATAACAGAAAAGATATAACTTACATTGTTTGGTTAAGTCAGTCCTCTTGAAGGCCCTAACTTGTAAACGAGGTTTAATTTTTTTTTTAATTTTTTAATTTTTATTTATTTTTTAGAGAGAGAAAGACACAGTGTGAGCCGGGGAGGGTTGAAGAGAGAGGGAGACACAGAATCTGAAGCAGGCTCCAGGCTCTGAGCTGTCAGCACAGAGCCCGACGCGGGGCTTGAACTCACAAACCGCAAGATCATGACCCGAGTTGAAGTCGGATGCTTAACTGACTGAGCCACCCAGGCGCCCAGGTTTAATTATTTAAATAGCGATTTCCTGAGGCACAGTTGGGAAGCTGGGAGAAGAGCCTACCGGATACAGAAAAGGGCAGATATTAAAGCTCTAAGAAAAGAGGGAGTGTGGATATTTCTAGGGATAGGAAGAAAGCCCGGTTGGCTTGAGTGGAATAGATGATGAAATGGACCTGATGGAATGTGACCTCAGCAAGACTATTTGTATTCTTTAGCAGCAGTAGCGAACCAATTGAATGATTTTGAGGAGGGGCATATTGCAGTCAGTTCTGTTTTATGATTTTGTATATTATGAGAAGACAAGATGAAAAGGATCAAGAAGAGACTAGGAAACACTAAATTGAATGTTGTTGTTATTGTCCAGGCAAGAAAGGAAGGTAGTATAGACGGAGAGAAGTAGAACAATCTCAGAAATACTTTTAAGTAGCATCAGCAGGACTTTGTGATAGACAGCATGTGGGGGGTGGAGGGGAAGAAATTTTTGAAGTATGTCTCTCAGACTAATGTGGGCCAATACTATTTAGACTACAAAAAGAGAAAAAAATAGAGAAGGAACAGGTTAGAGAAAAGGGTGGATGAAGAGAGATCAAGAATTCAGACATCATGGGAGAGAGCCAAAGCATAAGAGACTCTTAAAAACTGAGAACAAACTGAGGGTTGATGGGGGGTGAGAGGGAGTGGAGGGTGGGTGATGGGTATTGAGGAGGGCACCTTTTGGGATGAGCACTGGGTGTTGTACGGAAACCAATTGGACAATAAATTTCATATATTGAAAAAAAAAAGAATTCAGACATCAAAGTGGAGAGAGGTTTTTAAATGCCCAAACAGATATAAAACCAAGCAATGATCAACATAATATTTGTTAGTCCAATATAGTGCCCTGCTGACTTTCTTTTTTAGTATTCTTTAAAATGGGACTGTTTACTCTTAACATTTCAAAATCGTCTCTTCGTTTTTCCAAATCATCCTCTTAAAATATCTGAGTGCTTTTATGTATTGAATTTCAAATAATTTTGATTCTTATTTAGTTGTAATTTCTTAAATTTCTTAAATGCAGGAATTCTATCAATATGTATGTTACTTATTGGATATCCTATACGCTATTGTGAATTCAATTATTTTGGAGAATATTAATAATTTGTTACTTGTGATAGTATACATCTTAGGGCTTTGAAATTTTTAAGATTTTTTTGTATAGAGAAAAGAAAAAAAAAGATTTGCAATTAGATACATGGCAGCAAAGGGGGAAAATATCATGATGTTTAAAGAGATTTAATCATGTTTTTCATAACATTTTCGCTTGATGATTGACGGATTTTAAATTCAATAATTTGCTCATTTAATGTTATGACAAGGACTCTGAGCCCTAAAAAAAATGGGTGAAAACAATAACCATCTTAAAGTAGCTAACATTTCTTGAGAACTTACCATGTACCAGATATTGTACAAAGTGATTTATAACCCTCCCAATAATCGATTTATTAAGTATTATTATTCTCTTTTAACAGATAGGGCAGTAGAAACCAAGTTGAAAAAAATAATATACTTGGAAAATAAAAACTATATATCCCTATTAGAATGAAATTATCTGCTTAGTAGTTCTACATGCCAGACAGCCAGACCTTCACGAACCTCAAATTTGAAGGAAGAGTGTCAACTGAAGGAGGCTTCCAGACCTGAGTGAGAGAATCATTACTATCTGTCACCACATTATTATAAAGGAAGTTACATTTTGTCACTTACGTGTATTGAATAGTGCCTTTCGATTCAGGGAAGAATGTCTATTTTAGGTGTCATCATGTCGGTTGTAACATAATCATGTTTTTATTTCCAAAACCTAGACTACTGGTCTTAACTGAAGAGGGCACTAACCATGTTAAAACAATTTCACATAATTTCAGAAATCTTGCAAGAGAAAATGTGGGGGCAAAATATGTAACATGCATTTGTTCTAAAAGGAGGTTGGCTTGTATTTATAGAAGGTGCCCACTTTTGAAAGCAGTATAATATTGCAAAACTATACATTTTTAGCTAATACACTAAACCCAAACTACATATGTTCTGTTGAAGAAGTCAGTTTCTACTCCATTCGTGTTAGATAGATATTGACAAAAACATCCAGAGGAAAAAAAGTGGTGATTCTAATCTGGATAGTTAAAAACAAAAGAAAAATTAAATGGTGTATTAGCACCTTGGCAAATTACCAAATCTATTTCCTTGGATCATTTATAAAAGAATATTGCACTTCCTTTATCATAGTAAAAGAGTACAAGGTTTCATTTTCCTTAGATATCACAACCTTTATATTTCAAAATTTAACTCATGGATCATTGATTATTTACTTCCAATGCATAAAAGTCTCAGTACGAAGAGCACTGCACATAGAGAAGTCAGCATTTTTATCTTTTCTAAGATTCACTTCAGAATCTAAGTATAATTTTTTATTCTGTTGAAGGTGTGCTTATCCATATAAACATTTAATTTGATTTTCTCATAACTACAAGATCCATGGAGTCCTAAATTTGTCATAGGTCTTGCCTTTTTTTAAGTATAAGCTGCATTTTTAAACTAAGAAACTACTGATTTATCTTATGTTTAGGTTTAGCAATGTCTAAATAATACAAATATTTTTTGTTACCTTGTTGTTTGACAATATCCACAAGCTTGATCAGCTTAAACATGTTGTTGCATCACTGTGTATAAGATACAACTGCTTTCGTTAAGACTACAGTACTAGGAACAAAATCAGTGTATTTCCAAATGTCGAAATGATTTTTAAAACTCTCCCACCAATAGCATGAATCAAAACATTTGGTTATCTTCAAACAAATCCTTTGAATTCCTTTTTAGTGGTATGAAGTTTCTATCCTATTTCTTACAAGTCTCTTTCAAGTGTTCAATCTACCTGTTAGAATCCTGAAAAGCTTGGGATTTATTTTTTTCTCTTTGGTTTTCTTTTGTTAGTTTTTACATCTAAATAATTTTTCATTTGCACAAGAAGGGTCTAGAGACCACACAGAGCTAGCATATTTTTCTGCATTGGTATTCCTTTTCATCTTTACCTTGTAGCTCATATCAAAGCTGTAATTGTTTGCTAGCCAGCAAAATCTAATGGCTCCCTCTGGTCAAAAGCTGTCAACAGCAATCTATCCAGCAGTGGGGGCATTGCCTGAAATAGAAAAGCATCGCATATGGTCGTATTCCTTGGTGAGCTACAAACAAGGCAGGGCTTAACATTTTCATATACAAAACCATTACTAACTCTACATAGTAAGATCAGGGTCCTAACATCAATAATAGAGTCTAGCATATCATTACTAGAGAATATCACTTCTGGTTCATTACTATCCTATAGGTGAAAGATAAACCAGTTATTTATTCTGGGTTTTTTTTCCACTTTGATTTAGCAATGTGGCAATAAGTCTGTTTCTTAGATGTTAGATCATGATTTATTAGGTGTCCAAAAGTAAACCCGTACTCCACAATGGATAAAGAAAACAGGCCTCAAATGATCAGTCCAGATTTCCTGCTAAGTATAAAGACTGCTAAATTCATTAGGGAATCCAACAAAGAAAAACACTACAATATTTAAAAAAAAAAAATTCTCTCCAAAAGCTGTAAAACGCTGTTTGGGAAATTCTGAGATGGGTGATTTGTTTAACATTTGTGTTATCATAATGGTATTGTGTAATCTTACTGACACCATCCAGTATAATGACTCTAAACATCAAACCAACTATTTAGCCTCATGCTGAGTTTCCCATCCAGGCTAATTAGAATTCTTGTCTTCTTAAAACATTTGCCCTCATGGTGTTCCAATGATTTTTCCACTTGTGGCCCGGCCTTTTGGATATTTCTAAATCAGAATGCATTGCATGTTGCTAGCTTTACTTGCCTCTTTATCCCTTCTGTCTTCCTTAGTTTGGACTGCAAGAATTCTGTTAGTAATTGCTCCAAAGAACCCTAAGAAAGAGTTTCTATTATCTCAGTTTAGAGGCATCCAAATGTAAGCACACTAAAAACAAAACATTCATCAAGTAATTTCCATATGTTCTAGAGTCCCCTCTCTCCCAACCAGTTTTGTATAATGAATTATGTATGATGGAGTGTGGATAGTTCTCAAGTAAAAGTGAAATTCCTCATATACACATAAGCTATCCAGGACTTGATGTAGTATTGGAAATATATGTCTAATCTTAATTCATCTCAAAGAATGACTATCCATGTATAGGCTTTAGGTAATGAGTTGAAGGAGAAAATAGTCTCTGGCCAGGTAGAAAAAGAACTATTACTCATGTGTTCACATTTAGCATCATGAACCACAGGGTGCTATGTAAAAGTAGGAGAGTTGCACAACCCTGTGGGGTCCATCATGAGGAATATAATGATAAGACTCTAAAAGTTCCTGCCCCCCCAAATATATATAACATGTGTTTTTACTAAATTCTTTCTAATGAAAAAATTTCCAAGAATCACTGGTACGAAATTCACCCCCCAACGTAAATTTTAGAAGACCCGTTAAGAGTTACCTTGTCCTTTTATGGAAGTCTCCAAAAAATGCATGCACATTCCTACTTCAGAGATCATTATGAACAACTGATGGCAAGTCCTATGGGAACCTGCCATTGGTTTTGTCACTCTAATACATCCCATAGCTGAGCTAAAAAATGGAAGAAGCCTTCAGTTGGAATTCAATCACATGAGAACGGCTTTGGTTTAGTGAAAGCATGACAACATATTTGGTATTTTGTCTGCTTTCCTGACACATAACTCCAAGGTTCAGTGAACTGGTAGTATGTTTTGTTCATTATAACATCTTCAAGCATTTCTAAGATGTCTGGGGTTTGGCAAGCTCCGAAATTAACTTGCCAAGAACATTTTCCATTAGTATTTACACCCATATGTATTTTCAAGGAAATGGTCTGGGTGTTTCTGATTTAATAAGAGCTATTAAATGTACAAATGGACCCTTGAATACACTATGATAAATCACAACTAATTTTTAAGGGAAGAATGAAAAAGAATTCACATTTGCCAGTGAGCCCCAATTTAAGAGATTTGAGTTTTGTCTAAGCCTTAAATCAAAATATTATTAAATCTAGAGTTGAATAAAACACATTCTTGCCATGCATAGCATGTATGCAATTTTCTGTTCATTTTTCCATCTCTGTTTAATTTACCATATCTTACCTGACACCAAAACATTTAAATAATTTGACATGTATATGTCAACTTATTACCAATGCTTTCCAGATTGCCTTCAAAAAAAAAGTTATTTATTTATTTTTGAGAGAGAGAAAGAGAGTGAGAGGAAGAGGCGCAGAGAGAGGGAGAGAGAGAATCCCCAAGCAGGCTCTGCACTATAAGCACAGAGCTGGACGTGGGGCTCAATCTTACAAACCCAGGAGTTCATGACCTAAACCGAAACCAAGAGTTGCATGCTTAACTGACTGAGTCACCCAGGTGCCCCCAGATTGCCTTTTGTTTTAAGTAAGTTAAGTTGTTGGTAATAGTTTTTATTCACAGAGAAGGCCATAATTCAGCTTGCTAAAAAAAATACCAAAAATTACGTGGAATTGTATGCAATCTTCCCCCAAGCACTAATGTATAACATGTTAAGTAATAGATTAAATATACTGCATGACAGTGTGTAAGTATGCGTCAGCATACTATTGTATTTTGAACACAGTGAGAAGGCATTAATATTTAGAATATTAAGGCACTAGTCCCTACTGTAATAATACTGAAGACAATATTTACGAAACTTTATATCTTCTTTCTCGTGCTTCATGAGGGCTACTTGCCACTACTCTAGCAAGCTAAATGCCAGATCTCTGAAGTTTCTAACCCTTTAAACTTGAGAATCTTTTTCATGTGGAAGGGCTGCTATTTGGATCAAACTAAGCTCATCTAAGGAACAACAGATTTCAACCGATGCAGTTTAGACTCTTTTCAGGGAGGACAACGTACAGGCTTCCAGAAGATCAGGGAGAGAAGTGAAGAGAGATGATGTTGACATGTTAGCAGCTAATTAGTTTCTTGACACTTTTCAGCATCTCTCTATAAAAGTTTTTGTTTTGTTTTACTTTGAGAAGCACTGTACATGACTTTTTTATGACCTATGACAATGCTCTTTAAACTCAGAGATATTTTCCCATGGAAAACATACTTTCATGAATCCCAAGGTATGGACAGTGTCCAGGTATGGACAGTGTTAAGGAAGTCACTTTCTAGCTCCAATTCTGAACTTTCATAAGTAGTCTTGGCTAAAATGTGTGTGTCTGAGAACACACTTGCAGGTAAGATGCTATGCCATCCCCCCCCCTTTTATTTTAATTGAAGCATAGTTGATATGCAATATTGTATTAGTTTCAGGTGTACAACATAATGAACTAATAATTGTATACATTATGAAATGCTCATCATAAATGTAGTTACCATCTGTCACTAAAGTCACTGAAATTTTATTGGCTATAAATTCCCTGTGTGGTACTTTACATTCCTATGATTAATTTATTTTATAACTGGAAGTTTGTACTTCTTAATCCTCCTCACTGATTTTGCCCATCCCCGACCCTCTCCTCTCTAGCAGTTCCCAGTTTGTTTTCTGAGTCTGCTTCTGTTTTTGTTTGTTCATTTGTTTTGTTTTTTTAGATTCCACATATAAGATAAATCATATGGTATTTGTCTTTTTCTGATTCACTTAATTCATTTAGCACAATATCCTCTAGGTCTATCATTGTTGTTGGAAATGGTAAGATCTCATTATTTTTTATGGCTGAATAATATTCCGTACTCTGTGTGCTGTTATGTGGTTTATGTCTTGTGTATGCATGTAGTATTTCTATGTGTGGTCTGTGTGATTATGTGTTGTGTGTCCTCTGTGTGTGATGTATGGATGGGGTATGTAATATATATGTTCTGTGTTAGTGGTTAGTGGTCTATCTATAGTATATGGTTTGGTGTGAGGTGTGTGTGTGTGTGTGTGTGTGTGTGTGTGTGTGTGTGTGTGTTATGTGTGGTGTATTCGTGTTGTTTAGAGGTACAGATCTGTTATTTATGTAGTGTTTGCATGGTATGGGTGTCAGGAAACATCTTCCTTTCATCAATTTACAAGTGATTTGAACATATGTGTATAAACACTTGGGAAAGCCATGTGCTTTCATCCATGCAACTACATTATGCTTAGAACAACCCTCAAATAACATCTTCCTTTCATTATAATAAATAATAAAATTCATTTTAAATTATGTGCTTAAACATTAGGGAAAATGATGTGCTTCCTTCCTTGAAATTACAGTGTTTTAAATGACATTGCCTTCTTTTTCCATTCATCTATTGATGAACACTTATGTTGCTTCCATATCTTGGCTATTGTAAAAATGCTGCAATAAATATAGAGTTGCATATATCTTTTCAAGTTAGTGTTTCCATTTTTCTTTTTTGTTTCTTTTTGGTAAATATCCAGTAGTGGTATTATTGGATCATATGGTATTCCTATTTTTAATTTTTTGAGGAGCTTCCATACCCTTTTCATAGTGGCTGCACCAATTTACATTCCTACCAACAATGCATGAAGGTTCTCTTTTCTCTACATCCTCATCAGCCTGTGTTGTGCCTTGTCTTTTTAATACTAGCCATTTTGATTGGTATGAGTTGATATCTCACAGTAGTATTGATTTGCATTTCACTAGTGATTAGTGATGTTGATCTTCTTTCCATGTGTCTGTTGACCATCTGTAAATTTCTTTGGAACTAGAAAAGATTCCAAATAGTCAAAGCAATCTTGAGATAGAACAACTCTTGAGATATCACAATCTCAGATTTCAAACTATATTACAAAGCTATGGTAATCAAAACAGCATGGTACTGGCACAAAAATAGGCACATAGATCAATAGAATAGGGATCCCAGAAATTAACCCATACCTCTATGATCAATTAATCTATGACCAAAAAGGCAAAGATATACAATGTAGAAAAGATATTTTACTTAATAAATGTTGCTAGAAAAACTGGACAGCTTATATGCAAAAAAGAGATTGGATCACTTTCTTACACAATACACAAAAGTAAATTCAAAGTGGATTAAAGACCTAAAAGTAAGCTCTGAAACCATAAAACTCCTAAAAGAAAACTCTTGGACATCAACCTTAGCAACAGTTTTTTGGATCTGTCTCAAGTCAGTGTAACAAAAGGGAAAATAAACAATTGAGACTACTACTATTTTGATAACTAAAAGCTTTTACACAGTGAAGGAAACCATCAACCAAATAAAAGGCAACCTACCGAATGGGAGAAGGTATTTGCAAATGACATTTTTGATAAAGAGTTAATACCTAAAATATGTAAAGAACTCGTACAACTCAACAACTGCAACAAAAAAACAAATAATCCAATTTGATGTGGACAGAAGACCAGAATAGATATTTTCCAAAGGAGGTGTTATGCCAGTTCTCTTTTCCCCATCATCCTCTTCCACTTATGCTCACACATTTTGACTTTTGCTGTGGTGCGTTTCACATTATATGTAAAAATCCCCAGTGCACCAAACAAAGAAACCATGAAACAAACCGTTGCCTAAGAAACTTCCTTTAACTTCAGACACTTGAATGAAAACTAGGAAACTTGATAGCTCTTGGGATAGCCTATTTTTAAACTTCCCCAAAGTTGAAGATGTACATGACTTTGATGATTGGGTAACAAATGCTTTTACAATTCAAGTGGTTTCCAGTGTTTGCTTTCAACAAAATTAAAGGAGGACCTAATTGAGTCGTCAGCTAATAAATCATTAAAAGTAATTTGGTTAAAAGATCACGATATTATTTTGGCATACAGCATAGAAAGAATTTAAATAATTGGGTGATATATCTCTGCTAGAATAATTTTCATTCCCATTTATTTATTTTTTAAAATATGAGATATGTTGCTTACTGCTGACATTTATAATGATGAAATAGAGGAGTAAATTTGAGGCTGAATCCTGGATGATTGTTGAAACAAGTCATACCAATCCATGTCTGCATAAAATAAAGTAAATATCCATTCTTCTCATTAAAATGAATAAAATTTGCTTAATAATTATCAAATCTTGATTACATTGATTAATTGTGTATTAGTAATAATTCTATAAAACTGAAAATAAATAGTGCTTGCTTCAGCAGCACATATACTAAAATTAAGATGATAGAGAAGATTATCATGGACTCTGCAAGGAAGACTTCCAAATACATGAAGTGTGCCATAAACAAACAAACAAACAAAAAACCCTAAAAGTAAACAATAAATACAAAAATTTTTAATGCAGAATTTACAATAAAATTTTTAAAATTGTTGTTGAATATGGTTCTATTCTTCTATTTCCTTTGCTTGTCTGGAATAAAGGAATAAGCTAAAAGAGAAATCATTTGAATGTTACATATGTCTTTAAAATATCTATCAGTGATATGATTTGGGTGAGATAGTTTAGACCTTTGCTTTAATAATGATAGTAAGTTTTTAAAAGTAGAAGTGTATGAAAGTACAAAGTTAAGAATAATTTTGAAAAGAAAATACCTACAATCCTAGCAAACTTGACAAATACGTTTTCAATTCTTTTTGTCCTCTAGTCTGCGCATTATTTTTACAAAATATATCAATCTATTTTCAAGAAACCTAATCCTGATTTTTGCTATTAGAAATATCTCAAGGGAAAAATGTACAACAGAGAGGTCATTTATGTTAACAAATGTGGTGGATAATTTTAGCATTATTAAGGGCAGGCCAACCTGATATTATGTCACTTCTGCTACGATGTGGTATAAGGTATATAATTTCACCAATGATTATTCTAGTAAAAAATGTCCTCATTTGAATCCATCAAGCTTTTGCATTTAGCTTACAGTTCACTGAAAATATGGCAGAAGGAGCAATAAGCTAAAAGACATACAGAGGAAGCAAGCAGACAGAATCAGAAAGGGATGTCCTTTTGGACAACTGTCCCATTGAGGTCAGCATCAGTGTTAATTAAAAACATGTCTCGTTAATGAAAGTCTGGAAGTAGCCCAAAGTGAGAATGCAACGTTACTAGGAGATAAAAATGGCATCTCAAATCAGGGAGGAAAAGATACAACTTTGTAATAAGTAAGATTGTGTAATGAGAATTATGTAGAGAAAATAAATTTGGGTCCAGTCCTCCATCATATGACAGGATAACTTCTAAATGGCTTAGAGATTTTTTTTTTAAATCTTATAACTACTACAAGGAAACATAGGTGGTAGGTTTCACTATAAATCTAGAATGGAGAAAATTGTCCATACTAGGACTAAATTTATAAACGAAATAATGGAAAATATCAGTACACAGTACTCACCACTGAAAAATGGAAAAGACAAGTGAAGAACCAAAAAACGTGATTTGTATGCAGAAAAGGGCAGTCCACTAAATATATTAAGATCTAAAGGCAAAGAAAAACCCTAGTGCTATAGAAAAATGAACAAAGTATTCAGGTAGCTCAAAGAGAACAGAAATATCAATGCTCTAAAATATGGAAAGATGTTCTGCTTTGCTCATAATAAGAAATTGCAAATTAAAACCACCCTGAGATCCCATTTCTCACATATTGTGTTGGCTAACATCCAAAAGTTTGGCAATACCCTCTGTGGATGAAAATGAATAAAACATTCTCCTATATTGGTAATGGAAATGCAAAATGTTAAAACCACTTTGGAAGGAAATTTAGTAATTACCAGCAACATTTTTGCATTTGGTTTGTGACCCGTAATACTACTTCTAAGAACATCTCCCAAAGATACACTGAGAAAAATATGAAAAATAAAATGACATGTAAAGTGTATTTATGGTAGCAATACCTGAAAAATAAAGCCTGGGGAAAAGTCAAATGTATATCAATAAGGGACTTGGGTTAATTGAATACACACAATAAAGGAACACAATAGAGTTCTAGGTAATACTAATACTAACATGACAAAAGGAATAGGTCTCTAAACTACTAAGGATTTTTTTTCCCAGTATATATTATTAAATAAAGAAAGCTAGATGCAGAAAGTGGGTATAATATGCTATTGTGTACCTAAGAATGGTACAGTATATGCAACATGTTAAGTATAGATAGGAATATGTTACATATAAGCAAACACATTAAGTGTTAATATATGTATATATATATGTATATAGCTTATTGTAAGAGCTAGAAAATAATTTTATTTATTTATTTTTTTAAGTTTATGTATTTATTTTGAGAGGGACAGAGACAGCATGAGCAAGGGAGGGGCAGAGAGAGAGGGAGAGAGACGGAATCCCAAGCACGCTGCATACCATCATAGCAGAGCCCAACGCAGGGCTCGAGTACACAAAACCGTGAGATCATGACCTGGATCGAAACCAAGAGTCGGAGACTTAACCGACTGAGCACTCCTAAAAATAATTTTAAAATTAGAAAACATGTGGATACTTTGAAATGGGAGAGAAGAGGATGAAGAGGACAGAAATACCAGCTAGCCTTCTTCGAATATGCTGTTTCATAGGTTTTATTTTAGAACCATTTAAATATTCTGCATAATTGTAAAAGCAAATGTATTTAAAAGGGGGAAAACAGCATTAGCAAGACCTGAAAGCAAATTGAAACAAATGAAACTATGTATTGAATTGGTGATATAAACACACAGAGTGGAATTAGTCCAAGTGCCTTTAAAACACATTAATTTAACTGGACACCCCAGTGCATATAAAGCAAGGGCAGAAACAGTTTTAAAAATAGAGCTGTTTTCAGTATAGATTTTGTTAGTAACTAATATTACTGTTAGTCTGATACACAGACACAGTTATCCTATTTCCATACTTCATAAGTTTTAGACATTTTTGGTCATAAAAGGTTTTATAGAGATGGAGGCCAATGTGATCCATGAAGAGGTCTAAAGAACATCAGATAAAAATGAAAAGATTTTAGAGACATCGATACCGAAAGCCATGCTTTATCTGGGATTAGTTACTGATTAGAATAATTTTAGGTTTAATGAAGGTAATTTAAATATAATCTGTGTATCAAAGAGTCAAAAAGTACAATGGAAACAGAAGAAATGGAGATAAAGGTACAATACAGAAATGGAGAAGTAAAGTAAACACTGATAAAAATAGATTACAAAAGAGTATGTACAGTAAAACCACACTTCAGAAAATAAAAGGTATTTATACTTAGAAAAAGATCTAGAAATCAGTAGACTAGTATGTTTGAGGTTGGGAGAGTGTTCCTATTGTTGTTGCTGCCTTTATTTTCTAATTTTCTATATGGGATATTTACTGTCTCAATAAGAATAGGTTATCTTATTTCAGAAATAAAACATAAATTCATTTTTTCTACCCTCGAGCCAATGATATTTCTCTTATTAAATCTGAATGTAAAACATGACTATAATTTTTTAAATTATTCCCCATTTCTCTTTGTTATATTTGAAAATGTTAATACTCTGTATGTTTTAAAAGAATCATTTAAAAGGAACAATGTAAATCTAAGTGAATTAAAACTGAAGTCTTTATCACTTATTCCTTTACAAATTTAAATATCTAAAATTTCTCAAACCACTCCTCATTCAAAGACTGGTTTTCCCGAAGCTTAGTTTTTCTTCTACAACTTGCCACTTAAAAGCTATATTTGATTTTAGTCACGTAATTTTTCTTAAGGCAGAAAACTAGTGATGAAAATGGGATTTTATTTCTGCCTGTACTTTTCTTTTCAAAATAGAAAATACATTTTTTTATCTTTTATGTCATTACTGAAAAGACCTCCATCACTGCTAATTGATTTTTTCAAGTATTTTTATGCAATTGTTACTAGGAAGACATATTTAGTAATCCAGACCATGCATTACCTTACTAGACCAGCACAATCTGTTACTGTTAAAAAAAAAAAAATGTATTTAGTATAGGTGATGGTTACTCATATCCCCAGAAGTATAATGTGTAGAAGAATTTTAACTACCAGCCCTTTGGCAGACTGACAACGTATTTTTAGTCAAAGAGTAATAATTCTTTCTTATCCCATTTCTCATCCTGGTAAACAACTCTTGGTTCCTTTAGGACTGGCAACATTCAGTGACAACAGTTGAAACTTCAGCACACGTTACTGGAATTTCATCCTGCTCAGGGCTTCTGCATGTTTGGAAAACTATTAGGTTTGGGTATTGTGATTAAGATGAAGGTCCATTTGGCCATAACTTTTTTATGGAGACTTTGAGAGTCCAGGTTTACTACTTACTAAACTGTTCTAAAATGAAGTGTGTATCCTTTATAAGAATCACATCTTAGAAAAAAGTGTGATCCTTATAAAAATAAGGCAAGTGATTTTAATAAAGAGGCTACAAAAAAGGGAAGCTATAACCTGCTCCCCTTTTTCACTCTGGCCCCATCTGTTGTAAATGAATAAAGGCACAAATTGGGTTTTATGCTGAACACTTAAAAGTCAGTGTGGTTTAAGGTTATAAGCAAATGAAAACCAGAAGGAGACTTGGAAGTTATGTGAACCTACGTGCTTGAAGACACAGGTTTCTACCAGGTAACTCTAGCGAGAAAAATGGCTAGGATAAAGCTGGGAAGTTTGAGAAAGACTACTCCAATATTCCCAATCTCTTTGTCCTCTGGAGTCAGTCTGTGAAGAAATCTTCTTGAGTCTGGGCCAAATTAAAACTAAGAGATGATAGAAAAAACGTCCAAAGCTAAATTGCTTCACTTACTGACTTTATTCTTTGCTTAAGAAACCTTTCTATGATTTTTTGTTGTTAAAACGCCCTTTCTTTTGTGAAATGATTATACTTAGAAGTCATATTGCTGTTGTTTCTAGCTTTCTTTTTAATGCTCATTTATCTACAATACATAAATTAGTAACTCTATACAGGTTAATAATCAGTTTTGAAATTGTACTGACAAGTAAAATGGAACAGAGAACCACACAGTTCGTCCAATTTACTCACATAAATTGCTTTACCCAATTTAAAATGTTTTACCCAACATGAGATGGTGTCCTGGCTCTCCAACATACCTGGTTGAGGAAGTAGACTAAGATATGAAATATAAGGCATGAATAATTGAAGAGCTTAGCATTGAGAAACTCGAGAACAGTAAAGGAAATGCATTTAAGGGTACCCTTCCCTCAGCCCAGAAGCCTCTATTTTATAAATTCCCACACTTTTGAAGGAGTGCCTTCCTAATTCAATACTTGTCTCCTTTGTTAAGTCTTCTGGGCTGCCCCCTTTTAGGCTAAGATCTACGTCTCTCTTCCACCAGAATGTCTTCATAGGGAGCACATGCTCTTTAAAAACTGCCTGGCTCAAAATGGACATTTATCAACTCAAATGCTAGCTGAGCTAGACTAGGTTTATCTTACTTATTCTGCTTATTTGGCTTTTGATTACAATTACCATAGGTTTTTCCTGTGTCTCATCTCATTTGGAAAAAAAGGCTGGTCCCACGTAGTAATTCTGGGCTCTTTTTGCTTGGCTCGTCTGCCAGGATAGAAGCAAGGACTCCAAGTTCAGAAGGTGAACTAGGGTCAGATTACTAAATTCTGACCTAATGCTTTTTCCCTACTGACTTAGGATAATGAAAAAAAATGCACTCACTTTGTATTATGAAGATTCAAGTAGCATCCTAGTTCTTAAAAGAGCTCCTATCAAATATAGTAAATAATTTTTACAATGAGAGGGAGAGAGAGAGAAAGAGAGACAGAGAGAGAGAGAGAGAGAGAGAGAGAGAGAGAGAGAGAGAGAGAGACTGGAAAAAAAGTTATTACTTTAAGAACTGACTGTTGGATTCCTAAGAGAATGTGTTCTCACTGTTTAGAAAGTTTCCCCAAGGTATGGAAATAGAAGAAACATCTACAGAAATTGCTTCCAGTTATAGAGAATTTGCATCCCAATAAAATATTTTTTTGCCAAAATCTTTATTACTGGAAGGTAAAGTAACACAGTGTTAAGTTTTAATCAAGGCATCTCTCTGGTCCTTTTGTATTCTTGGTATCTTCTTCCTCTCTAGCTCTAGGCCCTCAAGCCATATTTGGTGGCCAGACCTTTCCCTGCCACCTTCCTTAGATGCTTTTTCTTATCTGTGTCTAAATTCAAGACTTCTTTCAAGGTACAGAGGCTGAAGGCCACATAGTGGTTTCCTTTTTTTTTTTCTTAAGAAAATAATCTTAAATGTGACCAGCTCAGTCCAGCTCAGATAAGGTGAGACCTTATACTTTACTAATGACGAGCAAGACTTAAGTACAGGAATTTTGTGAGCGTATAAATTAATCAAGGAATTACCTAAATGTATAAAGGAAGAAAATCACCAAGTGGAAGGAGAACCTATGTGGTATATCAGGGAAAATGTTCTGATTGAGATCAATTTTGGATTAGCGCCAGAGAAGCGTTGATTCAGCCTGAGAAAGGTGAGAGCTTTGAGGGGTCAGAGGAACACTGGAGCATGTCATCTGTGTCAGGAACAAAGAAAAGTGGGAACATGGTAGAGACTGTTCAGTGCTTCTTGACATTCTTTAATTATAATGACACATAGAAAATAATGTCTGTTGTTTGTACTGCAACTGGGATAAATAGAAGAATGGTAAACACCCTTCTTAAACATCTAGGGGCCGCATCCAACAGCTCCCAGACTCAATGAATATTTGGATAATCTAAAACCCATTTTTGGTGTATGAGTTGAAAAAAAAAGGGACAGATTCCTTTCAGAAACTTTAACGGATTCTTACTTCACTTGAGTGGAAAGCAGATTAGTGCTATGTACGCTTTGCCAATGTTGACCTTCAATTTTTTTTTTTTAATGTTTTAAAGGCTCACAAGTCCATTTTGGTGGGTGTAAAATATACAATCTGGTCACAGTGATCATCTGTTCATTTGTGAATCATTCTTTCTCTCCTGGAGAACAGGTTTTTCTCTGACCCATTTATGATATGAGTCATAATGCTCTATTTAGAGCTTAACTTTTAAAATGTAATATTTTCATTAGAGATATGCCACATAGAACATACCCCTGGTTAATATATCCCAGTAGAAATCTCCTTGTTTTTAATAAACAAACATCCATCTCTCATTTAATATTTTCACCTGAAAATAAAAACTAGAAAAGTAGTTTTCATGCCCCCAATAATACATGATAAGCAACAGCATTAACAACAAAAAAAATACTCGGAAAAACCCTTGAGTTACTTTTCAGATAGAATGGGTAGAACTCAGAATCTCATGTGGGTGGATGTCTTAAAGAACACTGTAAATGTCAGTAAAAGGAATGCTACTGGAACCAAGAGCGACCATGTTAATGGGAATATAAAACAACTATTTTTTTAATAACTATATTAGTTGCTTAGTGATCAGAAAGTAATGTCTTAGGTATTTTGTATCCTAACATGGTAGTATACTTTTTGTTTATTTTTTTAACATTTATTTATTTTTGAGACAGAGAGAGAGAGAGCATGAACAGGGGAGGGTCAGAGAAAGAGGGAGACATAGAATCTGACACAGGCTCCAGGCTCTGAGCTGTCAGCACAGAGCCCGACGCGGGGCTCGAACCCACGGACCGCAAGATCATGACCTGAGCCAAAGTCGGACGCTTAACCGACTGAGCCACCCAGACGCCCCAGTAGTATACTTTTTAAACAAAAGTGTTTTACTATGCTGCAATTAAAAGATATTGGGTATTTCAGTGTGTCATGTAGTTCATTATAGTTTTTCCAATTTAAAAAATAGAAAATGGATCCTCTAATAGGCAGAACAATATCCCCCAAATGTATAGGTTCTAATAGCTGGAACCTGGAAATGCTACCTTGTTTGTAAAAAGGATGCTTGCTAATGTGATTAAGTTAATGGTTTTGAGATGAGGAGATTACCCTGGATTATCTGGGTGGATCCTGAATGAAATCACATGTGTGCTTATAAAAAGGAGATAGAAGGAAGTTAGACACACCAGAGAGGAAAAGGTTATGAATGCTGACAGCCACCATAAGCCGGAAGAGGCAAGAAACAGGTTCTCCCCTAGAGCTTCTGGAGAGAGCCAGACTCTGCCAACACCTTGTTTTTGGCCCGGAAATACTGATTTTAGGCTTCTGGACTCCAGAACCGTGAAAGAACAAATTCTGTTGTTTTCAGCCACCCACTTGGTGGTAATTTGTTATAGCAGCCACAGGAAACTAATACAGGTCCCCAGTCAGCATTTTTATAAAGAATCTCTGAATTTTCAGAAATGGATTTCTGATGTTTAGTAAATGATGCGATGTGTGTATTTCCAAGTTTCTTGGATGAGAGCCTACTTCTGACACATACACACTTTTTATATATCCTCTATTGTGACCAACGTTAACCACAACTGCTTACCCCACATCCAAAAGTGAACTGACACGCTTGTCTCTCCTTTTGTGACCACTTGGTCAGACTTTTGATCCAGCATTTCTCCAGTCTTCTGCCCCTGCTCCCATCCCATTATCATTATCTACTACCTCAAACGGCCTGGCTGGAGGCAGAGGATGTTGTATATTGAAAGTCAAATTTTAGAATGTTCTGAAAGAAATCTAGTAAGCAAATTACCTATGCCTTGACAATAATAAAGCACCTATATTATTGATCATGTTTTGTAATAACCAAAGCATTGGTGACAAAGAATAGTCCCATTTTGCTGAAATGTAGAGGTACAGTATAGTTTTCAAAAAGTTAAAAACGTGATTCTCTTATAAATACAGAATGAATGCATATCGGAAATGTTATTTGAATCTCAGTGTTTCCCCCCTCAGCTCATGGCTGACCTGGGTCCTCCTTGGCTCTTGCTGGTTTGGAGTAGTTCTGAAACTCAACTGACTCCCATCTGGTTTTGGCCTGTCCACATGTAACGTCTGCTAGTGGCTCCCGTCACTCTGGGGATAACTCACAGAACTCTTGGCTATAGGTGAAGTTATTTTTTCTACCTGGTAAAGATCAGATGTCTCTCAAATAAGTAAAATTAATTTGTGTCGCTATGGATAGGATTCATTTGCGTTGCTTTCAGGTAAGAGTCCTTTACAAGTGCTGTCATTATTCTACCAGTTAACCTTACCCCCACAGAGCTGTAAAATAGTCTAATCAATAGAAAGGCACACCCCTGTAGGATAAGATAATCTCTGGAAGGTCAATTAGACACCACCCAGCACTTGATGGAAAGAATACTCAGTAATCTCCTTAGTAAATAGTCTCAAGCAGTATTGATTTATTGTGCTGCCTACTCTGATTAAATATTGACTTTGGGTATTACCATTCATTCCTGTCACCACTCCTGCTCTATTTGTTTTTTGGCTAATTATGCTTGCAACCCCCATGGTTGGAAGAGATCCAGGACTTTCTACCTCGAAGTGTGAGCCCAGCCTCTTACTGGATCCAGACAGAGTATATGCCTCACCTCAAATCAGAGATCTATGCCATTCCTGACTGTAATGAACCTCTTCCCAAGGATAATAGACAATAGGCAAATCACAATCCCCCACATTATGGTATGGTTTTCCCCAAGGACCTGACAAGACAATCACCTTTAGCATGTATTCTGAGTAGCATCAGCACGACCGCAAGGCAATAGTACAAGGCAGCCTCTTCCTGGGATATCAGTGTGCGATGTGGCAGCTGTAGAACATTCCATCATCAAGGGAACCCTTCTGAGTTCCATCTTCATTAGGAAGCAGCACAGGAAGCCAAGGCTGATATTTTGAATGACAGGAGAGTAGAGGTAGCCTCTCCTCAGGTCAGACAGAATACTACTTTGAAATACTATAGGTTAAAAAGAAGAGAAAAGATGATTTTGTTTCATGGTCATAGTCTAGTGAAGGCCAGCATACAGATATGGATTATACACTAACAGGAAGAAATATATTTAGTAATAGTTTCCAAAAAGAAGATGCTTTTGCCACTTGAGTGAATGATTCCACTAATTAAATCATAGAATCAAAAAGAAAAAAAATTATAAATCTTAACGAGTAATAATATGAATATACAAATTGACGTTACCAGTCATTTTCTACATGATGTTGGGCAAGTTCTGTAATCTTTCTAAGCTTCAGTTGTTTTATCTTTGAAATGGGCTTTCAGTCATAGGATTAGATGAAACACATGAAGTACATAGAACAGAATCTAGAATATTGCAAACAAAGAATGTTAGTCACTGCTGCTATACTTCTCCTCCTCCTACTACTGCTATAGCAAATATTATTTGATATTCCCATGGTATTTAGTATTTTCTTGAAATAATGGAAATTTGAAGAATGAAACCTACTTAAGCCAAGCAGTTAAAGCATATTTATCCTATCAGAAATAAGGCGTCAGAGCTATTTAAAAATGGACTTCATTATAACATAAACAGTTTCTTGGTTTTTTGGGTTTTTTTTTAATTTTAAGTAGGCTCCATGCCCAACATGGGGCTCGAACTCAGAACCCAGAGATCAAGAGTTGTGTGCTCTAATGACTGAGAGAGCCAGGCGGCCCAATATACCATACACAATTAAATGGCAAAATGCTTAACATGAAATTTAGATTATAATGGAGTTACCAAATAATTCATGCTTTGGAGGCACCTCTACTGGTGCATAAACAACTAGTAATTTTAAGAAGTCTATTGAAAACCATACTTGTTTTTCTCCTACCATAAGCACTTATAAAGAAAGCACTTCTCTTGCCTGAGGCACAATAAACAATTGATAACTGTAAATTTGTAGAATACCACAGAAAGAATGATTAGTAATGAAAGAAAAAATGGATTATGTCCTTTGTTGTTTGACTTTTAGAAAATATCTTTAATCTATGTTTTGGTACTGTTGTGCAAGGCAGAAAGAAATGTGTCAAGGGAGAAAATAGATGTAAAAATTATTAAAGTAATTAGACCATTTAATAGTTTCAATTAATAATTATGCAGTATTTGAGATAATTCATCATCTGGTTTCTAACCCATTAGTAATGACCTAGTTTGGTTACTCCCTCTTGCCCTTCTGTTTCATTCATTTTTTTCTCACATGGGCTTATTCTTTCAATATTGGCAAAGTAGCTTCTTTTCATAATTTTCATGCTACCTGTATAGAAAAATTATCTGAATTTGGACACTGGTTTTTGCCGTGTTTTGACATTAAGTACAAAGCCTCACCATTTAATTTTTTTAAAGATTTCTTCTTACTTTCTTTTTTCTCTTTTTAGCTAATCTTCTGAAACTTTTCTGAGCTCCCACAAATGCTTCTGACTTGCACATGTGTCACTGATTTCATCACAGTAGTTTCAGAATTTTAATATTTCACCTAAATCATTGGAATAGGTAAAAAAAGAAAAAAAAAAAAGACTGGGCTGCCCAGGTGTCTCAGGTGGCTAAGTGTCTGATTCTTGATTTTGGCTCAGGTCACGATCTCATGGTTTGTGAGTTTGCACACTATTTTGGGCTCTGTGCTGACAGCACATGGAACCTGCTTGAGATTCTCTGTCCTCTCTCTGCACTTCACATGCGATCTCTCTCAAAACTAAGTAAATAAATAAACATCAAAAAAAACCCCACCTAGAATGAATCCACAGATGTGATATGATTTCTTATATTGGCATAACTCTTAAGAATCAATTTGAATTTGAGTTTCATTTGTACTGACTATTTGACACTTAAAATGACCCAGACTTCTTTTTTCCTTTTACCAGGTTCCTAGTGATAAGTAATATTAAATGTGTACCCCAACCAAATTGTGCCACTCAGAGCCTGGAGAGAACAGATAATAATAGCTTTCTGGAAGAGATTTTCGGGTGGCCTACCCAATAAAGGGATTTAATTTGTAGTACTTACATTGTGAGGGACTTTATATACATTATTTTCATTTTCAAAGTAATTCTCTAAATTATATAACTATGCTTATTTTAGAAATAAGTAATTTCATTGCTACTGCTAAATCTGAATTTAGAGTCTGTGTTGGTTTCATCTTACCGAGATATTCCCTACCATGCAGAGACAAATAAAGAAGTGCAAATAGATCAAATAGATCATCTGTCAAAAGCCAAAAAATTAGAAATACGTGGTATAGCCAAATACCTACTAGATAATGACTGGTATTGTAATTGAGTGGTAATGTTCCAGAAATTTGAATAAAATATAAATTAAATGGAATGCTAAATCCCACCAATAATCCCCGCCATGTCTAACTAAAACAGTGCCAAGGACAAATATGTTGCTTATTTCAAATAATAAAAGAAAGAATTATATGTTTAATTTATTTATACAAATTTTCAGTCTTATTTATAAAAACATCACGTTATGAGCCTAAAAAACCAGGCAAACTGGGAGGTCTAAATTTTGTTAAAAATCTCAAAAGGATTCAAAGCACACACACACACACACACACACACACACACACACACACACACACAAACACACACCCATGATTGGTTATCACTGAAACTCAGGTTATCCCTGAATATTTCAAACATCATCTTTTTTGCACATGCTATCAATATTCCCCCCTCCTGAGAAAGATTCAGAGCATCAGTTTCTTGAAGTTTCAACTTCAGCATTTATTGAATGAATTGGACTTGAATGTGTTTGGTTATTATGAGTCAATAATACTACGTGGTTATCCAAAAACTGTGTTTCCAAACTGCTGTACTGAGAAGCAGAATTTCATTTTGCTTTTCAACTCTGCTATTTTCAACTATTTTTCTCCATTTGTTTGGAGCTTTTCATAAGCTCACTCATTCATTAGATATCCATGTTTATTGTGTCTTTATGACATGCAAATCATTCATTGTACTAATGTTCTAGGTGCTGACAAAGTGTTAAATATAAATTCTCTTATTTACACAAGGAATATATTTCTTAAGGTGTTTTCCTCTATATGTAAAATCACCTCAATCCAACAGAAGAAGAGGGCTTGAGTGCGTACTCAAATACAGTAACATGGGACAAAAGCTGCCAGACAACAGGCTTTGGGTTGTTATCGTTGGCTAATGTTGGATTATGCAGTGGTGAATATAATAAAATACACAGTAGAAATTGCTTATCTAAGCAAGCATCATTGCAAGGTAGAAATATGAGAGACCTAGGAAAAGGCATAAGGGTAATAATACAATAGCATTTATCAGTTCACATTAAGAGATGTGAAATGTTTATATACAGTTGTTTTGTTTTGTTTTTTAATTTGTATATTGTCCTGAGGGAAATCTGTAAAGACATTCCATAGGCAAGGTTTCCTCAGTGATGTTCATGAGGGTATCCTTGATATTTTCAAAGAATATGATTTAAATAATTTGATCATATTGCAAAAAGGTTACAGCATCTGTTTTAAACTCATCTACCCTGCATAGTAACATGAATCAATGGAGACATTCATCACTATGCACACAACAGAAATTGTGTTCTCCTATTGATATAATTAAATACTCATAGAAGCCTAAATGCATAATAGCTTCCAGACCCTTTGTTTAATGCCAAAAATCAATGGCTCCGCTTCCAATGAACTCGATAGGCATATGTTCCTAGTCAGAACCATTGTGAACCCTCTCCAGTTTCTAAACATTTATTGCTGGTACTGTAATAATAAACATCTTGCATTTATAAAATGTAATGTTGCCTAGAATTTTTCATTTTTCAAGAATGCTGAGCACACTATCTAATGGCTCTCATATGTCCAGTGTGCCCACGAACAATTTGTCTTCTGAGTGCAGTGTTAATCTGACACCTCAAGGACAGACCTGTTTTCAGAGGGACTCAAAGAAAAGCTAGAAACATTCATAGGCTTAATAACTACTGAAAATCCTAGCACACTGTGGCTGGGATTACTCAGATTTCTGGATCGCATTACTTCTTCATGCCATATTTTGCTTAACTAAGAGTTATTAAAAATGCTAGGAGATTATTTTTTGACTTATTGCCAAATATGTACACTAAACACACTTTTAATATATGTGCATATATATAAAATCAAGCTAATGATGACATTTATGGTTCAATTGTTTTGTTTCTCATCTGGCTCAGAGATGGGTGTGTAACAGTAATGCACTTCCCATTTGCTTAAGCCCGTTGCATGTGATAACCCCACAGCAGTGATGAAGGAAGGAAATATATTCTTTGGCCATAAACACTGTGGGGCAGAGAAAAATCCCTCCTTTAAAGACAAATCCAAGATTTTGATCTCGGGTCAAGGGTAGCACATTAAACATGAGGATTTTCTGTGTTTTTTTGTTTTTTGTTTTTGAAAATCTATTTCTCAAAAACAAAAACCCCACCAAAACACAAAAAATGGGGATTTCTTAATGGTGCTATTTTGCTTGGAGTCAAAACTTAAAAACTTGCATCTCCAACGGAATAAAAGATTGCTTCCTGTAAAAAAGAAATTAGTTGACAAAAGAAAAATGCTGAACTAAAGCTAGAAACAAGGCAAAGATATTCACACCTGGCTCCATACTGTTTGCTTCTCTTATTTGACGTGCATTATTAATCTTCACATTCCCGGGTGGCTTGACTGAGACTTGAATATTCACACCAATACCTTGAATTCAAACAATGTTTTATACAGGTGTGAGGGTGAAGTCAAATGAAAATGATATCCATCAGGCCCGCATACAAATTTTGCTCATTTCTTTCTCATTCTTTGTATTTAAGGTGTTTCCACCACCAAAATTGTCAGCTTCATAGTGATTTTTAATGTTCTCTCCATATTTTTTATTCCAAGGAAATACTTAACCCAGAGCTTTGAAAAAATGGCAACGGCTCAAATGGAAGAAGCAGCCATGCCCCTCATATTTGTTGGTCGCAATTATTTCCCTTACTGATCTCCTAGGTTATTTTTTTTCTACCCAAGAGCACATAGGGAAGAGTTATGACCTGCATTTGATATACACAAGGCCAAAAGAATGTTTAAGGTAGAAACGATTTTTCATGTGAGTTTAGTACTTCAGACCATTTTACTTTTTTACTTAGATTTTAGCTACTGGTATTTCCACTTGGGCTAAACTGATTCATCTAACTTCCAAAGTTCACCTATCTGTTCAAACTCTAATATTGAGGATTCAGTGTTCATCCTCTATAGGCTGTGAGTATCTCTAGAATAGAAATTCAAGGTTTGGCATAAGTTCTGTGGTCTCATGATGAGCCCAACAGTCCTGTCTCCAGCCTCCTTTTTAAAAGTTTTTATTGAAAAAAAAATTTTTATTGAGATGTCATTGACATTTAACATGATATTTGTTTCAGGTGTATGATGTAATGATTAAATATTTGTATATATTGCAAAATGATAACAACAGTAAATCTAGTTTAACACCCATCACCACAATTAGACACAAATATTTTTCTTGTGATAAGAACTTTTAAGATTATTCTCTTAGTAACTTTCAAATATACAGTATTATCAACTATAGTCACCATGCTGTATGTTACATGCCATGATTTACTTGTTTTACAACCAGAAGTTTGTACCTTTTGATCATCTTCACCCATTGCATGCTGCCACCACCCGCCTTGCCTTTGGCAACCACCAGTCCATTCTCAGTATCTTTGATTTTGGTTTTTCCTTGTTTATTTTTTAGATTCCACATATATGTGAGATCATACGGTCTTTGTTTTTCTCTAAGTTATTTCATTTAGCAAAATGCCCTCAAGGGCCATCCGTGTTGTCACAAACGGCAGATTTCCGTCTTTGTTTTCCTTTTTTTTTCATAGTCTGCATGTTTAATCACTTTATTTATTTATTACTCTTTTAAGTCACTTTAAAGCCACTGACATTATCTCATGTCTATTAAATAGAACCAACAATGCTGCCTGTTTAAAATACAAGGGAAAAAAGAAAAAAAAAAAAGCACCGTGCACCAACCCAGTATTGTACAAAACCAGCCAGCTGGCTAGCCACAAGGGTGAGGGGAGGTGAGAGAGGAGGGGGCACCCTGGGCAGGTGGCTGAGTGCCAAGAAGGGCTGGAGGACGAAACAAAAGAGGTTAGGAGGGGAATGATTGTTATAATGAAAGGGTACAAAAGGCACCTCAGGAGAGGGGACTTAGGGGTCAGGGCAGATCAGTGCTGTCTCCACCAGCACACAGTGTTGGAGGGTTTGGTCCAACCACCTTGCATAGGACCCGCCTAATCTGCCAGCCTCTTCAGGACTTGGGGTTCAGACACTTCTCGCTCTACACAATAGAAGAGAATCTTCAAGGGTTCATTTCCAGTTTTTTTAATCTTTCAAAAACATTTTCTACCCAAACTAAATTTGATTGGCATGACAAAATTGAAAGCAACTCCAAACACAACTTCCTATGTTTAAAAAGGAAACCATGGTTACTGGAGCAAAACTGAGAAAGAGGTCTTCTTTGAGCTAAATATAGCTTCAGCATTCTTTTCGTAGTTGTTTTATTTTTTTAAGTAGATCTTGGCAAAGAGTTTCCTAATCAAATGAACAAATCCAGAGTGAAGTAAAAAGGCCCATATGAGTAGATGTTTATTCCGAAGAAGTTTTCAATGCTGTGCATGACCTCTTTGCTGAGTTTCTGATTTTATTTATTGCTCTTTACATGCCAAGAACTGCTTACTTAAAGGTACATTTATCTGCAATCTTTCTACTGGCGTCATGCAATCTTCTCTGTTAGTGGTGATAAAGGCTGTGGCTTGTGAATGCGTATAAATATTTTGTTAATTCAACCTTAACACTCAAAAGAAGTTAAAACAGTTTGCTTTTAACTACCTTCATTCCTTCTCCAAAAAAGAATTTAGACAAGAGGTGAAGCACTTATACAATATCCCATATTTATGTTTTATAACTGAGGTGTTATCTCTAGTATAGATATCTGATTATTACTTCTTTAAGTAGCAGATCACATATCTTTCCAGAAATTCTTATATTCGTGTTTATATTTTATAAAAAGTACATTAAACCCCACATACTATTTCATAATGTTTATACTCTTGATATCGTAAGAACACCTGTGCATGTAAATAAATTAAGTCATCATTTTATTGACCAAATAATACTTTACTGATTGTTTAATAGTTATTCACATTTACGCTGTGTCCAACTTATTCCTGTCATGAATAATACTATGATGAAATCCTTATAGCTGTTGTTTTTAATCTCTATCACTCACTTCATGCACATAGTTTATTTGTATTCATTCTTAGGTGTGAAAATTCTGGGTCAAAGGGAAATATATATTTTGCCAATGTTCCTTGTAAATAGCATGCCAAGTTGTGTGCATATAAGCAGTATGATTTGATGTTTTTAGGGCTGTGGGGGTGTTCATAATGTTGAAAAAGGTAAGAGAATTTAAAATTTTATTATGATAAATTAAAAGTTATAATAGCTGCTCGTATTGAATTAAATCTACAATTACTTTTTATATATTAAAAGACATTTAAATATGGCTTTCTGTCTAGATATTCTTTCTCAATATTCTTCCGACTTCGATCATAAGCTTTTACGTTTAGAAAAGTATGAGATAACTTCAGAGTATAGAAACACATTAAACATGGAAGAGATACAATCCTGTGAGAAGAGATTGCCCTATATTCAGCCACGTGTATGAAAGTGGCACCTCAGTGTCTCTAACCGCTCAGACTGAATTTCCACACCTTCCCCTCCACAAAGACTACAAAGCCTACCCTCATTATGGATCCTTCCAAAACTGTGATATGTCTCTTCCAGAGCTAATATACAACATATAAGATTAACTCCTGAAAATTTAATACTTCTAATGTAAGACAATACCTCGAAAGTAATGCAAAAGAATTCTAATCTGTTTTTATAGCAAACTACTTTATAGAAAGAAAAAGGAAGATTGTCATGTCAGTCTACGTTTTTCCTTTGCAGCCATTGTGTGTAAAACAAACATTTTAAAAATGAGTAGATTTAAAGTGGAAATGTATGTCTCCCTGCTCCCCAAAAATCATTCTTGCAAGTTGTGTTGGAATACATCCAAGAGCTGTATATATTGCTGAATACACTTTCCCTGTGAATGGGAAAGAATCTGTACAATGAATGCCCTAACAATAATGATAAACATTCAATAGAACAATGATGTCAACGATTCTACTAGGGTGTTTTCCTATGGCTGTGGAAATTAAATAGTAACAGAGCACAAATAGTAGTGAAGCAATATACAAAGCATGCTACTTAAGGTACATAATGTTATTCATGGGTTATAGAGAGAAACAGGAAATAAGAATGTTATATAATAAGTAGGATTGATGACAAGAATACCATTGCTCCTGATTTTCAGGTAACACAGGCATTGCTTTTCATCACCCATGTGTAAATGAGGAATTACCATCTCAAATTCCACACAAACTTTCCCCAAAGAGAGTGCCATCCATTACTGTAGCCTTATTGACTTCAGTTAAGTGACATGAGACCAGGGATCCAAGGACAGAATATCTAAGATGTGCTAGGCATTGTATAGATTTTCCATTAACTTAAGCAAGAATTGCTAGCATAACTTCAGGTGCCAAAAAGTACTTCAAAATAAAACTAATGTCCCTTCTCCTGGATATTTTTTTTCCTAGAAAAGGAGGGAGATGGATTGCTGGAAAGAATTCTTGGCATCTGAATGTTTGGCAAACTGTCTGGTTCTTTCTAGTCTGTTTCTTTTCTAATTTTGTTGATTTGTTTTTTAAGACATCACTAGGTGTATTCTTCCATTTGATTTCAACAGGATGCCAAAACAGACATTGAAAAATGACTCAGCAAAACAGCAAGTTTGTTCTAAACTACTGTGTTCATATAAGTCATTAATACTATTAATAACCTCAAATGTAATGCATAGTGACATAGCAAAAGAACTCCTAAGAATTAGTTTTGTTTATTTCTAGTTATACAATATGCTAGGCAGTGTTTGATTATATAAGGATGTTTCTGTTTGTGGCCTTAAAAACAGTAAAAAAAGAAAGATGTAACCCTTTAATAAAGTCAGTATTTTGGGGACAAATACACATTATTCAGGCTATTTTTCAAATGTGTTTCTATAGTTTATAGTGATTTAACCACATAAAAAGTAGCAACAAACATGGTCCTGTTCTGCCCACGTAGTAATTACTAATACCAATGGAGAACTACTTTATAAAAAAAATAATAATAACAAAGAAACCAAGAACAGTATTGGAATTTTTTTCACTGCACTTTCAATGGTTGATGAAATGTCATTGTTTTTAATGATGTTGTTAGGCTAGTTTGTTTATAAATACACTTTTCATTCCATTATATATGCCTTAAGCTTGCGCTTGCCTATTAGACCATTTATGTTCAGAATAAAAACTCTTTCCTAAGTAGAAATTACTTGATGCCTATTCATTTCATTGGGAACTAAGATAGCTTCTTTTTAAAATACTGTGTTGAGAAAAATAAGAATTTAATTACTTATTGTACTGATATAATATGGCTCACAATAAATTTTGTTTCAATTCTTTGATGATGAACCATTATAAAGTAATTTAAAATAACACAATGTGTGGTGATGATTGGGACTCATACTTAGTACTTTTGTACCTCCCGCTTTAACTACAAAGGGGAAAAAAATGTTAAATACCTCAAAGTGACTCCAAGACAAATTAGTATCCTGATGAGTTCTTAAAAATTTTTAGTATCTTCATTTCTAAGAGGAAAAGAAGGAAAAACATTAAAATTTTGCATTTTTACTTTAATGCCTGAGATTATTGTGATTATCTTTTTTTTTTAATGTTCAATTATTTTGAAACAAGGGGTAGGGGCAGAGAGAGGAGAGAGAGAGGATCCAAAGCAGGCTCCACGCTGTCAGTGTAGCGCCCCATGTGAGCTCAATGTCATGGACTGTGAGATTATGACCTGAGCCGAAATCAAGAGTCAGCTGCTTAACCGCCTGAACCAACCAGGCACCCTGTGATTATCTTTTTCCCTATGATAACTTTGTGGGCAAAACTCTGAAAATATGCTAGCAGGGGATCATGGCAGAAAAGATCAAAGTTCTCAACCCCACCTAATAGTCACCTGTTATGAACCTTCCATGTGCCTAGAATATATCAAGCAGAATGAACCAGTATAAAACATATACGACATGACCCTGTTTTTAGTTATATGTTCTCTGTGTGAGGGAGAACTTCACCCAAAACAAGTATAAAATAAAATAAAATAAAAAGTAATGACAGAAAGTTTAGCCACCATACCATATGTTTAAGATTTTCAGTAGCCAAAATAAAAATATAAAAGCAGTCAGCATATGTAGAGGTTATACACAAAATTTCTACATTCCTAATTCTTTAAAAGATTGTATTTGCTTAATTCTTGCTTCTCAGTGAAAAAGCAAAGTATTTACAAGCTGAAATTTTGCACAGTTTCCAATGTATTAACTTGCTTCTGTAATAATTAGAATACGCTTTATTGCAATAACAATCAGTTTCTCAAATGATTAATGACATAAACAGTAGTTTAATTCTTGTTCACATAAAGATACCAAATAGACATTTCTGGCTGAAAGGCTGTCTTTCACATGGTAATTCATGACTCAGGCTCTGCCTTTTCTCAGGACCTTGTCATCTGCCATTTCCAACCAATCAAAGATGAAAATCAAAGTGAAGGAAGTACATCTGCCCTCATTAGAAACCTTGACTTTTGGGGGTGCCTGGGTGGTTCAGTAGTTTAAGCATCCAACTCTTGATTTCAGCTCATGTCGCAGTCTCACAGTTTGTGAGTTCGAGCCCCACATTAGGCTCTGTGCTGACAGTGTGAAGCCTGCTTGGGATTCTCCCTTTCTTCCTCTCTTTCTTCCCCTTCCCCAATCTCTCTCTCTCTCTCTCTGTCAAAATAAATAAACTTAAAAAAAAACAAAGAAATCTAGACTTTTGTATTATTGGAAGAACTTAGTAATGTGGGCACATGTACCTTGAGAGAGACTGGGAAAGGTAGTCTAGTCATATGCCTGGCTCTAATTCTTCTATGATGGAGGGGAACAATGGAATTTCGTGGATGACTAATTTCAGCTGTCATTAAAATGGTTGATTGATAAAAACAAGAAATGAACTCTGATTTTCTTGACTTTAGTCTCTAATATTACTGGCATAATTAGGTATAATTTTGTATATTCTTTGCATTTGGTCTACAATGAAGTCTACACTTCTTTTCAAGATCATTTTTAGTGAGTGTAGCAAGCAAATACATAATACAAATTATGTATTTAATCAGGAATACAGATGGTTTTATATATATTCCATAAGTTAGTTTTTGAGTTATTTTTCATAAACTTTGTTAATGAAAATTATATATAAGCTTACTATAAATCCTCTCTCTAGTTAACCCTTTTTTTGATAGAACACTGCCTAGTTTTTAATATCAAAATTCCTTAAAACATAATTATATCTCAATGACATACTTTTCTATTGATATTTATTGAGAAAAAAAGTTATATGTATACTTTATATATATGATATTTATATAGTGTATGTATCATATATGTCACATGTGTATCATATATACATTTCCAAACTTAAAGATTTTTATAAAATTATATGGAAGAAAAGTTTCATTTTATGTTCCAAATACAATTGTTGATTAGCAAAATCACTGGTAGATGTTGGCAAAGTACTTGAGTGCTAGTACAGCAGATCTAGCTATCAAATGTGTCTAGCATCATGAAACTATCACAGGATCACACTTAGTGTCCTTATTGTCTTTCCTTGTATAGATATTCTGAACTTGTTTCATTAATGTCTATCTTCTACTTAGCCTTTGTTTTCGCCTCATGTTATAAAATGTCTTTAAAAAATCTGAGAAAGCCTTAAAGAGAAGTGTGGGAAGTAAGTAAAACATATGAGAAGAGTACTTACAATAGCAGAGAAAATACAAATAATGCTGTTTGATAACACAGAGCCACTAAAGACTTCATGTGTATACTGTGCACGTCAGTCAGCACTTTGCGTACTATAATAAGTAATGACAAAAATAAGCAGAAAGTCATAAAGCATTTGATAGTAATATGTATAGCGGGACAAAATACACACCATTTTATGTTGGAAAAGCTTTGGATAAGCCTGGAAAAGGGGATAAATGGATTTGTGTTCCTTCCAGATATTTTCTTGTGGTTGATTTCTAGTTTCATAGTTTCATAGTGTCGTGGTCAGAAAAGATCATGGTATGACTTCAATATTTTGAATCTGTTGAGACTTATTTTATAGCCTAATATGTGATCTGTTCTGGAGACTATTCCGTTTGCACTTGAAAGAATGTGTATTCTGCTGTTTTAGAATGGAATGTCCTGAATATATCTGTTAAAACCATCTGATTCAGTGTGTCATTCAAAGTCACTGTTTCCTTGTTGATTTTCTGTTTGGATGACCTATTGATGTAAGTGGGGTGTTAAAGTCCCCTACTGTTATTTCATTATTATCAATTACTTCCTTTTTGTTTGTAAGTAGTTGCTTCATGTATTTGAGTGCTTTCATGTTGGGTGCATAAATGTTTACAATTGTTAGACCTTCCTGTTGGATTGTTCCCTTTATGACTATATAGTGCCCTTCTTTGTTCCTTGTTACAGTTTTTGTTTTAAAGTCCGACATAAGAATTGTTACCCATGCTTGCTTTTCACTTCCATTTGTATGATAAATGGTTTTCCATCCTTTCACTTTCAATCTGCATGTATTTTAGGTCTGAAATGAGTCTCTGCTAGGCAGTATATCAATGGATCTTACTTGTTTTTTTTATCCATTCTGTTATCCTATGTCTTTTGGTTGGATTGTTTACTCCACTTATATTCAAAGTAATTAGTGATAAGTATGTATTTATTGCAATTTTGTTATTTGTTTGGTGGTCGTTTTTGTAGTCCTCTGCTCCTTTCACTCTTGCTCTCATCTCTCACGGTTTGCTGTCTTTTGTTAGTGAGATACAATAAAGATTTTTTCTCTTTATTCTTTGCGTATCTATTACCAGTTTTTGATTTCTGGTTACCATTAGGTTTATATATAGCATCGTGTGCATATAGCAATCTGTATTAAGTTGATGGTTGATTAAGTTTTAACCCATTCTTTACTCCCCTCCCCCACCACGTTTAAGATACATGATGTCATATTTTATATCTTTTTATTGTGCGAATTCCTTGACTGATTTTTATATTTATCTTTAATTTTATTGCTTTTGTACTGCCTAGTTTTCTTATCCCTACTTATGATCTTTCTTTTCCACTCAAAAATTACCTTTAATATTTCTTATAAGGCTGGTTTAGTGGTAATTAATTCCTTCAACTTTTGTTTGTCTGGGAAAGTCTTTATCTCTCCATCTATTCTGAATGATAGCCTTGCTTCTTAGAGTATTCTTGGAACCAGGTTTGTTTTTTGGGTTTTTTTCTTCCTGTCAGCTCTTTGAATAGATCATGCCACTCCTCTGCAGTCTGCAAAGTTTCTGTTGATAAATAAGCTGCTAGTCTTATGGGGTTTCCCTTGTATGTAACTTTTATTTTCTCTTGCTGCTTTAAAATTCTCTATATCACTACTTTTGGCCATTTAAATTATTGTGTGTTTTGGTGTGGACCTCCTTGGTTGGTCTTGTTGGGGGCACTCTGTGCCTCTTGGATCTGGATTTCTGTCTCTTTCCCCAGATTTGGGAAGTTTTTAGCTATTATTTCTTTAAATTATTTCTTCAAATAATTTCTTCAAACTTTCTGCACCTTTTCTCTCTCTCCTTTTTTTGGGATCCCTATAGTGTGAATGTTATTATGCTTGATGGTATTGCTGAGTTCCCTAAGTCTATTTTCATTTATTATATTATTTTGTCTCTCTCCTTTTCAGCTTTATTACTTTCCATTACACTGCTCTCCAGGTCACTAATCTTTCCTTTTGCTTCTTCTAGTCTATTTATTCCCTCTATTGCATTTTTAGTTTCAGTTTTTGAGTTCTTCATCTCTAATTGGTTCTTTTTTTAATGTTTTTTATCTCTTTGTTGAGGATCTTTGAAGTCCTCCTCTCTTTTCTCATGCCCAGTAATTATATTTATGACCATTACTTTAAATTCTCTATCAGGCATAGTACTTAGCTCCATTTTGTTTAGCTCTCTTGCTGTGATTTTGTCCTGTTCTTTCATTTGGGACATATTCCTTTGTCTCCTCATTTTGTTTGACTCTGTGTCTGTTTCTGTATGTTAGGAAGGTCAGCTATATCTCCTACTCTTGAAAGCAGTGGTCTTATGAAGAAAGGTCTTATAGTGCCCTGCAGTGCAATGTCCCCTGTTCACCAGAACCTGGTGCTTCAGGGGTGTCTCCTGTGTGTGTTGGGTGCACCCTACACTTGTGCCTGAGCCACTTTTGCCTTCAGTCCATCTTTGCAATGGCTCTCTTTGCTTGTTGTGGGCAGGGTTTGGTCCCTATGTTGTTAGCAGGCCAATCTGGGACGACCTTGGGTTTGAGTTGAATCAGGCCAGGTACTTGCTAGAGCTGTGGTAGCACTGAACTGCAGGGTGCTCTCCCTGGATTGTCCCCTGAGAGGTTTTTCTTGGTGGGTGTGCCCTGCAATCAGATCAGATGTCTGCCCCCAGCCTTCCGAAGTTGGACTGGTGTGCATGGTTATCTTTCCCTGTCCCCAGAAAAGGAGTCACTTTGGAGTGGTGCTGGCCCCTATTGAGGTTTCTTATGCACTGCCAGGCTTGTGGCACTGCTTTGGATGGACTCCTGCCAAGGACATGTTGGAGTGTGGGGGTTTGAAGGAGAATGCGGGAGTAAGTCAAGTGGTACCTGCAAAGCCTCTGCTTGCTTACTGGGGGAGGGGACCTGCAGCTACCAGGGAAAACTCCTTCTGAGAGTGTGTTGGAGGGGGTGAATCCAAAGAAAGGAGCAGGGGCAGGGTGTGCTGTTAGTAACCTAGGCGAAGCATGTTCACACTGTGTTGTTTCCCACTGATGCCCTTGTATTTAGGCAGCAGGGAAAGGAGAGAAATGGTGCCTGCCAGCTCTTTTGTTCTTAGAGAAGTCTCCCAAAGATTGCTGCCCCTCTAGCACACACTCTGAGATTAGTAAATAAACTCCTTCTTGTATACCTGAAGCATTTTTCAAACTGCCGCTTCTATGCTATATCTCAGTGGCAGGATTGTTTTGCTGTCTCTTTAAGGGCAAGGACCCATTTCTTATTACCCTCTGGCTCTCTTAGAGCGGAGCCCACTGATTTTTTAAGTTCTGTGTTAAGCCCCACTGATTGTAAGGACTCATGGTTAGGCCTGTCTGGTTTTCAAAGCCAAATGTTATGGGGATTTACCTTCTCCCATGCCTAGGGTGACTGGTATGGGGTCTGCTCCTCTCCCCTCTTTATGCCCAAGGCATCCCTCCCTCCTGTGGATACTATCATGGGTCAGATTGGCTTCCGACTACATCTCCACCCCCCTACCCTCTTGGATGTGGCCTCTTTTCTACATTTAGCTGTGAAGAGTCTGTTCTGCCAGTCTTAGTGTTGTTTTCTACATTATATACACTCATGTAAGTGTTACTTAGGTGTATCTGTGGGACAAGGTGAACCTAGAAATCTCCTATTCCACCCTTTTCTCTGGAAGTCTATCTCTTGACTTTTTGATACTAGCTATTCTAACAGGTGTCAAGTGATGTCTCATTGTGGTTTTTATTTGCATTTCCCTGTTGATCAGTGATGTTGAGCATCTTTTCATGTGTCTGTTAACCATATGTCTTCTTTGAAAAAAAAAAGTCTACTCAAATCCTTTGCCCATTTTTGGGTTTTGGTGCAAAGTTATATAAGTTCTTAATATATTTTAGATATTAACCCCTTATCAGATATCATTTTCAGATATCTTCTCCCAATTGGTAGGTTGCTTTTTCATTTTATTCATGTTTTCCTTCACTTTGCCAAAGCTTTTTATTTTGATGTTGGTCCAATGGTTTATTTTTGCCTTTGTTTCCCTTGCCTGAGGAGATATATCTAGAAAAATGTTAAGTCCCATGTCAAAGAGATTACTACCTACATTTTCTTCTAGGATTTTTATGGTTTCAGGTTTCACATTGAAGGCTTTAACCCATTTTGAGTTTATTTCTGTATTTGGAGTAATAAAGTGGTCCATTTTTATTGTTTTGCATATAGCTATCCAGTTTTCCTAGCACCATTTATTGAAAAGATTGTCTTTTCTACATTGTATATTCTTGCCTCCTTTGGCATGTAGTTTCTTTTTTATTTTTTAATATAATTTATTCTCAAGGTGGATAACATAGAGTGTGTAATGTAGTTTCTTTTTAATTGTTTATTAACATTTTCATTTTTTTCCAAAATATATTTAGTATATTTGATAGGCTGAATCATAACTAAATCCTTATTGTAAGGTGTGAAAACAATATAGTATACAGCCTTTACTGCCTAATTTTTAAACAACCCATATCATTCTTTTGTTTATCAGAAACTAATGTTTTAAAACATATCACATTCCTGACATGGTGTTTTGTTATTTGTATACAGTCACTTTGTTACTTATACATAGTCATTTTAGAAAACTTGTGGAAGATTTTAGGTCACTGTGCAAAACATCATAATGTATCCCATTGAAAGAATAGGAAATGGGCTTCCAGTAATCATTTCACACAGAACTTCTGATGTGCAGAAATAAATTGGTGACGTTAATATAGAGTGTCTAAATAACATATTTTAGGCTATGACTGTGAGTGAGGCAAAGAATATTGAATTTGCCATTGCTCAGTCTACAGATATATCTTTGTTTAAATTTGATCTATATGAATAGAATGCATGAATATGAATGACTCTGGTATGCTTCTGATGAAATGACATCCAATATATTGCAATTAAAAGTACTTGTTTCTATTAGATTTGGATTGAGAAGCTATTTGTATTATCAATATGAGAAAAATCTTTGTATCTAGTTTCTTTAGGCTTTTCATAAGTGAAAAATTTGGGAAATATAATTTCCTGAAGTGATTATTTACCTGTTTCAAGCTTAGAGATAAACTAAGGACATTATCTATCTATAATAGATAAAAAGCAATCTATGGTAGCTTTCTATAAAAGAGATCTATCCTTGTCTTCCTGTCAGTTCCTTCTGATTGCGTAACAGTGAAAAAAGAAACATAACAAAACCAACAAACAAAATGTGTACAAGCATTTGCCTTTTAATGAAGATTACATTGACCTAGGCTGCCATTCACAGTTATTCACATAAAAAGATAAAGACAACTATGAGATTGACTGATGTAATAACACCCTGATCAAGAAACACACACACACACACACACACACACACACACACAAAACCTTAATATAAGCCTAGAGCATCAGATGTAATACAGATTTTGTGAACACACTTGCTCTTCCCCTGAGCATTGATTTGACCTAAATATGAACAACTTTACTTACTTCATTCTAGAGTTCTGAAAAAAACATATGTCAGGGCTTGGCTTGTAAAATCAGCGGACACCTCTCTATGCTTGGGCCAAAAATCCCTGAAACAGATCCAGAGAAAGCAACAGTTCTGATGGGAGATTACAATATGTTTGACATTTTATATTTCTCTGTGTATAGAAAGCATTCAGCCTACCAAAAAAAAAAAAAGTGTACCTGTGTTTGTAAAAGTTCAAACACCTAACAGAAGAACAGATGTCATGTGTTTTTGTTGTACTATAAACAAAGGAAAATACCCCAACATAGTAAAGACATAATTTAATATTACCACTAAAAAGTAAACAGACATTTACTATTGCCTGAGATTTCAGGCTTAATCATTAAAGTCACAAATGCTACAACATATATTTAAATTGGCATATGTATAAAATGTGGAGAAAAATTAAGCCACCGATAAGTTGAAAATATTGGAAGCATTCAGTCTATCCTCAGACTCTATTATCACTGAACTTCACAGAGTGTATTTTGGCAGCATTATTGGATTGATGTCCCAAGGGCTGAATTAAAACAAGACTTGCACCATATGTAGACCTACAAAATCTCGCTCGTTGGATACTGCCATAAACAATATGCTCCAGGCCATCTCAATCTCTTGCTTCTTTCTCTGAGATTCCCAACGGTAGAACAAGTATTTTTTCACAAAATAGATTTTCTTCCTAAGTGGCAAGACACAGGGAAGAAATAAATGGAGCTGTGACAGAAGCAGATACCAAATCCCAGATATCAGAAGCTATAAAAATGCTAGTGTGCCCACAGCACTAAGGCAATATTTAATTGGGGAAAACTTTATAGGCACCAGGGAAAGGCTCTGTAAGCCACACAACTGTGTCTTATGAAATTTCTCTGCATAATATGATTCTAGGTGACTTCCTACTTCCTACTTCATTGGTTCCATTTTTGGACAGGGAAAAGAGATAAACTATAAAATTCTAAAATGACCACCTCATAAACTTTAAAAAATGAACTTAGAAGTCTGTTCACAGAAAATATAAATTTAATTAAGATACAATTAGCTATCAGTCTGGCTCATCATATAATAAAAAGCATCTGGATTAGTTCTTAGTGCAATTGATGATTGAATTGTCAGAATTAATTAGCTAGTATGCTATAGAGATTCAATGTGCTGTAAGGAATGAGGAGAGGAATTTATCTGGGTCTTATTTACAATGTCTAATATATTCTTGAGCAGGAAACCGAAAGAAGAAATTAAAAACAATCCTTCAACACTGTATATATTATTCCCCTGCAACCTGTGTTTGACCACTGACTAATATGTTCTAAGTGAGAGGAAGGACACAATAAACTGCTATATCATTACTCACAGGACAGGTTATATCACACAGGCTAATTTCTTCACTTGAGGTCAGCTGGTATTTGTAGTTGTATTTTCAAGATTCTGAATAAGCCGTCTTTAATATCGCTAGGAAGCATCCCCCCATTTCTGTTACTTAATTTTCTCCTTATCACATGTGTCAAATAGAGAAACATGTGACTATTCTAGATCAGATTATATAATTTCTAGATTCTAAGAGTTGATCAACTAGAATTCCTAATATCACATCCCCTCCCCATTTTTCCATTTAAAAACTGCTTAATTGAAATTTTGTTTATTGAAGCAGGTAGACCTATTATTGCAAGATTTAATATTTAAAAATAACTTTTAAAAACCTTAGATTAATTTAACCTGGTTTGCAATGCTTTTTCATTTTCAAAATAGAAAAAAAAATCTAGATTAGAATTTTGAAGATACATTGGCAAAATGTTTTGGTTTTTTTTCTTTTAATGGGAAAGATGTACCAATGATGTATTGTCAGTTGCAGTTCACTTTTGAGGAGTTTCAGATAGCTTGTATATACTCACATGTGGAAAGCTATAGCAACAGGGCAGTAAAATGTTACTGGAGATCACTTGAGATTTAGCAAGAGCCTTTTATAATATTAGGTAACCTCCTGGAAATGTGATTCTATTCTACCTTCACTGAGTCTAAGATATACTGCAAAGATTCAAGTCCCTGGAGATACATGTGCTGCCATAAACAAAAACCACAATTGTTTTTTGAAACTTGTTCCCTTATTATTGAAGGAAGAGGAAAGATTTTTTACCCCTGTATATATACCCCCATATATATATATATATATATATATATATATACACATGTTTATATGGAATATATTCTGTGTGTGTGGGTATATATAAATATAAATATATATATGTATATGTATATATATATATATATATATTCCATGTGTGTATGTGTATGTGTGTACGTACATATATATGTGTATATTCCAGGTAATGGAGTACATATACATACACATGTTGTATATATATCACATGGAATATATATATATATATATATATATATATATATATATATATATATTACACACATATATAGTCCAGGTAATGTAATACACGCAAACACACACACACACACACACACACACACATATTCCACGTAATGGAGTAACATTCTTTGGATAATATTGGTAAATGTAGTGTTAAGGTACTATATGCAATATGAATCTTTCTACTTAACATGAAAAATCTAAAGGAGTTGCTTGAATTAAATGTGTTCTATCATACTTCATAACTCAAGTATTGATTCATAGTTTTAGAGAAAAGTATATATAATATTTACAGAATACACATTGATTAAAAGCATTTGGCTTTTGAAGCAGGGGGAAAATCCAACAAAAACAAACAAAATAACTACCTCAGTTCAATTTCTACTATCCTGTTTTACTGGGGGAAGTTATTTCACTTCCCAGCAATTCAATTAACTCATTTATATTGCAGAGATGATGTATTATAAGGTTGTTTAAACTTTCAACAACAGTTATTTACTGAACACCTACCATGGGCCCTGGTACTCAGCTAGCCTCAACACCATTTGACTGAAAAACAAAGTAGAGATGTTGTCCTTAGGGACTTACAGAACATTATTCCAGAGAGTAAGAGAGATAGTGCTAAATAAATTGATGCACTTATTTTCCATAACTGCTTTTGAAATAGAGACAAGTAGATTTCCTGAAAGAAAAAAATGGCAGAAGAATGGAATGGGGATCAAGGATGCCCCTTTAGATACCACCTCTGCTCCCCCCTAGTACAGTCTGGACACAGCCGCTGTGGCAGTATGGTTTAAGTGTAAGTCCGAGCATCAGAGTCAGAGCCAATGGTCAGCTGAGGTCTGCTGGCACGTTGCCTGCCTGATAGCACCAATGCTTGACCTTGCACTGTAGGTTCCAGCTGTTTGAACCTCCCTGCTGTTTCTGCCTCATGGGCCTTGAATTTAACACTCCCTCAGCCTGTTGTACTTTAGATTTTTCACATGGCTCATTCTTTCACATTCTTTAGATCTTTACTCAGATACTATTTTTCCAGAGAGGTCTTTCCTAAACATTTTAAAATTTGCAACCACCCCAAGCCCAAACCCACCTGTCCTCCTTATCCTCCTTTCCTATCTGATTTTTCTCTCCGGCTCTGATAATCTAAGATAACATGAATTTGCTTTTTACTTCACCATCTGTCTTCCCACCTATTTGTAAACTCCATGAGGGCAGAGGTTTTTGTTTGTTTTGCTCACTGCTGTAGTCCCATTGCCCAAGACAAGGTCTGTGGCATAGTAAGCAATCCATAATATTTCTTGACCTTGGTATAATCAAGGAAGACCTGCCTGAGGAAGTGATGTTTAGCTAAGAAATAAATAAAGGACTGGGAGTAACAAAGACTAGGGGCAGGTGTTCAAAGAGGAGGGCATTGGGAAGGGACAACTTTTGAAGCCTACAGAATCTGGGTCTAGGGAAGAACTGAAAGACAGATTTGATTAGGGCAAAGTGGCCTTAAATGCAGCAAGAGAGACAGAAAACAGCCAGCTCGCACATGTATCTTCCATTTCGTACAGAATTTCTTTCCTTTCCTTCCTTCCTCCCTCCCTCCCTTCCTCCCTTCTTTCCTCCCTTCCTTCCTTCCTCCTTCCCTTCCTCCCTCCATTTCTTTCTTTCTTTTCTTTCTTTCTTTCTTTCTTTCTTTCTTTCTTTCTTTCTTCTCTCTCTGTCTCTTTCTTTTTATTTACTTTTTTAAGAAAGCAAGTAACTAAAGTTTGGAAAAAAGAAAAATAATGAAAAATAATATTTTAGCCAACTGAAGCAAAGAAAGAGCAAGTGGGGCAGGGGGAGTTGGGAAGTGAGAGGAAAGGAGATGGAAATAAACACTTGTGAGCTCAAGCTTTGAAGGCTATAGTACCTAAAATAATGGAGATCATGAAGGAAAAGGAGGGGATGGCAGGAAATGAAAAGAATGAAAGAAATGTAGAAAGAATAAATCAACATTCTGTACCTACATTTACTTAATCCCTTCTGTTTCCATCCTATCACTATGATTCTGTGTTTTTTCACTCTTTTTTTCTTTTTTTAACTGCTTTTCACATGTTGCAATTGCTAACTTTTTCCAGTGATGAAACACTTGGTGCAGTGTTTCTCTTACTTTCTTCCCTCACGATACCATCATAAACACAGGTCCCCTGCCCCATCACTCCCAACACCCCTCTCTGACAGTTCTAACAACTTCTAGCTCTCCTCAACTTTTAACTCCAATGTCTCTCTTTGACCCTGATGCTAGCCACCAACTACGTGGTTCCTTTTTCGAATACACTAGCCTAGAACATTCCCCGGTCCCTCACCCCCTTGACTAACTTTGATTCTAAAACTAAGTGGCAGCTACTTAATTACTAACTCCATGTTTTATATTTTTATTAACAACATATCTCTTGGTATCATGATAATTTGTTATACTAACCAAAATTCACCAACAGAATGGAACAACAGGCATGGGCAGAGACTGTCCTGGGTCACACTTACTTTTAGGGAACATATCCTGGTTAATCTGTTCACTGTTGTTATCTCTGTCCTTTGAGAATATCATCTCAGAGTAGAAATAGGGCATTTCTAAACAGGGCACTTGAAAGAACAGCAGCAAAGTCAGCAGTACAGTGGCTAACACTTACTGGAACAAGGATTATTTGTCACATGCTGTGCTAAACCCTTGTCTTTAGTCTCACACATGCGCATAATTCTATTTGTTGATTTCAAGGCCATGGTAGAGAAAGCCAACTGAAATACATTTTATTTAATGACAAATAAAATAAGCCAATTGCTATATAATCTATAAGCAAAAGTTTCTCAATTACAGGCTGAAATACACACACACACACACACACACACACACACACACACAATATTAGATATATACCATTTGAAAAAGAAGTTGCTTTTTTTCCCTAAAAAGCTCTGCCAATGTTTTATACAACTACAGGAAAAGCTTCCTTATAATAAACCAAACTGTCTCATAACATAATTCAGTGTAGCCTTTTTGAGACATACAATCAATCTCGTTATCCATGGTAGTTATGTTCTGTGAAGGCACTGCAAATACTGAATTAATGAATACTGAACCTAGGGGAAATACAGGGTTAGGTGCCTATGAACCTCTGGTCACAAAATTGTCATCAACTGATCAATACGTAATCTTGTTTTAGGTGCATTTCTGTTAAAGACACATTATATAGTATATTTTATTGATTCATTAACATTGAACTCACAGCAAACAGCACTCTAACTTCCTGAACAGAGCTTAACCAACAAACATATTTTCTCCATAAGGCACACCACAGCCTTTATGAACTTAGAAACACTAGGCAACACTTTGGCATTATACTTGGTGGCCATTTAAACAGCAAAACCTGCAGTCAAATGGATAAAAATGTTAAAAATGTGGCACTGAATAGACCACAAAAGCAACACTTACGGTAAGAGAACTGAAACAAGAAGATAAAGTGATACCTTGTTCAACCTCAGCTGGGAACATGAACATTTGAGGTTCAAATTTTTACCACTTTGTACATATCTGCAAATGACCATGAAAGTTCCATAATATTGACTGGCAGTTACAAATACCTTATATTGAGTAGACAGATTTGCAAATACAGAATCTGCCAATAATACAGAAGCCACAAGTGATGAGGCTTGATTGTAATTTGAGCTATGGCACTCCCATGCTTAAAAAATCTTGTCATGGCTTTAGAGTACATTTGGAATAATACTGCTTCCTTAACATGGGCTGCAAGATCCTGCCTGCATCATGTCCCTTTGTCTGCCTTTTTAATTTATTCTCGCTCACTACACCCAAGCACACCGATTTTTAATATATTGATGACTCCCTCTCAAACCTAACCTTCCACGTCTAGTTTCTTCCTTGATTCTGAGCCACAAATTGATGTATCTGACTCCATATTGGAAAGCTTGGTTCAGATGCCTAAGGAGAAACTTCAGCCTAACACAACCACAGCAGAACTCATAACACTTCCTCCCGGTTCTGCTCCTCCCTCATCAGAGTGAATGTCTCCACTATCCATGAGGGGCTCTGGCCACCTCAGCTATCTTTCTGGCTATATCAGAATGCCAGCCTTATCTACCTCTGAGACATGGCATTTGTTTTGTCCCCGGGATGGAACTCTCTTCAATCCAGTGTTTTCAAGGTTGTCTCCTTCTTTACAGTCTGAGGGAATGCCACATATTCACTGAGCCCTTCCATGACTACCCTTCCCTCCAGGTCATTCCATCATATCAACCTGGTTCATTTTCTTCATAGCACTTCTCACTTCTCACATATGTACATTCATATACATATACATACATATGTATATGTATGTATATGTATATGTATATGTATATGTATATGTATATGTATATATATTTAAACTGCCTCATTGCAATGGAATATATTATCCTGGTGGGCAGTGGCTTTTTTCTCCTTTACCATCTCATTTCTGCCACTTAGAACAGGCAGTCCACACTAGACCCTCTGATGTGTGTTGCTGCCTGGTCTAAGGCATTTCCCACATAAACACTTTTCTGCCCCTGGGCCATTGCTATCACTTGTTGCTAGTGTGGATGGACCAACTATGACCCATTCTTCAGAGCTCATCTGAAAATTTTACTTTCTCATTGGAACCTTCTTAAACAATCCATTCCAAAATAGTCTTCTGAGTGCTTGGGTGGCTCAGTCTGTTAAGCATCAGACACTTGATATCTGTTTGCATTGTGATCGTGGGGTTTTGAGATTGAGCCCTGCAGTAGGCTCCATGCTGAGCATGGAGCCTGCAAGAGATTCTCTCTCTCTCTGTCTCTCTCTCTCTCTCAATCTCTCTCTGTCTCTCTCTCTTTCTCTCTCTGCTCCTAACCCCCTCAAAATAAACAAATAAACATAAAAACAAAGTAGTCTTCTTGTGGAATGGAAAAGGAGAGAGAGAGAGAGAGAAAGAGAGAAAGGCAAACCATAAGACATTCTTAAACACAGAGAACAAACTCAGACTTGCTGGAAGGGAGATGGGCAGGGGATGGGCTAGATGGGTGATGGGCATTAAGGAGGGCACTTGTAATTGGCATGGGTTGATATATGTAAGTGATGAATCACTAAATGCTACTCCTGAAACCAATATTACACTATATGTTAACTAACTAGGACTTAAATAAAAACTGAAAATGAAAGAAAGAAAGAAAGAAAGAAAGAAAGAAAGAAAGAAAGAAAGAAAGAAAGAAAAAGAAAAGTCTTTTTGCTTGCCTCTAGGTGTTGTGTTGCTTGGCATCTTTGTGTTTAAATTATAATTTTACTTGTTTAACATGTATCTTATTCACTAGCTTAGGGGTGAGCAATTATGGCACATGGACGAAATTCAGCCTGCTATCTGTTCTTATCAATGATAAACCTCCATGGGAACATAGCTACACCTGTTTGTTTAAGTGTTAAGTATGGCTGCCCTTGTGCAACAATGGCAGAGTTGAGTCATTTCAGTAGAAACCATATAATATTTCAAGCCTATGATATTTAGTATCTGGCCCTTTATAGAAAATTTGCTGACCCCTGCCTTACCTTACAGGCTTCTTGAGGTCAGTAATTCCCTTTTAGACATCACTGCATTCCAAATACCTAACATAGTAGGTATGCATGCATGCATTAACTATTATCTCTTGAATGAATGTTGAATTAGTATTAGAATGTTGATTTAGTATTGGATATAATGTGATTAAACCTTTTTTTTATACTAAAAAATAAAGTATTTTTTGTGAGTGTAGTTGTTTTTTGCTGTACTCTAAATTGCTTGATTTAAATTATTTGAACTTGGGGCGCCTGGGTGGCTCAGGCAGTTGAGTGTCTGACTTCGGCTCAGATCATGATCTCACGTTCTGTGAGTTTGAGCCCCACATCGGTCTCTGTGCTGACAGCTCAGAGCCTGGAGCCTGCTTTGGATTCTATTGTCTCCCTCTCTGTCTGCGCCACCCCCACTCATGCTCTGTCTCTCTCTCTCTCTCTCTCTCTCTGTCAAAAATAAATAAACATTAAAAAAACTTTTTATATTATTTGAACTAGATTTATTTCCCATTATTTCTATTTGTTATGTAACATTAAAATAACACAGAGAATTCTACCTATTAAACCTCTATTGTTGAAGTAACAAATAAAAAAAAAAAGTTTTGTGTTTTTTGGGCCCCTCAATTAAATTCACAGAAAATCCTAGAACGTGGTGAGTTTAGTTCTCTTGCATCCTGCTGATATACAGGTATCACTCCTCACTCTTTTTTGGCACAGGACTGCTGTTGACAGTATTTCCAATACTATTCAAAATCACCTTTCCTCTCATTATTGCAGATATAGTATTGTGTGCCCTTTGAGATTAGATCTGTGTCTTCTGTTGTCCTACCTTGAATGTGACCCATTCAAGCTCGGCTCAGTTCATTTCTCATTGCTTTTCTAATTTGCCAAGTTCATTTTGAATACTGAATCTATCTTCCACAAGTAGCCCTGTCTTTATTCTCTTCAGGAGATTGAACTCATCTACAAATTTGATGAGCCTATTCTTGATTCCATTTTCCAGGTCATTGAAAAAACACTTAAGCATCCCTGGAACCAAAGGTGACCCCTTCAAAACACCACTTGTTATGTCTCCCCAACCTGACACTTATTCATCAATAATCTTTCTCTGGGTATGGATGGCCGTTCAGTCTATTGTTGGCACAAAGTAACAGAGTAGCAAAAAGTGTTCAGGAAAAGTATTTTGCTACAGGCTTCCCTAAAATAATGCAGACAAGTGGATGATGCTGTTTAGAAGTGGAATCTCTTGTGTACATGGAGAATTACGTTTTTGTTGTTGTTGTTTTTATAGTTAACTCTGCAGCGTGGCCTTTCGTAAACACTGTGATTAGACATACAGTTGTTTTGTTACGGAAGTTTTGTTTGTTTTTTTTTTCTCAAGTCTCCTATCTGTATTCTCTGTCTCCTGTGTTTGAGTAAGTCCTGTTCATTATATTGTTTCTTGGTATTTTCCCTTGCTTTGTCATGATTAGAGCCTCAGTTCAAGCTATCACTACCCCTAACCAAATTACTGGGGAAAAAAATTCTTAACTGATATTAATCTTAACTCTAAACTCTTGTTATGCTCTTAGAGGGAAATATCTTGTCAAATATTATGTTGTTTTGTGATTTCTTATGATTCTAAGGAATTGTAAGTGGTTTTAATTGTCCCCCTAAATCAAATAAACCTCTTTCTCCTTGTTAGCTCTGGCTTTCTACTGTTTAAAGCTCAATTCATGCTTTGTATCCTGATAAGCAAGCAACATGATCACCAACATTATTTTATAATAACGTTTGCTGATAACATAATATGCTTTTATTAGCAGCATTTTTATTTTACAAATCTGTTCTTCTTTACCAATGTAATATTCATAGCTACTACCTTTTTAAAGTATTCATATGAAGAGCAACCTTATTAGCACTTGTAACTATCTATATAATTTTTTATTTATTTTTTATTTTTTTGGAGAGAGATAGAGAGAAAGTGTGTGAGCTGGGAAGGAACAGAGGGAGAGAGAGAGAATCTCAAGCAGGCTCCATGACCAGTGTGGAGCTGATGATGCAGGGCTCGATCTCACAACGATGAGATCATGACCTGAGCTGAAATCACAAGTCAAACGCTTACCTGACTGAGCCACTCAGGTGTCCCTACATTCTTTATAATATTATAATCATGTTTTGATCTTAATACCGGTGAACTGTGCATTTAACTGTGATATCTTCTTAACCTCTTTGGATCCTTTGGCACAACTCAATCCAAAAATAGAACCTTGACTACAACATATAATTATATGTGGGCTTTGCTAACTAAAAATTTTAAAAAATAATATTATTATTAGCATAGTTAATAATCAACACCACTAAAAGTAAAGAATGGGAGACTTAAAAATGTTACCTAATATAGTTAGGAATTCAGAAAAACTACCTAAAGAACAATTTTTAAATACACTACCAATAACTTAGGTACAATTTACTTGTCTTTTAAGAATAGCATTAATAATGTTTCAACTTATATTTACGCCACTGCCCATAGCAGACTTGCATATAGTGGGTACTCAATAAAAATCTGTTAATTTATTTGTCAGTATAGGTATATAAAGATATACATTTCTAACTCATTTTGCTATATTACATTCATGTGCAGGGAACTGAGGAGAGCCAACAAGAGATACTTACAGCATAGCACCCATTAAATACTGAACTTTGGCAGCACAGTGGTCCTTTTGAGTTTAGTTAATAATTTTAGTATCGGGGCAAATGGGTGGCTCAGTTGGTGAAGCGTCGGGCTCTACCTGTCTGTCCCTCTCTGGGTCTCTCTCCCTCTCTCTCTGCCCCTCCACTCACTCTCACGGGGCGTGGGAGGACGCTCTCTCTAAACAAACAAACAAACAAACTTAAAAAAATAATTGCAGGGCGCCTGGGTGTCCCATTAAGTTAAGTGACCAACTCTTGACTCTTGATTTCAGCTCAGGTCATGATGTTATGGTCCTAGATGAAGCCATGCATCAGACTCTGTGCTGACAGTTCAGAGCCTGTCAGGGACTCTCTCCCCTTCTCTCTCTGCTCCTCCCGCTCCTCTCTCTCTCTCTTTCTCTCTCAAAATAAAAATAATAAACCTTAAAAAATAATAGTAATTGTTAGCAGCAAGATTCATTAATGAGGGAAAGTAGGGTACATAAAAGTTTTTCACAGTGATTTCTAAATATAAAGAACCACTTTGTTGGAAAAAGTTACTTTCATTTTCTAAGCAACAACAGAATACAAGATAAAATTTACATGGACATTGATGGTAAAATATTTAGCATATACTCAACATTCAACCAATATCTACAAGTGCTGAAAATTATAGGGGTGTTTGGGTGGCTCAGTGGGTTGAGCGTCCGACTTCGGCCCAGTTCATGATCTCGCGTTCTGTGAGTTCGAGCCCCGCGTCGGGCTCTGTGCTGACAGCTCAGAGCCTGGAGCCTGTTTCAGTTTCTGTGTCTCCCTCTCTCTCTGCCCCTCTTCCTCTTTCTTTCTCTCTCTCTCTCTCTCTCAAAAATAAAGAAATGAACTTTAAAAGTGCTGAAAATTATAAGAAATGGAATTATCAGGGAAGACATTCTGCAAAAGAAAATGAAAAAGACAAAAAAGAAAAAAAAACCCTCATATTTATAGGTAACCTAAGGTATTAACAAACAATTGCTTTGTTATTGAACGTGTTACTGGTAAAATAAAGACATGAGGAAACAGATGAGTTTCCTAAAAATCTTTTTAGAAAGTTTACTAATTTATGATTGGATTAAAATACATATTATAATAGAGATTGTGTTCTTGATTACTGCTCTACAAAAATCTGGATTTACTAAATAGGTTGTACTGCCTGTACTTTTCCATCACATAAATAAAACGACACATGTAACATGCCACTGTGAAATCTTAAAGTATTGTAGAATGATTATTTGAACAATGAAAACCAGCTTTCACTCTTCTGATACTTCCTGCCTAAAGGATTTTTAGCATTTGCTTTAGGTTTTTTTCAGATTCCTTTAGTGTTCTTTAAAAAGCAATGTCTAAATATGTATAATCAAAATGTGCTGTAGTAACCCTCCACTCACTTGTGTGACAAGTTTTAAATCTTGGTGAGAGAAAAACAGTTTCTTTTCCACCAGCTTGTGGAAATATTTCTGAAGTATGGAAGTACAGTTAGCCATCTTTTTCTAATATGAATAAGGTAGAAAGTAAAGCCTTAGCAGTCATTCTTGGGAGTCAGTGCTAGCAAGTAAGCTAGGATACATTTAAATGTGTATAATTACTAAATTAGCCCAGATTAGGAGGCAATGCAACATGTTTCTAATGACTGGGAGTTTGACCATCTATTCCTGTCACCTACCAGCTCTGACTTTTGGTAAATTATTTAGTATCTTGTAGCCTCACTTTCCTCACTTATAAGATCACTTCTAAAGAATAAATGAGTTAATACCTTCAAAGTAATGTATAATTTCCTGGGGCTGCTGTAACAAGTTATGATAATCTTGGTAGCTGACAAAACAGAAATTTTCTCACAATTTTGAGAAATCGTGTATTTGGAGGCCAGAAGTCTGAAATTAAGGTGTCAGTAGGATTGGTTCCTTCTGGAGGCTCTGAAGGAGAATCTGTTCCACACCTTTCTTTTAGGTTCCGGTAGTTTCCAGCAATCGTTGATCGTCTCTGGCATGTGAAAACATCACCGATCTTTACCTCTGTCTTTACATGTCTTTACATTCTCCTCTGGGTCTCTGTCTCATGTTTTTCTTGGTATAAGAATACCAGTTATTAGATTTAGGGCTGACCCTAAATGCAGATGATCTCATTTCAAGATCCTTGGCTTAATTACACCTGCGAAGGCCCTATATCCAAGTAAATTCACATTCTGAGGTTCCTGGTGAGCATAAAGTTTAGGGAGACCCTATTCAACCCATCACAAGTACTAAGAACAGGTCTGGCACAGAATAAGTCCTCTGTCAGTTTATAATAGTGAAAAATTGGATTAAGTTAAATAAAAGCCAGTAAGAAAATGAATATATCAATTATGTAAGTCACATGCTAACCTTTATAACTCATTAAATGATGAACTCAATCTATTTGTACTAATGTAAATAAATCTGGAAAGTACAATGTTGAGTTTTAATAAGTAATCTTCAAAGCTCAAGACATATTATTAGGGTAAATTAATATCATTGCATTTAAGGCTATAGCTACCAAATTCTTGATAAGCATTAATTTTGATGAGAGGAAAGGAGTATAGGACTCGGGAAAAGAGAGAATATCAGGGTCTTCAACAACTTTTGTCATAATTACTCTTAAACATATATTTTTTTAATTTAATTTAAAATAGCATCAAAATAATAAAATACTTGGGAATACAATTAAGCAAGAAGGCAGAAGAGAATACAATTAAGCAAGACGGAAAAACACAACACATTGCTGAAAGAAACTAGACACCAATACATGGAAAGGTATCTCATGTTTATGGATTGGAAAATTTAATATTGTTAATATGTAAATACAGCTCAAAGAAATCCATAGATCTAATGTAATCTCTGTCAAAATCCTGATGATGTCTTTTGAAGAGCTGGAAAAATCAATTCTAATCTTCATATGGACTCTGAAGGGGCTCCAGATAACCAAAACAATCTTGCAAAAGAACAAAGTTGGTGGTCTCACAGCTTCTGCTTTCAAAATTACTACAAAGCTGCAGTAATCAAAACAGTATATACTGGCATAATTACAGGCATATAGACCAATAGAGAGTCCAGAAATAAACCCTCATATATATCATCAAAGATTTTAAAGAAGAGTGCCAAAATCTCTATATAATGGGGAAAGTGCAGTGTTTTAGCAAACGGTATTGGGAAAACTTATTATCTACCTGTAAAGGAATGAAGTTGGACCTTTACCCAATGACATATCCAAAAGTTAATCCAAAATGGATCAAAGACCTAGAGTAAGAGCTAAATATATAAAACCCCTAGAAGGAAACATGGGAGAAAAGCTTTATGACATTGAATTTGGCGTTGATTTCTTAGCTATGACACCGAAAGCACAGGCAAGAAGATAAAAAAAAGAGAAATTAAATCAAATTGTAAAACTTTTATGCATCGAAGTTCACAATTATTAGAAGGAAAAGTCCTACAGAATAGAAGGGGGAAGTATTCACAAGTCATATAATATAACCATTCAGTTCTCTCCTGTGTTACAAAAAATACTTGAGGGAAGCATCTTAATAAAGTATCTTGGTAAATATTGTATTCTCCAAAAATACAATTGTATTATACAATTGTATTGTAAATACAATTGTATTGTATAGTACAAATTTTTTTTAATTTGGCCTTTTGGTGGAATTGATCAATACAGTCAAATGAGTATCATATGACTCATCATATGACTTTTGACATCAGATGACTTTTGACATAATTCTAAATTTTTAAAAAAAATTTAATCTGATCCTTATTTGGGTTATGATAGGCAGACACATATATGTATCTATATGTACATGTTTATTTATGTGTCTATATGTTAATACATGTCTAATTATTAAAAAGATCTCATTATATAAGTTCTGGAGAGTATTACTTTAAAAAAATAGGTCTAAATGGAGTTTGGAAGTTTATTGACTTGACTGGCCTAGTTTCATTAATTAGATGCTCCTAATTTGCTTTATTACTTGCTTACTATATAATCAGCTTCTCTTTTTCAGCCATTTCATGGACATAACATCTTGTAATTCATCATTCATCTGCTCATTCATCCTTAAAGTTAATGCTTTACAAAATGCACTTGAAAAATGTTTTTGACACCCAAGTATATGTGTGTCTCCAAAATATCATTATTCAATTCATTTGGTAAGAAAGAGATTTTTGGTTTCCTATCCAAAGCATCTACTTGTCTTTTCCAGGAATAAACTCCTTATTTATATTCCAGGAAATTAAAATGACTCCATCAACTTTGGTTACATTTGTGAAGCTAGTATATAAGCAAAGGTTGCTGGGTAAAACCTTTTGGATTTTCCCTTTAAGGAAACTGAGCAACACTTATGGGCTTCTTTACCCTGCCAATCTTCCTTCTGATCATCACAAAAACAATGACCAAAATTTCAACAGCAATTTTGAACCTTAAAGTGACATCTATTATTAGCCAAAAATGCCACAGCAGAAGGAAAGATGGTAGATATCTTACTGTTTGAAAAATTACTCCATACAACACTTGGAAGGCTACTTCTACATTGCTCTTAGTTGAACAAAGAAGAAGTATTGAATAAATATTGCTCTTGTTTAATCCACTAGTGTGCTTTTTTTTTTCCCTCCAGTTACTTGTAGGGTTGATTTTCACTCAACCTCTTCATTCATCTCTAATTAGTTACAAAGTCTTGCTGCTTCTAGCTTTGGAATTTCTTTTGAATCTAAATTTTTGTTCATTTGTTTTTAGTATTATTATCATTAGTTAAATCCATCTAGTCATCCTAAAGAATGAAGTTCAGTAAGTTTTCTGTGTTTCTGATAAATGCTTTGAGAAATATTAAGATATACAAACATTTCAAAATATTTATGACATCTGTACTAGGATACGAACATGAGGTCAGGTATCAGGGATACAGAGAACGACATTGATTATCCAACCACAGGCTTATATTCATTCCATTGTATAAAGTTCCAGTTCAATGATCTCATCACAAGTAAACTTCACAAACACAGATTAAAATCCCATTTTTTTTATAATTGAGGTTTGGGGAAGTTAAATTACTATTAAGTGATGGAATAGGGATTTAAATCAAAGACTTGTTAAATCTCACTTTCCACTGAACCACAAGTGCATGGCATGAACATAGGGGTAGAAATGGGAGTGGAATGTGAGGAGGACTAGAGTATATATGTCTGTGGGGATAGTCTCAAGCAGAGTGAAAGTGATAATCAAATGAGAAATGTAGGTCAGTGCCTGAGTTATTGCAGCAGACTCAAAGGCTGTCTTGCCTTTTTCTAATCCCTTCCAATTAATCTTTCTAAAATATATTTATCATGCCAGACACTTACCAGAAAACTTCCAACAATGTTTCTTTGTTCTACATAATCTTGCCCCTCCCAGACTTTCTCCATGATTCCCCCATTCAAACCCTTTATTTGATATAGTCTGTTTTTGCCATCATTTCTGACCCACATGATGTCCTTCTGTACCTCTGAATTCATGCAACCCACACTGATTTCTCATTTTTCTGAACTCTTATTAAATTTATTGTCTGTATCATTCTTTCTGATCATAAAATCTCATTTAATTTATTGTGTGTGTATATTTTCATCTCAGGTAGTTTGTAAAATGTCTTGGGGTCAGACACTATGCCTTGCTTTGCTTCTTTATGATGTCTACATCAGTAATAGCTAATAAGAAGTGGCTGTTATTAGTTGAGCTGAATTAAAAATTGCCTGACATATCTTGAAGAATGGTGAAAATAATAATTTTATTTTATAGTTTTAGCATTTGGATTAATTGAGTCACAAACATTCTCCAATTAATTTATATATTTTCTCATATTGGCCTAAGTAAAATTCTAAACTTGGTACAACTATTTTTTAGATCTCTTTCCTTTCATTTAAATTCCCCTGTGTCCCCTACCTCCAGCCTTTGCCCAATTTTTCCATCACCCTGGTCTATCTTTTTCCACACATAAACCTTCCTTGGCTTCACCTCCTCATGTGGGTTTATGGAATTAAGACTTTCAACCAACTTGGAGCCTTTTTGATGTTCTGTGTTCCATTTTTGATACCCCAAACTGTTCATATTTCCCAGGAAAACTCTTCTGTGATACAACTGGTCCTTTGAAAGGTGTACTGTACTAGCCTTCCAGTGACCACTAGCTAATGTCTTAAACTAATCCAGAGGATAAAGAACAATTTAAGAAACTATTCTAGGGGTGGAACTGTTCTCCTCCTCCTCCTAGATCATTCACATTTTACCACGGTAAAAATTTGTTAAGAATGCTCTTGACCTTGGACAGAGAGCATTTTAAAGAAAGTATTTAAGAGTAAGACGATGACTAGGGTTGGAAATATTTTTGTCATAGAATTATATCATGCCTGGTCTCATAAAAAAAAATTCTCCTAAGTATTTGTGAAATTCTTGATTATTCACACCTAACTGACAAACCTAGGTATATACTTTTTTTCAGAACTACTGATAGAGATATTTCCTCTGCTCTAATCCTGTGCACCTGTCTTACTGATATTTTATCCTGTACTATTAAAATCATATCATCAAGTTAATAGAATACTTAATGTTTGGGATATACACTTTTTTTTTCTGCCAATGCATGATGTATTTTAGAGATGTAGAGTCAACAACAACCAAAAAAATAACAATTTCCCCTGTTCTAGAACCAGCAGGAATACAACTTTCTGCCCCATCTTCACCTTACATACAATTGCAACCACCTAAACCACACTAGATAAAAACACTTCTATGTAGAAGACACAATTGATCTCATGCTTTAATGCGGCTCTGTGTGTTTCATTTCTTTTGTTAACAAGGCCAAGTATTGAAACCATGGGTTAGAAAGATGGAAGGATATGGAATATTGTTGAAGATAATTCATATAAAGGGTATTTACATTTAAGAGTTGAAGCAATTTTATTCAGAAATACTGACTTGCTACCAGGGATCAGCACAAGCATTTTTTTTTTTTATTGCCTTAAACTCGAAAGTAAGCAGTTTGGAACGCAAATTATTCACCATTTGGGCTTTAAATCTTGGCCCAAGCGACACACATGTTTTTTTTTTAATAAAATCTTGAACCAGATAATTTAAAAATACCATGAATTTTGGTTTCAATTACATAATATCTTAAATATTTGAATATTCATATAAAACAGAAATATTTGTACATTATTTTTAACAAAATATTTTGATAATGAATTGGAAATGGCAGATCATATTTGGAATTTATTGAAACAATCTTATGAATCAAACATCGCATCCACATGTGATCGCCACAGTGCCCATAGTCGCTATCAGGACAACTAATGAGGATACCGTGTGTAGATGGGATGGTGACAAACTCAATGCAAAGGAGTGAAAAACAGTGACAAGGGGTTTGTTGTTGGGAAAATTCTGATTTTTACCTTCCTAAGGCGGGTGGGGAACAGCAAGCATTAGATCATTAGTTCATAAATTAGACAACATTTGGTATAAAAGACTCTCTTGAGAATAGGCTTATATGATTGGTTGTGCATAAACCTAGAAATAAATCACAGTAAAGTCTGTATGCTTCTCCAATTCTTACCCAAACTTTGGTATATAAGTTAGACTGGAAACTCCCCAGGACATTGTTTCTTGGGATGTTTCCAATATGTCCCATTTTCAGCCAAGATACAAAAAAAAAAAAAAAATCACAATGAAGGTATTCATGGCATTTTATATAAAACCAAATGTAGTTTTGTTCGTTTTTCCGATGAAAAATTTTGAACTCTGAAAATGCTAAAGTTTGGCTGATGTTCATCAAACAGATTTCAAATAGTCACAGATAAACTTTAACCTAATTTACTTAAATCCAACTAAAGAAAATTAAGATTAATTGCTCTCTTGTTCAGTATTTCTATAGGTACATCTGTATTCTTTCAGTAGCATATTTTCTGTAACTTGAATATCAATGTTTGCTTATAATGTCTTTAGGACATCCAAATCTTTGCACATAGAAACACACACTGTAAAATAACCAGACATTGTTTAAAAGGCCCTCTCCTTAATGGTGACTATGTACCAACAGTAGTTAACCATTTAGGTATCTTCAAGTTGCATTAGCCCCTTGGGTTACATTTAAGTCACAGTCTGCTTTGTCTCCAGTATTTTTATCTCTACTCCTTGTTTTTATCTCTGCTCCTTTTTCTTGGTACTCAATACCCACTTTTATGATACCTTATATTTCTCCTTCATCATCTTTTAATACTTTTTTTTTTCATTTTAAAGCATATTTATTCTTATTCTCATATCTTGGGTAGAAATATAAGGAATACATTTTTGCTAATATTTAGCAGATTATTATAAACATCCAAAGTCAGAGGACTATAAATATGGATGTCAGTATAATGTGGCGTATAGCATAAGACCATGCTGTTATTCATGACCAGATTTTTATTTTGTTTATCTTTGACAAAACTTTTAAATAAATCTAAGTTTCATTATTTAAAAATTTTTAAATGTTTTTATTTATTTTTGAGACAGAGAGAGACAGAGCATGAGCAGGGGAGGAGCAGAGAGAGGGGGAGATACAGAATCTGAAGCGGGCTCCAGGCTCTGAGCTGTCAGCACAGAGCCCGATGTAGGGCTTGAACTCACGGAGTGTGAGATCATGATCTGAGCTGAAGTCGGAAGTTTAACGTATTGAGCCACCCAGGCGCCCCTAAGTTTCATTATTTAAATAAAATTTTCATGGAAGTATAAATTTATTTTCAGACTTATTTTCTGTCTTTTTGTCTCTAGAAATAAAGTGAGAGGGGTTTTTAACAAATTTTTTTCATATACTCCGTAATATAATTTTACCACTGAGTAAAATAAGCTTCTATTAGAGCAAATATAGCATTAATTCACTGGAAAATGGTAAAACATTAGAGGGAGAATAAGAAATTATTACTCAAAAAATAGATTTGGATTGATTTAGGGAAATGTGTAAAATGAATATAAAATTAAGAATTTATTTATTTATTGAAATTCTTAGTTCTTCCTTCTTCCACTAACTTGCAGTGTACCAGTTAGAAATAGTAAGAAACATTTGCTGGGGCACCTGGGTGGCTCAGTTGGTTGAGCATCCAGCTTTGGCTTAGGTGATAATCTCGAGGTTTGTGAGTTCAAGCCCCACATCTGGCTAGCTGCTGTTAGCATAGAGCCCGCTACGGATCCTCTGTCCCCCCTGTCTCTCACCCTCCCCCACCTGCACTCTCTCAAAAATTAATAAAACATTTTAAAAAATTAAAGAAACATTGGCTCAAATGTTTTAACTATAAGAAACTGTGTCAATGAATTATTTTTAAATTACATGTTCTTAAGCAATTCTTCCCCTCATTGATCCTTAGAACCATTAGTGCAACTTCTCTGTGGGCTGGACAATATTTCTATTTGGACACACAAAGCTTGAGTATTTAATTCTAAATTATAACTACCAAGAGAAATAAAAGAAAAAATCCGTTCCAAGTTTTCTATAAAAGAAAGCGATGAGGATCATTTATTTTGTGCAGGATAAAATTTATTTTGTACAGAGACTGTATGACATAGTGAAGAGTGAAGATTCTAGAGTCAGATCCAATGGTATTGTGCTTCCAAATCATACTATGTGACCAACTCCAACTCTTTCCCTCAGGTGAAAAAAAGAGAGATAATAATAGCAATATTGACCTTAAGGTGTCATTGTAGGACTCAAAAGAGATAATGCATGTAGCAACTGTTCAATTACCATCATCATTATTAATAATAGTAGTTGTGCGCTATTTAATAAAGGGAAGTAGCTCTCAACAACATAGGAAAATAGATCAAACAATTCTGATTTGGGAAAGTGAATTATATTCATTCTGATTATTATTATTATATACATTCTGATTAGTTTCGATTGTCAGAGAGGTGACACAGAAAGCCCTAAAGTTTCCGTGGGTTAAGGTGCTTGAGATAATGTGTGGTATGCAGGCAGAAATACCTACAAGCGGATTTTTTTTTTTTTAACCATTGGCTTCAACCACATTAAAAAAAAAAAAAAAAGTCCTATTGCAGAATGTCAATCTGCCTGACAGTGTAAATCTCCTTAAAGCAATTTAATTCAGATTAAAAAGATAACCATTGCTTATGCGGCAGAATGAGGGATCTGTTTCAAATCCATCACATTAACACTATCAATAACCCATGATGACCCATGATTGAGTAGTTTTAATTAAGTTCAGTTGGAGTATTGGGGGAAAGGTGCTTCATTTAATCCTTCATTAATAGTTAAAGTGAATATTATAAATACCTCTATAACTTCTGTAGCTTGAACATCTCTCTTTTTTATTGAATTTATTGTTTTTCTTTCTATAGAGTAGTGCCATTTGGGGAACTCTGATTCCCAGGAGCTTTAATGCTACCCCACTTCCAGCACTATAAAACAGAGGCCTGCTGTTTTAATCACGCCTCTCTCTCTCTCAATGTTGTTTGCGCCCTGGTACAACCCATCTGCCTTGAATCTAGGGCTCCGCTGGGGCTGCACACATCTGCCAGCCAGACTACCTTCGTACACAATTACTCAATCCACCGTAAGGCCCTTTAATAGGAAACAAGTGTGACAACGGCAAGCCTCTTTTTTTTTTTTTCCTCCTCCCTCTTAAACCACAGAGTCAAATAGCTCTAATAGAGATGAAGCTTGATAGATCCGCCCAGGTGTAGGTGAAATGGTAGAGCCTCAGGGGTAATAGATGCTGTGCTCTTATGCTGAAGTTTAGCACTCTGTCCTGACCGGCTCGCTAGCAGCAGTGAGATGGGCTGCTCCTTGAACAGTTACAGAGTCAACACGCTTCTTGCCGCTCACGTTTATGCCTAATCCGGAGGGCAACCTGGAGCTAGGTAAGAACAGCAGAACAGCTCTTTGACTTCAACGTGTGGACAAAGGACAGCAAATGCAGTAAGTGGAAAATTTATTCTTCTTTTACTTGGGAATTAATTAAGGATGTTTACTCTCAGGGAATCCTCTAAAGACTGCAAAAGTGAACTAGCAAAAAGCCTGCGTTCATAACCCTGTGGATTTCCTCCGGTTTCGTTTTGCACAGTGCCTTGGCACTGTCACTGAAGCTTAAATACTCTGCAAGTGACTTTCTCATTCAGAAGGTCTCGGAACTAAAATGTGGTGCTAATAATATTGCTAATTCAATCCTGTAGCCTGGCATATTACTCACTATTTCTGGGTGAAATGTCCTTTATTGCTGTCAGGAATGATGGTAGCAAGTGTTTTGTCACAGTTCTGACAATAAAAAAAATGTAAGAAGCACATACTTTTCTCGAAAATAGTTTTCAGCTTTTCTGCATAGCTGTATTGTTATGTCACTGTTCGTTAATGTGTGGCATTTGCCTGAAATTTTTGCTCAACAAATCCATTCTACAGCTCAATCTCTTACCAAAGAAAAGATGCTAAAAACTAAACGCAGTATTAAGTTGTAGCAGCAATGACAATGATAATGAATTTTTAAACAAACAAAACAAAACAAAGGTCATTTGTCTGATAGCATAGGAAGAGATATTAAAGCCAGATGTAGGAAATCTCAACTTTGACTTTTTGGTCTTTCATGCTTGGTTTAAAGCAGCCTTCACTTTGCGTTTACTTTGCATTTACAACTTGAGATTCACTATTAAACTATATTTGAACTTCAAGTTCAGATTTGATCTAAATGCAGCCCTGTTCCTTGAACCCCCTACTCTGATTTTTACTTGGCTATGGGGAATCTTTTTACTACTATACCATATATCCTGAATTGTGTTAACAAGCTAACTGTGGTGGACTTTTTCAGGTGGAATGTCAGCCAATGTGAAAGAATGTGTTTGCTGTTCAAATGTATGATGTTCCATGTAAGAAATAAACGCATGGGACATATGCTCTGACAAAGATTCCAGTTAGGATTCTAAATTCAATGCATCACATATTGCCCAAAGATAATAATATTAAAAAGGATGCAGTTAAAAACTGTCAGCACATCATAATAGCTCTTTGCAATCACTCAAGGATTTTTTTTTAACTTAGGCTTTTTTAAAAAATTAGTCTGGAAGGCATTGTTGTCTCAAAAGACAATGTACATATATAGGGTACATAGACAGGTGAAACTGGATAAAACACTGTTGCATTGTTTAAATAATTCCCTACCGGCCAGCGTTTTGTTTTTGTTTTCTAACTATTACAGATGGACATCATTGAAATTGATGGTTTAAAAGCCATGACGGTAGAATCCTGATGACTCCTTTGTGTATATTCAGAAATGATTTATCTCAGATAAAGTTGCTGCTATGAGAGGTTTAATTAATTATTGCTTGTTAAATATATTTCTTTAAGAATTGCATTTGACATTACTGATGGTAGAGTAAATGCAGTTTAAAAGTCATTCTTCATGAAATACTTAAACCGACAATTGTTGGCATTGAATAGCGGTCAATGTCTACCCCCTACAGGGAGAGAATCTAATTTCACTATGCCTTCCCCAGTACATGAATACCATGGAGTACAGTTCACACATATGAATGCTGTAACCGTGTCAATGACTCCAACAAGTGCCCCTTAATGAAAAGGTCAGGTCTGTGATTAATAGGAAGCCTTTTTCAAAGGCTGGACTTCACTTCAGCACTGCCTTTAGATTTGTTTCTCCTTGATTTACTTCATTTGCCTTTCAAAGTATAATAAAAATCAAGTGGTACTATGCTGCACTTTTTAAATACTCTGTGGTTAATTTTATATGATGATAACACATTGGTTAGAATATTTGGTTCGGTAAAAAAATAAGTAAGTGAAAAAATAATTCAAGCCTATTATTGAAGGCATAGAATGATGAATGAGAACTTTACACTTTATCCAAAGAGTTAGAATGTATCGCCTTTGCTTAAGTTGCAGTTAATTTAATAAATTTGAAGAGTCACTGTGGGAATAAAGATGGAGTGACAGGAAGGGTTTGATATTTTACACAAGATTTATTATGCTTAAATGGTAGCTATATGCCGGCAAGTAAATATACACAAAGAACTCATGCAAATAATGATTTTTCACCAATGGTGAAATTCATTTAAGGATATGTAGCTAAGTGGTGATAAGACAGTAATTAAATCTATTGATATCCTCAAAGAAGCAATTGAGTCATCTTTAATTTACAACAGTGGCTTTGTTATAACCATCCCAGTTAAATCTTATGCTGGAAAGCATTAAGGTTAAGTCTAACTTAAAAGTAAAACAAATACTTTTTTTTTACAGGAATTACATTTTACTAATAAATATCCTGTTGAAATTTAAGCAATTGACAAATTACATTTTAAATAAATACCCTTGTCTTTTCATTTATGTAAGTGTTCTGTGTCGCTGTGGCTTTATCTGTACATGTTTTCAAATAAGATTGCAGTAGGAATAATTCGACAATACAAATAATGGAAGTAAGTGGAAAATATATATGCTATATTTATTCACACAAATTCTAAAATACTTGGAGGAAAATTTTTAGAAATCACAGGATATATCAACTTATTCTAAGAGATCTCCTTCCTTGAAGAATTTTAATTTTTAACCATAAATCAACACAGGATTTAATAACTCCATTTTCACTTAAAACCAAGGAACTATGTTACATATCAAGATAGAGAGTATGGGGAAAAAGACAGTGAAATTTCAGTGGTCACTCAAGGAAGAGACAGTGTGGCCAACTGTACAACGGGTACAATGCTTCCTAGATGTGCTCCCACCTTATCACTGCCCACAGTGTCTTCCGGGTACTCTTCTATCCAGGCCTCCATTTTTGTTATGAATCAGAAGCCAACCATTTCCAGATAGGGTGCTATGAATAACATGAATTGGGCACTTGCAAGGAACCAAACACTGCCCTGAGCATTTGGCACCCATGATTTATTTAGTCCTGATAGCCCAATGAAGTAGGTACTGTTTCTATTCCCATTTATAAAAGTAAAACCAGAAGGGTTGAAGAAGTTGACCAGTGCTATGTAGTTGGTAAGCAGTGGAACTTGGATTCAAATTAACTTTGCATGAGGACAGATAAATCTTCTAAACACTAGACTGCACTGCTTCCCTAACAGGTGACTTCATTATCAATGCCAAGTTGACTTTATCTCTGATCACCTGATCAGGACGACTTGAATTCTGAAAGAGATTTATAAATAGACAACCCCATCAAACAAAACAGAAATTGTTAAATGCCAGTGAGTAAGACCACACTTCAGTTTACATCATCATTCAGTATGTATAGACCCTACTACTTTTCAGAGGTTTTACGACAAGTATGGGAGTTACAGCTATATCTCAGCTATTGGGAGAAGAACTGGTCCTTCTACCCTCACTCAGTTTTTAATTTTCCATTCGTGTTAGGTCTCTGAGAAGAGTTTGTCAACTCCGGGTATTTCCAACCAATCCACTGTTGAACTTAACAGGGGTGATGCTAATCACAATGGTCTCTGAATGAGAGTAACCTAAACACATTCCCACCAACCACTACAGCAGTGAAAAAAAGTGAGCAGTTATTCACTCTTAAAGATTTTCCGGCCTTAGTTACTTAGTAGGACCATCTGGATTTTTTTTAATAGAATGATCATTGAATGTCTCTTTATCTGTGAATGCTTGTGTCATGTAAGCATAGCCTAGAAAAAACCTATTTGAAATATTTTATTTCAGATATAGATTTTCCAAGGAACTATATCTGTTGTATGACCCTCTGCTGGAACACTTTCTCCCCCAGACAGATCTTTATCAATATGATTGAGAATATTCTTTGTAGAGAACTCAAAAACAAAATATTTATGATAAAAAAAACCCTTGTATTTCATATAACTTTTGTCATTATGAGCTTGTGTATCTTCTCCCAGATAAAGACAGAATATTCATTTTAAAGGGAGTTTTTTATTTCTAAAAGCCTATCTTATCATAATTGTTAAGGTGAAAGATCCACTTTTATATACACAAGCAGTTTTATGCATGGCAAATTTAATGAAAATGAGGAAATTACTTCAAATTTTTAGCGAACCCAACCCACTTTTTAAAAAACTGGATATGTAAAAATGTTACTTTAATTCTCATATATTCTTTTGTGTTGATAAAAGATATCTGATGAAAAAAAAAGGTATGGGATGAAGATATTTAAATATGTTTGGCATTTATAAAACCATAGACTGTTTTTATACAAAAGAAGACAGAGAAGAAAACAAGTAATTTTTTTTTCAAACTAATCTTAAGATCCTAAGAGAATTAATCTATAGTGACAAGATCTGAAAGCCCTAAAAACCTTGAGGATTGATGATGACTTGAAAAACTTTGATCAGAGACTTCCCTATCACTGTCATAACTCAAAGAGATCAACAGGCTAGCTTCTTGAAGTTAATCTTACCCTCATAAATCCTTTTTGGATTATCCAGACAACACTTCATTTTCATTTGTAGGGTCATCATCAGTGGGAGGGTCTCCTAATCCCATCCCCTTCCTTTTTTGGCCTGACTCATCCCAAGCCTTCTACCAGGGGTCCAGTCTACAATTAATTCTGATATTGTCTCATACTGGCTTACTTACTACTGGCATATGTTCCAGGGAAATACTGAGAACACTGTAGGTTTAGACATTGTGCTGACGGACAGTTCCGTCCATATCTGGTGGTCACAATTTCTATAGTCTCATACATCCTGAAGCCAAAACCAGCAGTCAACCACAACTCGATTCATGCATGGTCCTTGCTTTGTGTGGAAGGAAGGCTCTTGGTCCCAGTTTCCCTAACACAAATCAGACTCCTAGCTACCATGGGTTTACTTCTGCAACCAATATCCAAAAATTCTTCTTTTCTATCCCTGCTTAATATTAAACATTCTCTTCATTTTAGGCTCATTGACACCTATATCCTGTTTAGAGAGTGGCATGAATTTTTAATTTTGTTATGAAGTACATTTTATCACTGCTGTGTGTTCAGAGTTAAAGTTGCAGGTGCGACAAACTCAGGGTTTCAAAGAGGCATTTCATTAGCAGTCAACTTCATTTTGTTTTATTCCTTAATATTGTACAAATTACACATGCTACATCATAACTTTCCTGATAAACTGTATTTTCAGTCATTCTAGAATTTATTTTCCCTAGATAACCATCTGCTACTAAGTACGCATACCCATGTTAGTATTTAAACTTGGGTTTGACTGAATTACAAAACTAAAATCCTTATAAGTGGAATACTGAACATGAAGTAGAACACTGGGGTTCAGGTCCTCTTTTAAAAAGACAATTATTCGCTCATTTTTAAAATGTATAGAATATCGGCCATGCAACATTTTTTGATTTATTTGCACACGAAAGAATTGTGAAAAGCTCTTTGTAAAGTGACCAGGAAAAATGAGAAATTTTTATGAGACATAGAAGGCCATGAGAGTGCATAAGCTCAGCATCTCATGTCTCATTCAGGACTTGCCTGGCTTTTAAAGGGTTTTGTATGTGTGGAGGACTCTATGTTTGATATAACTTATGTTGTATAAATCATCACACATATTTTCTCCCCTATATTAAAATATATTTCAGTGATGTTTAATCAGAAAACTTTTATCTCAGCCTGAGTGTCATTTAACAAAATATGAGTTTCCATGAAAAATTATGTCTTGGCGTGAACAAACACTTCTCAATTTCCTTAATTTGTGAGCTTAATGAAGGATTCATATTTGATTTTTCCATTTCTTGGTGGGTCTCTTTTCAGTCCTGTTCTGAAGGATTTAAGAAATGAAAAAAATTAACAAAGGAATCCAAAAACCTTTACCATTTAAAAGTGAGCCTCTAAAACTGAATCCTGGAATTCAGCTTGGTTTACCCTGTAGTCCTAGCCAACAATTGCCTGACACATGGTGAAGAACAGGAATGCTGTACTAACAAAAATATCTTCATATTCACACAAAACATTGACATATATTGGCATCTTTGCTCTTAGCTACCCTATGAGATAGTATAACACTAATACATTCATTTTTTTCACTTCTTAAATAGTGTTAGAAGTATATTTCAACAAGGCTGATTTTGTGGCCAAGTATTTAATTTATACAAAATGAAAATTTGAGCAAGAAAAGCTTATGTGCACTCATTTCATTACCTTGAAGATACAAAAGCAAATATACATGGGTGAATATAGAAATGTAAAGTAACTACAGGGTGTCCTGTCATTTATATTATCTCATTTAATCTTCACATTGATAGCAAAAGAGGTTTGTCCTTTGCAGTTTACAGATAAACAATGTGTTTTACTTTCTCAATTTTATGAATAACATTAAACTAATGAAAGTATTTCCAAGTGGCTGATATACTATGTGAAAGCAGCAAATGTGCACAAACATGCTGGGATGCCCACATGCAGGGTAGCTTGGGACAGAGGCTATTTTTTTTTTTTATAGTTCCAGTCCTTTGGACTGGAATTTAGAGACTCAAACTATTTCAATACATCATGGACCTTAAGGATGCACGTATACACGGTATATGTAGTAAGACTCCTACCTGACAAAAGTCTTAGTATTGCCATCATATTTTGATTCAAGAAAATATAAGACATGGGTGTGATATCAATGCCATGTGTTTCAAGAAGGCATTTTACTTTGGTACCTTTAGGAGAATACAAATGTTATAGATGATTTTATCATGTAGAAAAAGATGCACATTTTATATCAGACCTTGTGTTTATATCATGTTTTTAGTCATATTCATTAATTTCTGTTACAATAATGTAATAAATAACTTGCTCCTTGTGTGTGTAGTTTATGTGTCAAAGCAAATACGTGCGTGTATGAATGATTTCTATTATCCGTTCCACAGTAATAGCTCTTTTAAATAAAAATGATTTTTCTTTTATTTAAAGAACTATAATTCATAATTTAAAAAACAAATTTTATCACAAACTTTTGTGTGCACCAACAGGAAAAAAAATCTATGAATTTAAAATAATTGTTTCCTGGCTTACTTGGGCTGCTTTAGAGTTTTGAATATTTATAGTAATCACTTGCTATTCTCTGCTGCTATAGAAACACTGTATTTTTATATTTAATGTGTTACTTTAAACAATGACTATGGCTACGGACAGCATTACATAGAGATCTTGTAGGTTGACTACAAGTTTTTAAAATAATGTTATTAACCTTTTTTTTTTAATTTGTTCATTTTGGAAATTGTGAACTTTGCTTTTTTATTATGACAAGACCCAAACATTTATTTTATTAGTATGACTTGGGTTGTATATTGCCCACGTGGAATCTTTTTAGACTCTCCAAAAAAACTAGACTCACAAAACTGCCATTGGCTATTGCTGACACTAGCCCACTGGGAAGGAGGTAGGATAAGAGATGACAACAGACTGCCAGCAGGACAGCATCAGCGCCTCCCCTTGTGACAACAGAGAAGATCAAAATGGGGGCGGGGGGCAGGGGAAACACAGGATTAGAAACCCTGTTCCCTGTGGAAACCGATATCTTCTGTTACAACAGGGGTACAGCTAAGTTCCTGCAGGTGGTCTGCCCGGTGAAAATAGTCACCATACTCAGGGAAACCTCTCAAGAGTATTACTATCAGATATTTACAATTTTCCCAGTCTATATACAGCGTAGCAGTCAAGGTCCTTTGTGCCATAGGTAACTTTTCCTAGTAATACCATTAGACTTTTAATTTTTATCGTGTTTACAGGGAAATAGAACTAGACAGCTCATAAAAGATGAAATTGGCATGACAAAGGGGAAAGTGCATTGTATTCTCTATCCACAGATAGTTAACATGAAGTTCGAGAAGATTCGTTTGAAGGACTGCCATGGCATATTTCCATTCTGTCTACAAAAACTAAAAACCTCATTTGCAGTTATACTTATTGCACAGAGACCTGCTGTCATTTGTCGTTTTGATTTTGCTTCCAAAATATTTTAAGCATCTCTGCCCCTCTGTAAACTTTAAAAACTATATATACCTACACACCAACATTTTGAAGGGCTGAAAAAGATCTAGATCCAAGGGAAATTTCTATCCTTTATATGAGATTAGACTGAGGAAGGTGAAGACTACATTTTCTAAGACTAAAGCTCAGAATCAATTATGTAACTGCTTTAAATACTTAAGGCTTCACATAAGATACGCCTGGAATTGCTTCCAAAGCTCAGGATACTAGTTCTGGAGGACCACCTTTGATATGGGAACAGGCTAATAGGACCCATCCATGGTACGTCACTTGTGGCTGCAGCAATAATGTTATATGTCAGCATGTCTTAGGGGAAGAAAGTGCATTTGGCAGGAACTCTGGCTTTTCTGGAGAGAAGCAGTATCATGGGCAGATGATAACTTGGCAAGTTCCTGCAACTGCAACTGTGACCATTAAAGTTTAAGGATTGACTCAAGCTATTTTTTTCTGAAAGGACTAAGGGCTGGGCACGTTAAAAACATTTTGAGTGCATTTGCTATTGCGGTTCCCAATCCTAATTACTTCTCAAAGCACTGCTAAGAGTTTATATCGGGGCACCTGAGCGGCTCAGTCTGTTAAGCGTCTGACTCTGGATTTCGTCTCAGGTCATGATCTCATGGTTTGTGAGTTCTAGCCCCACATGGGGCTCTGCACTGACAGTGTGGAGCCTGCCTGGGATTCTCTCTCTCCCTGTCTCTTTGCCCCTCCCCGACTCGTGCGCACACAGTGTCTCTCTCAAAATAAATAATATTTTAAAAATGGAATTTATATTAGTGATATTTAAACAAGTGAACACTAAGAAACAATATGCTATTCAGGTTGTATCTACTAGTTTACTGTCTCGGAATAGATATTAGCTATACAGTAATTATAAAATGTGTGTGCATTTATATACATAGTCTTAGATAATGACTAGACAATTTACCAAATTTCAGAGATTATACTTGTATAAAGTTAAAATTAGCATGGACAGATCATTTAAAAACATATCATTTAATAACATTAGCTACATTTTTACTTGTAAAATGAGAAGTTTTAAATAGATAATGCACCTAGTTTCTTTGGTTTCTAATTTAAAATATGTATACACACATTATTTCATTTGTAATAATGAACAGCACTGTTTAAAACTTAATTTAAAAACTTTGAGTAAGATAACAAGGATATATTACTCTTATAGAGATGTGTGCTGATATTTAAAAAAATTTATTTTTTATAATACATTTGATGACTTAAAGTCAGTCTTGACTGAATTAATAAACTCCTGAGTAATTAAATATCCTCAAGTTATTTGAATATTGAAAAATAGGACATTGATTCTTTTAGTTAATTTTTCTGGTTTCTGTTAAGTGCTGATCATGAATTAAGGAATTAAAAACCATTTCTTACACTTTAAATAGATAATAATTTGCCTTGTTTTCTATTCTAGATAATTTTTTATTCTGTCAAACTGTAGACCCCATAATGAAATGGAGATGGTACAGTGTAATTAGCTACAAATAGTGAACTTAATTTATCTTAAATTATGTGTAATAAGAGAAAAAAATATGAAACCACATTAAGAATGATGTTACTTAAAGAAATAAAAAAAAAACGTATTGCAATTAGTTCCTGTTCCTTTTGAAATTAGAGCTATAAGTCTTTGGAAAATTTGTCAGAGATATATGAAGTTTCTATTAGATCTTTTTTGTTTGTTGGTTTGTTATGTACCACATTTGTTACTTAATAGATAATGAGTTTTAACATCAGCTGTGGCTGGTTCTCTTAATTTGAATACTATGCTTAAAGCATCTTTTGATTTCTTTTAACAAGATATCTCAAAGTTAGAAGATCTTTGAAATAGTGTGTATCCTTAATTAGATTTGATCCCAACCTGTGCAGCACAAGCCATTATTAATTGAGATTTATGCAAAAGAAGATAGAAGTAATGAGCATTTGAATGGCTCATGGATCAGTGCAGACTTAAATTTACTGTAGCATGTTTTCATTGATCACCCCTACACCCCTTTTACTTTTACCCCTTTTACCCCTACACCCCTACTTTACTGAGAAGCATAGAGAACTAGGAAATACAAAGAATGGGATTGACCTTTAGCAAATTTTGAGTGTTAGGAACTTTATCTTTGATAATCTCCCCTTCACTTCACAACTTTTTTCAATTCAGGGAGCAATTTCTCTTCCCTTCTCTCAGCAGTTGAGTCACCCCCTTGCTCATAGACTTCATACTGACTTCCGATTACCCCAAACTTGAACTTCTGCCAACAGCAGCAGTTTTTTTTTTTTTCAGTTCAGAAAGCTCCATGCTCTTAAATAGTCTTTACTTTTTGACATTGTCACCCTCTTCCCCAGTAATTCCTAAATCAAAACACTCATTCCTTGGGTGTAGTAATTACTGCTAGGTCCAGGACTGGAAGTCAATTAAGCAAAGACACAGAATGTTGAATGAGTATCATTCAACAGTTTGATGGGTATCTTTTAATTAATAAACATTTAACACTTTGGGTGTTTACATTTTAGTAAGAGCATTCTTCTGATTCAAAGCGTGTTTCTAATTTTTGAAGCTTCAGCAAAAATTTGAAAGAGATGAGCTTCCCCGCAAGTGCCGAGCTCCGTTCCTTTCCACCTCTCAGTTGTGATCGGTCTCTGGCCAGCTCTGACCCAGGAAGCTGCTCCCTGGCTAGCACTCTTAGTCCAGAGAGCAGGATCTATGACAACTTGGTGTCAATTTTTGCTGTCCACTCACTTTTGCCTGTTCTATTCTCATGCTCTAAACATTTTGAAACCAGCCAATAGAAGAAACTTACGGAATGCAAATCGTATTTAAGAGAAGTTTTAAAATTCGCTTTTCACGCTTATGTGTTACAAGTCCATTTTTCACCTTCTCTTCCATTCCAGGTGTTCCTGCTTAGCCCCTAACCCCTACATCCTCCTAGCATACCTTCCTTCTGAAATCAGTTGGAAATTCAGAGGGAGTGAAAAAAGGAAAAGAGAAATAGAAAAGGCCCTGACTGAATGTTGCTAATTGAGGGAAAGTGAGGCTGCTCCATGTATGAAGTATTGTTCCCAGTGGCTGCTGCCGAGATGAACATTAATCTTGTTTTAGTAAACTACATTTATATAATTAATCATGTTGTCATTTGGGGGTTAGTGATGCAGTTTGCCTTGGATAACTGCCGGATACTGCAGACCTTTACGCTAGCCTAAACTTTTCTGACTTCCCTAGTCTAAATACCTTTACACTGAACTCAAAGTTAGTGTGCTAATGTCGTTTTGCTCTAGCTATTTTTTTTTTGTTATCCTTGTCCTTGTTTTAAGTTGATCTTGAGATTTTACATGAGAAAAAGAAGAGCAATTAAATATTCCTCGCCAGTGAATTTCTTACTGATATTACTGATAAACTGTGGATGTAGTTCAATGGTTAAACTTTGCCAGAGCAAGTATGTATATAGCACATGCTGTCCCTGACACACTTGAGGTTGTACTCTTTTTGAAAGAATGAAATATAGCTGTTTGAAAACCGTTATTTTATGGCACAATTTAAACATCCTTCCCAATTCTATGAAGCCTTGAGCTAGGTAGTATCTTTTCCTGCTCTGAATTCTGTACCATGTATTACTTGTGTCATTTCTTTGATAGCTGCCTGTACAGAGGCATTTCCATTCCCTGCTAAATGCTAAGCTTCTCGGACACAGAGACCAGGGCTTCTACTTCTTTGTGTGCAACACAGCCGTGACAAAGTAGGTGTTCAATAAACACTTTTTGATTGAGGATTGACAGTTTCCACCCTGTATATGCAGATTGAGGGGTCTTTACTTTCTGTCTCTATACCCCATTTGCTGTTTAATTGGCTATTAGCTGGAACTGATTGATAGACATGAACACTTTTTTTTTTAAAAGAGAATTGGCAGCTATGTAAATACAGCACTTAACCTTAAGCACTCAGCCATTAACCTTAATCACTGTCCATTAACCTTAAAGCACCCCAGGTTTCTCCCTTTACAATCCCCCAAAGCAGACCCCACTGAATGCATTCTTTAGCACGAAAAAGAATCTTTTAGAATGTTTTTCTTATTGTTCTATGAGTGGCTATAAAAAAATGTATTTTGAAAGGGAACACTTGACTCTATTTCTTTATGTAGATGCTAATTAATTTTCCAGGTGTTCATAGAAAGATACAATATTGGAAAAATTATTTTGAAGAGCATGTTGGGATATATTTGGTAAGGAAAAAACTAAACAATGTTTTTTTTTAAAGTGCCATTTATAAGGTTGATAATCACAAGTGCATTACATACCACTTTCTAATTAAGCCTGGAAACATGAAAAATAAACTTTTTCTATAGCTGCTACTAAAATCATATTTAAAATGAACTTCAGATATGTAGGCACAATCACTTACTTTAAGAATAGTGGCTTCCTGAAATACTTTATATCAAATGTCAGAAAATAACAAAGAAAGAAGAATAAAGGCATTTCCTTTTTTAAACATAACACTTTAGATTTATTCTTTAAGTATACTCATCAATAGAAATAACCCCTATTATTGAAATAATTTTAATGAAATGATAAGGCGAATAATCATAATCCTTTATAGTCTATAAAATTTATGTTTTCTATTTTGGGTGTTTCACAAAAATTATATAATAATGGTAATGGAAAGATGCAAAATGTCACCTGTCAGTTAATGCGTTCCAATTTATTGTGTTTGTTTTATATCCTAGTTTTGTTTTACCAAGATGTATATTCACAACCTATAGTTGTAGTAAAATGACATGACAAAGTTGCAAAAAGTTATGTGTGTAATTTTATACATAATGATGTTTTACAGCCTCAATCTTTGGAGGGAAAGCAGTAAATCAGTGAAGTTCCCATTGTATTTTGAACATGATACATCTTAGGGTGAGGTGGACTAGAATGTGGGAGGATGGCTGGCGTTTGGGGAGGCAGAGAGAGAGCACCTTACTGTATTCAGGAAAGCAATTTGATACTAATGGACTGATTATTTTTAGATTTGCCAAAGTGCTCAGTGTTGCTCCAAATCCCAGAAGGAACTGACACTAGAAGGTGTGAGCAACTGAGGGCAGGGGAGGGTCTCCCTTACAACTGCATTTCAAGGTATATTTTAACAAATGTGAAATCTCACTGGAAAAACAAACCAGTGTAACACGATGACTTCAACTCCACAAAGATGTTACTTCAATATTGGCTGGTTAGCTGTTCCCTTGGAATTTTCAGTTACCTAACTGAGGAAGAAGGTGATAATGAGAGAGGGACTCGAGAAAAGAGAGTTCAGGCAGAAGGAGCTCCACAAAGGCATCCAATCCAAAACTGACCTCCTATTTTGAGAATTAGTCAATAGCTTTCACAGCAATTACTCTCCATATGCTTAGTTGCCTCTCTAAGCACTTCTGTCATTCATTCATTCTTGTCCCCCGAGGAGGCTCTTGAAGGTACACAGACACTAAGACCATAAATGAAGAGTTTCACTTATTGTTTAGTAGATTCCATACCCTCCCATCACTATATATATGGATAAATAGACATAACCATACACACTGACATTCTTTTCATACAAGGTGAGGAAAAATAAATGCAGATTTAGCTCCAAATTTGAACAAGTAAGTGGAAGCAAATTTCTGTCCTTCATCTTTGCAGACTGTTGAAATATATACATTTGTTCATTTGAGTAATGTTGCTTAAGGAACCATGTCACTTTAAGAATAGGTCATTGCACTTGTTGAAACCGTGATGTAAACATATTAAGGGTATATTTTGAATTATTATTTTCTTTTAAAAACACGTAACAGGTACTCTTCTATCATGCTTTTTTACTCACAAAGGAACAGCTAGGAATAAGGCAAATTTCTTTCCCTAAATATGATTATCAAGTGCTATAATATGTGAGATCAGATAATAGAAAACTGATTAAAATGTCATCTTATTTTTTTTTTTTACAGAACTTGGTTAGGAATAATAAGTAATTGTAGCCATGTCTCCAAGTTGCAAGACATGGTTAATTTAATGATAACACAATTAAAAACAAATTAAACCATGTTGATATTGTACAAGCCAATGTCTTACATCAAGTTCTAGGGACTACTTAGAGAGTTTGGACTACATAAAATGTATATTATTTTCTAACCTCTGTCTTTTCTTTGTTTACTCTATCACCTTTTTGTTACTTACCAGTTTGGATATTCATGCATGAGAAACACAAGATTCTAAAAATGTACTTTATTAAATACTTACATAGCAAAACAATATACTCAGTATTAGTAAAAGCAAATTTTTAAATTTGTTTAGTATTTTTATCATTTCACTTGGTCACCTGAATGCCTAGCATATATTAGATATTCATGTTATTTATTGAATCTTTTTTCTTTATAACAATTTTTATCTATTTATTTTGAGAGAGAGAGACAGAGAGAGAGAGAGAGCATATGTGGACATGTAGGGGAGGGGCAGAAGAGAGAGGCAGAAAGAATCATAAGCCAGACTCGATCTCACCAACTATGAGATCACGACCTGAGCTGATATCAAGAGTTGGATGCTTAACTGACTGAGCCACCTAGGAACCCCTGAATAAAATTATTTAATTCTTCAAATTAAGCACTGTTAGTCTAGTTTCATAAAAGTAACTTCAGATTCTGCCAATCTGTTGCATTGTTTTGCACACCCCCACCTGGTTGGTGGCTCTACATTTGGACAGCTGAGACATATTTAAAAGATTCTTAAACCAACTTCCCCTTATCCCTAGGTTCTAAAGAAAGAATGAAAAAAAAAAGACTTTCATGGGAATCAGAAATTGCCTGCATGAATACTGTTTCAAGTGAAAGCAGGAATGGGTGCCACTGATTAACTAGGAGTTTTATAAGTAAATCCCATGCACATCACCTATCAGTTAACAAAATATTTGTTCAGAATTAATTACGTACAAAAGATTGGGGGAAAAAGAAAGAACATAGGGATGCCTCCTACTTCCCAGCAAAATCACCTGGTTGCGTATTCTGTGAATTTCCTTCTTAAAAGACTTTTCTTGAAATTCATTTCGATCTCATTTTATCTGTAAAAGATTGAGGTCAGAGTGTCCAACCCAACCCAGTAAAGTCAGCTCCAACATCTGTATGACTGCATTTTCTCACTTGAGATTTTTTTTTTTCAAACGTTAAGTAGAAAGGAATTTAAGAAAATGATATCTGTTTCATATGTGTTTTTACCCTTAAAACAGCAAGTCAGTGCACCACCACTACCCCAAAACCAACACAAGAAACAGCTAACCACTCATCACATTCACCCACACCCTTACACCAAATGAACAAACAAACACATAAGCAGACATAAAAAACAAACCAACTACGAAAACAGAGTCTGCCTCTCTAACATTTCATCATTGCAAGGAAATTTCAGGTTGAATGTGTATAGTAAAATATACTTTCACCAGGGAATGCGAGGGGGCTGTCCCTACCCCTCCTGGCCTCAGCCCCAGCACTCCTGGGACCCAGCACTCCTGGGGGCGGGGGTGAGAACTCTGGCGCCTGTAGCCCATCTGAGGCCTGCTGAAAGAAAAATGATGTCACAGATGTTTCACTGTTTCTTCCTCATCTCCTCTATTTCCTTCTTTACTTATACCTTTAAAGGCGTTTTCCTATTTCCAGTTTGTCTTCACTTTTTCCAGCCTCTGCCATTTTTCCAAAGCTCTCACGTCCCTTAGCTAGAGGGACAATTTTTCTGACCAAATATAAACATTCATTCCCACTGGTCCTTTGCATTTTCTCTTAATTTTGACTGCGGATGGAGCTGCTTTTTTTTTTTTTTCCCAGGGTAGAAGTGAGGGTGTGAAGATCCTCCCCTGAGTTTGCCATCTCTAGGGAGGCCCTGGAGACTACTGGCTATTAATTAACATTTTATGATGCCCTTCACACCCTTCAGAGGAAATACACTGTATTAACGCCAAATAGTAATAGTTGAGTTCTCCTCTCCTTTGGGTTCTGGATGCACCAGCTCTCACCCTCCTAAGGCGGGGGGGGGATGTTAGACTCCATATTATACCTACCTAGAGGATAAAATGTCAAGTGTAAAAGCTCCTACAAGGAGGAACGCTTTGTACCAATTTCAAAATATTTCTCTGAAAAGACAAAAAAAATGAAAAAGGGAACGCTCCTCACCTTAACTATTGGATGAGAAAACCCACTCCCCTGGAATTCTGTACAATATAAATAGGGAGCAGGATTTCTCACCTGTGCTTCCTGTAGCTCTTTCACTAGAGAACAACCTGTCTTTTTGAGAAGAGCAAACTGCGGGTTCACTTGTCTCGAAGACCACCTTCACCACGCAGGAAGGTCCTGCTCTAGGTGAAGTTTCTGTGTGATGCTGTTTTTGGCTTGCACACAATTGTGTCTCTCATCCATTTTTTTTTCTTTTTATTTAAAATATAGAAAACGGGTTCCTCTAGTGAGGAAATTTCAGGTTTAGTTCATTTATATTCTGTAATCATATTATTTTTAATATTACATTAGAGTCAGAGAGATCCAACAGAAACTGTCATTTTTTTGTTTTTTTTTTCCCCAAGGCCAAAAGATAAGTAAAGATAAGGAAAGTGACAGAGTTAGGATTCTCTCACTTCTAGCAGTAGAGACCCAGAGTCCTCGTTGTCACCATGATGGAACATACACAGCCATGTAGTGTTTTGAATTCATCCAGATCTCAAAGATCTGGACCCATGTGTGTCTCAGGTATCTGGGCTTTCTTGCACTAAAGGTATGGAAAATAGAACTGTAACTCACTCCTGCCTCAGGGTAGTGTTATCCATTATATATTTCTTTTTAAGCTTTGCTTTTCATGGAAAAGTATCCTCTTTGAATCTGATGTTTAAGGTAATTCTTACAGTTTGGGGATTCTTATTTATGACTGGAAATTCTCTTCTTAGTTTCTAAACCGTCTAAATGATCAGATATGTTTATTCAGCTATTCTCATGGTAATTAAAACACGCATTATATTAGAACTAAATGTAGAATACGAAGATGTATCCACGGATAGCATTTGAATCTTTCCCATTTCTTTTATTCTTGTAATCATAATCATTTTTAAGTTAAAATCATGGGAGATAAAGAGATTAAGCATAAAGTTTTATGTGAAAAACTTCAGAGGTTAATAAGAAGAAGGAAACTAATATTTAATAAGTACTTAGGTATCAAGTATTTTGCCTAACCATGTTTCTATCTGTGTGTGGGGGGGGAGGGGGGTTCCTTTTTTTCCCCATCAAACATATCTGTATGAGGAAAGCATAAATGGTGGCTCAAAGAGATTGAGTTGCTGATGTTCATATCTAGCACTGGGAAGAGCAGTGATTCAGACCCAGAGCAGTCTGACTCCAGTTTTGTAACACCAGGTATCCTTGTTACTGCCATTCTCACCATTATTGGAAATGTTACCAATGGTCACTACATCTCTCAATAGTAAAAGCTGTTGTTAATCACACTATTTGCCATTTTGCGGAGATAGTATTCTACTTTTTGAATGTCAGGGTTTCATGGTGTTTCAGATTTTCCTTTCTCCATTGTTAAAGTCTACTGACATAACTTGATGATAGTTTAGTTGAGTGGACCTATATTCCTCTGAAATAGTATAGTGAAGTGTGTGTTAGTGAAAGTTTAAAAGCAGAATACTGATTTGTGACTGAGTTTACTTCTTCTGGCATATGATGATACCTCTAAAGTATTTAAAAGTATTTTATAATTTGAGAACCACTGGATGTATTATCTAATATAAATGGGGGGATCATGTTTTATCTGAAAAAGTCTGGAGAGTTTGATGGGAAAAAAGACAAGTGAAATACGGATTAAAAGATAGAGCAAATATCAGCACCTTCTTGACCAATATAAATGCAAAGCATTTAATAAATTTTAACCTATTTCTTGAATAATTAAGCTATTGAGTAAGCTCTTCTTGCTTTTTTAAGGTCTAAGAGTTTACTTTACCACCTCCATACCCCAAAATCCATATTCCTTCAAAGTCTAAAGACTTCTTCAACATTTACATAATTCCTGAAACGTGTTGGAGTGGGGAAATCAGACAATGCAACTCATTTTTTGCATTTTTTTTTGTAGCCTTTGACTTTAAGCCAACTTTCCCTCAATTCATGAAATAATTTTGCCATTTCTCTTGATTTTATTTATATGGATATAAAGACACACACACATATATATTAATATGTGTTTTTCTTTCTATTATATTCATATATATTAATATTCATATTTGTTAATATTCTCTTGATTTTATTTATATGGACATAAAAGCACACATATGTGTGTGTGTGTGTGTGTGTTTTCCTTTTTATTGCATTCATATATATTAATATTTTGTTAGATTGGGCACTCAATTTGAGGTTAAGTAACCCCTAGAGCTGTCTACCGCTGTTCATTGAGTTAGTCTCTTTAAAACTCTATTAAATTTAGTTAGCAATCAGTGTCAAGTCAGTGCACTTAATAATAATCCTGAGCATTCACCTAAGCTACTAAGGGGAAAAAAAATCTGAGAGGTGATTTGGAGGGCCACTATTCCTAGTGTGTTGCTCACAATTATAAGCAGCAATTTTTTACTGGAGTCTAAAAATGGATTTCCCAAGTCAGCCTTAGGTATAAAAGCATGTTTCCCTAGAAACCAGGGGGGAAGACATGGATAGAAGTTTGGATGGTTGAGACGGTCTTTTTCGGCTGGGGGAATTAGGGGTTTTGTTGCACTCTGGCAATTCCAGGTCTAGATTTCATAACGCGTTCGTTCCTTCTCCCTCCCATGAGGCTAGAAAGCCATTGGGATAGGTTGCTAACACAGTTTCTATTTTTATCCCTCAAAAGACTGGAGTTATTGTCCTACAAATCTAAGCTTTGCTTTTTTAACAACACTGTGGATGTCAAGGTCTTTTGATGCTTCCTGCATGTATTTCTTTCTTTGTGCCTTGGAAAAATGAGATATGTTGACATTAACCAACACTTCTGACATTTTAATAAAAATATTATACTTAAAAAGATAATATACTTAAAAATACTTAAAAATACTAAAAAAATACTTAAAAAAATATACTTAAAAAGATCACCTTTAGGGATTTTCTTGGATCCCTTTAAAGATTTCTAATCTGTTTAATAAGGGAGACATAAATACGATGAGTCCCAAAATGTTAGTCTTCTGGAACATCATATCGAGCAGTCACTCTGCTGAAAACAAATACTTTTGGGGGGTGGGGTGGGAAAACATAGTGTAATATCAGTTCCCCTACAAGCCCACTCATAAGTATTAATAGTTTGTGGCTCAGAAACATCCCAAAAGATAGGAAAAATGATTGAATTCCAGTGTTTATCTGGCTTAAAAACACAGCTTCTTTCAAGTGTGTTACTGGTTCTGAACTTGAGAGTTTTTGTTGTCATCCATGATTAAAATACCATCATTTCCCATTCCAGTCTTTTACTTGCCTATTGGAAGACCACTAAAGGAGGACCATCTCTCTTTTTTCTTCCTCTGTCTGCTCTCAACAATTTCGTCTGTATTGTTTGCTAGCCAGTAGAGAATCATAACCTATTTTTGCCTCTGACCCCGGTAATTTTACCTGTAAAATCCAATTATGAAAAAAAAGGAGTGTCAAGTGTGGTCTTGAAGGGAAAAGAATTCATACCTCAGGCAGCCAGATGGGTGAATGGGAACAAGGTTGAGAGACAGGCCTACTTTTATTCCTATGGTAGTCTTGTTAGAGCTCACACTAAGGAATGATACTAAATAAGAAGTATTAAGAAATTAAAAGATAATTGGTGAAAGAGTGCTGGGATTTCTGTGTATAAACTTTGCTATATACTATCTTTAAGTACCAGCTGTTGTCTTATGTATAAGCCTCAGGCTTTTAGCATTAACTGAGAGTCTTTTTCTTAAATGCATCACACATTAAGTTAGGTCACTGGCTCTCAGCATGGTAAGACTCACCCACCAAGGCCTACACTGTATTTTACCATGTTCTCACCTTCCAGAGGAGTTTTTAAATTTATTTTCAAACAATATTTCACAACTGAAACAAACAAATGATATTTCACAACTGTAACTATCTTCTGCTCTCCACAGGCTCATTTGGGTCTGTTCAAATGCTGTATCACACAGCCTACTTCTAATGTAAAATAAAATGTATTTTTGATGAGGAACACAAGTTTGGCCAAATTAAAGAAAAATAAAAACAAGGTTTTTCAAGGACATTATTTACAAGGAAAACACTTTTGCTTATTTAATTTTGGCCTTGAAACTTCTGATAATGGAAACAATAGAAGATTTATAAACTTTTTATGAAGTGTAACAAGAACTTAAGGAATCTTACAATGATTTTTTCTGTCCTTCCCATTCTTCATTAGATTATCTAGCTGTAAATTTAGCAATTGGTGAATATTTATTGACTCAGCTAATCTCAGAAGTAATAAAATCTTCTCTGATTTAATTTTTGTTTAGAACAGTTAAAGTTTTTGTTTTACATTTATTTCATTAACAATTTTTAAAGAAACTAATAGCACAGATAACCATTATTTCAGATTACGTTTGAGTTTGTATTTTTTTAAAGTCTGTATTCTTCGTGAATAGAACAAACTATCAGAATGGTTGGGAAATAAAATTAATTATCGTGATTGTGTGAAAGAACTCCTTACTGCCTGGTGGTAACAGCAGATTTATCACCAAGACACCTCATTTTACATAAGTAATTAAACCATTTTATAGAAGGAACCAACTATATGTGAGGAATTACACAAATTGACCCAAGCTACAGTCATATTTATTAGAAGAATGCTTTCACTTTTTCAAAAGCACTTTTCACATATACCCCATTTAGCACATATGGGCAATTATTTAGGTGAACAAAAAAAAAAAAAAAAGAAATTCTTAATGATCATCAGTTACCATGTAAAAGCACAAAGACTTTCCTTATGTTTTGGGACACAAAAGAAGGAAGTAACACAACCTGCAGTTTATTATTTTGTATCAGATGCAAACCTTTTTCTAAACTTTAAATCCAACTGAAAGCAGCTGCTGGAAAAATATCATTACACTGTACCTTAAGCTACAAAAACCAATTTAATGGTGAGATTTTATTTTGTTCAGATGGTCTGCTCTTTTCTTCTGTTTAAACCAGTAAAGCCTATGGAAACTGTATCTGGATGAAATCACTCGAAGGTGAAGGCCCATGACCAAAAACATTCTTTAAAGATTACAGGGTTCTAGTCAAACAGGATAGCAGCACTAACAAGACCGAAGGTCTCCCAAAGACAGGAAGTAATATTACATCATTCATATACATAACTACATGTTCCCTTTTCTAGAGAAGGATAGAGAGTTTATGATTCAAAAATATCAATACATAAAACATGGGCATTACTTTTAAAACACATGTGGATGCCTTTCAGGTCAGCCTATTTCTATTTTTTTTTTTAAAGATGTAATCACTTCTCTGACCTTGCCAGGTCAAAAATTTTTCATAAAAGTTCCTAAATGTTGACCATTTTATTTATTTTTCCTGAAATGAACTGTAAAAAAGAGAAAATTGCCTGTGCTTTTGTTACATATCAATATTATCACGAACAAAACCCGAAAAGTATGCACAATTTGACACTAAGACTGACCTAGCTTTTTCGGAAATAGTTGTATTTTACTGCAAAGAGATAGTTAAAAAAAAAGAAAACAAAAGCTACTCTTGATATGAATCCAATATTCATAAGTCTTTTATTAGAAAAACCTTGGGACCAGATTGTTTAATCTAGCGCCAGTCTTTGTTGAACATGAAGGTAAGAAATCTCTCTGCCTCTCTCACTAATTTTTACCTTTAAATTATTCTTAACTGATAACACACTTTTGTTCATTCATTCACTCATTCATAATTTATACTTAATCTCTGAAAAGGACTTAACATTAAAGTTATGGATAACTGAAAACCATTGACTTAAATAGTTGATAAAAACAAAGAGCGGGAACAATATAAGCTAACACGGTTACTGTGATATGAGCTTCATGGCATCTAAGAACCAAGCAAAGTGCCTTTGTAAATGACCTTAAATGCTGTAAACTAAGCACCTGCTGTGGATTGTAGTTATAACCTTTCCATAAGTGAGACAAGTCTTGCCACTTAGGAATGACTCCCAGGTGGTCCTGGCACAGCCTGGTCACATCTGCTAGGTCTTAGAAAAGTGGGAGTGAATGTTCTGCATGCTGGCATTGTGCCACATGACCTTGCTGAAAGTTTTGTACCAATAAGAGTTGCAAAAACTCCCAAGATATGGAGAAAGAGAAAGTTCCAAATTAAAATACAATAGTGAGTACCTCCAATAAGCAACTTTCCCTCTGCTACTCTAAATTTTCCTGATTCTTTGATGAATTTATTGGACTAGATCATTTCCAAGAATTTACTCTTCTCTCCAGAAGTCACAACAACTATTTCATCTTCCCAGTGGTAGCCTACATAGAGTCTATCATTTACTCATTCAGCAAACATCATCCCAGGTTTTCATGAACAAAATATAGTCTCTACCTGCCTTAGGCTCAGAGTTTTAGCAGGATAGACAGAAATGTAAGCAGATTATTAGAATAAGTAGTAAGAAAGAAATTGCTATAATGCTACTGTTGCTTCCAGATGTGTTGAAGGAAGTGCATTAGCCTTCTGGTGGGATCAAGAAAGCCATTATCTTGAATGAGTTAGGTAGATAATGACTATCAAAGAAGGAAAATGGGGAGGCACATTTCTGGTGGAGAAAATGGTCTGTATGAAGGTAAAAGGTGAAAAAACAGTTGGTTAAGGAAAAGAAGGTCACTGATGTTGGAATGCATGGAAAATGGAAAAGTGGCTTAAAAAGTAGATAGAGGCCAGATCATAACAGTTCAGTGCTTAAGGTCATGGACCCAGAGTCCAATGCCTGGAATTGATTTTTGACTTAGTCATTTATGTGGTCTACAACTCAAAAAAATTAATTTATGTCCTCTTAACCTCAGTGTCCACAAAGACAATTAGATTGTTCATTTATATTATGCTAAGGAGTGAATTAAATAATGCAAACTAAAAATGAAACTTCAACAAGACACTGAAAACTGAAAAATGCAAAATTGCACATAGAGGTGCTGAATCACCACATGTAGATTTTTGAAGGAAATTTCTGAACACTGGTAATCCATCTTGTTTGTAGGCTAAGAGTGAAGTAGAGGAGGGAGGATGTATGAAGAAATTTTATTAAAAAGAGTGGTTGCCACCTGGTGGGCATCCATTTTCATGGGAGAAAGGGGTAAAGTGGTGTTATCTCCATCACCTCAAGCCTAGAGAGAACTCCAGAGAAGAGGGTCTCAGCTGGGGACATCTGGATCACTCATAAATGTGTTCCAGTGAAGATGGTTTCTCCCATCTTCAATGTCCAAGGTACTATCTTAGCCTCCAGTCTGAGCTTACCTGAGGTGGAAGATTTGTTGCTAAGTCAGGTTCATCTTGAATATGCATATATGTATGTATGTATGCATTAATGTATGGATAGATTTTTTTTAATTCTAAATTGAGGCTGTGTTTTGTGGCTTGAGTGATCTTTTACCTAAGAAAGCACAGAAAATCCATAGGCTTGTCAGAGTTTTCTTCCATGGGCAGGGAAAGGTAAACTTGATGACAAATGTTTTTGAAAAATGGTGAGAGAAAAAAATGAAGTTTTAGTTTGATTGTGTCAGAGTCCAACTCACTCCACATACCCCAGTTGAACATTAAAGCACCAAAAGGAATAGTTGGTAAATAGTCACTGGTTATTTTTTGCAGCGTTAGAAGCCATGCCAAGCTATGAAGTAGATCCTGGATAAATTGAAAAGCCATTAGAAGGAGAGATAAATGATCAGATTTACATACCAGAAGATAGTTTGGAGCTAAGGTTCAGTCAGATGTGTTGGGGAAAAGGAAGAAATGAGAGGAGGCTGTTTAGGAAGCTACTTAATATCCTCCAAAAGAAATGTTAGTGTTTGTAATGAAATCAGTAACCAAATTGAGTGTAGATTTGGTAGATATTTAGGGGTAGAATGTAGGACCAACAGACATGTACTGAAATAAAAAATGCAAAATGTCCTTTCTAGTTTTCTTGTTTGAGCAATAAGAAATAAATGAAGAAGAGTCAAATATTTTATTGATAGTATGTTGAATTTGGGATCTTTCTGAGAGTTCCTGTGAAATATGTACAGTTGGAAATAGTCACCCATGCTCAGTAGTCAAACTTGTATTAGAAATTTTTAAAAATTGAAAATTATATTTACTTATACAGAACACTCAAGACTTCCAGGGATAATTTGAAAATTGCAGATCTCAGATTAATCTTCCCATATTTTATTTGCGTTTTACTAAGGTATAATCTATATACAAAAACAATGGACATAATTTGATTAGTTTGTAGTATGCATACACCCATGAGACAATCATCACAGTCAAGGTAACAAGCATATTCATCATCTCCAAAAGATCCCTCCTGTGTTCTTTTGTTTTGTGGTTAAGAGCACTTAACATGAAATCTACCCTTTTAACAAACTGTTGAGTATGTATTACTGAATTGTTAACTATGGGCAGTGTGTTATACAGCAGATTTATAGAAAATCTGGCATAACTTAAACTTTATACCCATTGAACAACAATCCCCCATTCCCATTCTCTTACCCCATAATCTCATTTAATATACAAGTAAATGATAATGGGAAAATGTAGGTGATTTGTTTAAATGTGCACACAGTTTAGATACATTTATTTGTGATTATAGATATCAACAGCGGTAGTATTAAAACTTATGTGTTTATTACCCTTAAGCCTCTTTATTCTTAGAGCCACCCAGCGTGTATGTGTGTGTGTGTGTGTGTGTGTGACACACACACACACACACACACACACACATATATATATATATACACACACACACACATATATATATTTATATATTTATATGAGACAACCTCAGGTCTCTATGTTTACTCCTCATATAACTCCAGTCCCTGATAAGAATGAAGAAAAAGCCTGTATAATCAGATAGACTTGAAACAACTCTTCCTGCTTCAATCCTCTCTTTTTCTTTATGTTGTTAGAAGGAGTACATGCTGCAGCTTCAAAAAATTTTTAAAAAGTATAGGTTACATAGTAAAAAGTCTTCCTCATACCTCTATACTCCAGAAGCAACTGAATAGGACTTTCTCATGTATCTCTTTTATGTAATATTCTCCATCTCTGATACCTGTTGTTGATCGTCTAATCTCCATGCATTTATTATGATGAACTTTATTAAATGGAAAACAGATCATATCACTACTCCACTAATTATGTTTTTATATGTTCTTATGACAATTAGGGGAAAATGCAGAGTTTTTAACTGTAGATTTTAAGGTCCAAATCATGTATGCCTTGCCTACCACTTGGGCATTATCACACTCCATGAGACCCTTCATTCACTACCTTTGCTCTTAAGCCAATCAAGCATGCTGATGACTTCGTCCATTGTACTGGTCCTCCTTTCTTTCTAGAATGTTCTAGAATGTTTCTTTCTAGAAGAATGTTCTTTCTAGAATGTTCTTTCCCTATCTTCCCATGGCAGACTCCTTATCCTTCAGCAATCAGCAAAAACATCAGCTCCTCAGAGTATTCTTTTCTTTCTTTCCTCTATTAACTTCAGTACACAATTTTGAAGAGAAAGATTTGAGTTCTTCTCTGTACTCTGCCCTCACTTGCTGTATAACCTCAGGCCTATGACTTTTTTAATATGAAATTTATTGTCAAATTTGTTTCCATACTACACCCAGTGCTCATCCCAACAGGTGCCCTCCTAAATGCCCATCACCCACTTTCCCCCCCTCCCACCCCCCCATCAACCCTCAGTTTATTCTCAGTTTTTAAGGGTGTCTTATGGTTTGGCTCTTTCCTTCTTTGTACCTTTTTTTCCCCTTCCCATCTCCCATGGTCTTCTGTTAAGTTTCTCAGGATCCACATAAGAGTGAAAACATATGGTATCTGTCTTTCTCTGTATGACTTATTTCGCTTAGCATAACACTCTCCAGTTCCATCCACATTGCTACAAAGGGCCATATTTCATTCTTTCTCATTGCCAAGTAGTATTCCATTGTATATATAAACCACAACTTTATCCATTCATCAGTTGATGGACATTTAGGCTCTTTCCATAATTTGGCTATTGTTGAAAGTGCTGCTATAAACATTGGGGTACAAGTGCCCCTATGCACATCTCCAAAGACAAGGGAATTAAAAGGCCTATGACTTTTATAGATCTTTTTTTTAGGTTGAAAAATCGGGATAACATTACTTTATTGTCAGGGTTGTTGTAAGAATTCAATAAATAGAAAGTGTTACATGTGTTAATTTATCCTTAGTTCAAAAAAATTAAGTTGCATTTCTTTCGTTAGAATTTGAAGATCAATAAATCTAGGAATAAAAAAAGAAAAGAAAACTAGGAATGTATCTGAAGAGAAAATGATAGTTAATGGAGATAAAAGTTTCTTGATCATTAGCCATGCCCAGGACTTTAACTAATGCATTAACTATTTATTCATCAATGTCTAATCTATATTGAGTAGTGATCTTAGTCCCTGGCAGAATAACATGGATACATGTAATCTATAGAGGAAATAGGCATATAATTATATTGCAATACATGCTATTAATATAGTAAGTACAATATTTTATGGGAACATAAAGGAAGAGAAAGCTTTATATAGGCCAATTTGATTTGATTCTCAATTGAACAAGTGTTCAACAAAGAATAAAGTACAAGTCATTCTAAGAGTAAAATTATGGATGGAACTTTAACAAATTCTAACACTGAGGAGACTGTAATGTGAACGTTCAGACTGTAAAGTTTTAAAGAACAAAGTTCAATGGAGTCTAATGCTTCTGAGGTGAAATGGTTTAGATTTTTTAAGTGGTTATAAGATTTGCATATGAGGTGTCACTGGTAAGTTTATCAAGAAGTGTTGCCTTAAAATGGTGCAGGCAGAATGTACATTCACTGTGTTGAGGAATGGAGTGAAAACATGGAGAATAGAGAGTGAGACTACAGTTTCAAAAAGTTCAATGCCTATTTATAGGAGAAATACTGAGTGAAATTATAAAAACTAAAATATTGAGGGGAAGTGTATTTAATGGAGGAAACTTCAATCAGTAAGAGGAGAAGAAAAAGGAGTAGAGAGAGGGCATTTGAAAATATGGGAAGTGAGGTCAATAACGTAGGTGGAGGGACTCAGAGATGCTTCTTTTCTGCCTGGAGAGAGATGACGATGTCAGTTACAATTTGAGAGGTTGTGGATTGAACATATGCAATATAGCTTATAAAGCAGACTCTTAACCATTTTTCACTAAAGCCCTCTTGTCCTTTTAACTTGGGATCCATCCTGGCTGTGAACTCTAGATGGAGTAGGCATCCATATGTGGTAACTTGCTTCTGCTTTTAGAAAAGTCTTTATTATTACAGACCCACTCAAAGGTTTGAGGAACATGACTAAGAATACCAGACTGTGAGGAAGAATAAATGTGACTTAAAGGAAACCAGCCAGACAAAAGAACAGACCACAGCTATTCTAATTTCAAAAAACAAGAGTCTTTAATGATCCTGTTAAGCTAATGTCAGTATCAGTGATCAGGAAAAATTAGCTCCTCACATTCTTTCAGGGGTACTTTGGCTTGTTTACATAAAATTCCTTGGGAAGACTCCAGAAGTCACAGTTGCTATATGTAAAATTTTGTCATTTTTTTTCTTGCTTGATTAATATCAACCCCTGAATTATATGCTGCACTGTAAAATATTACAGCAGCAATATCCTAAAAATGTAATATAAACTAAAAATCAGGCCATATATCTTTCGTTAATTCCTCAGGCTGCTTTGATAGTAAGGTATACTTTTGTGAGGGGGAAAAATATTCAGTATGTAACATGTCAATACGTAATACCAGATGGGAAAATGCTTTATAAATTGTAAGGTATAGTCATATATGAGGCACTATATATCCACAGAGAGAGAGGGGGAATGATTAAGGTATATTGGCTATCACCAGCACTTGAAAAGTATAAAAAGAAACTCAAAAGATAGCTTAGCATCAAAAAAATGTCCAAGAAACTGAATATCACAAAATTTTAACAGTATTCCTGAGGCAGTAGACTCTAAACCTCTAAGTCCTGCTATTGAAACACTGGTCTTTGTGGCCAACATGGTAAACTTAAAAATTGTGACAGAACTGAACAACCCAGGATTAAATGAGAAATTAGAATCAAAGAACAAAATGAATTATGTTTGTTTTTTATAAACGTGAAATGAATTCACTTCTTCTGTGTGGTTTAATTTTCTTTCATTTGAACTCACTCCACCTTAATGGTATTCAGATTAGCTAAGCATTAGTAGTTATATATTCTAAAGTAGTTTAACCCTTCTCAGAAAGCCTTTGTTGATTTTGGTCATAAAAGATCTATGCGTAATTTAAAGGAAGGTGGAGAAGGCACAAATCTCCATTATTTGTTCATGGCCTATGCTGATTATAATGCACAAAATATTATCTCTTCAAGCATAAGTGTTCTGAATTATGCATCCAAAGTTTGTCTTATTCAAAAGAAGTGAAGACAGCTGTAAAAAAGAGCTTTCCAAGTATTTGTGCATCAAAAAATACATATTCATGATGGAAAATTACCCACCAAAAATGTGCTCTTTGCAAGGGGCAACATTATAATTTTGCAAAAGTTAAATCTTGTCTTCTTCTTACTCTGTTACTACGTTACTCCGGGTAGGACACAGTGGGATAGTCAGTGGAGATCCTTGAAATTTTCTCTTTTTGAATGTTTAAACATATCGAATGTAAGAACCAAATTTTGAGGATATAAGTGACTGAAACATAAGGCAGCTACAGACTGCTCACTAGGAACATTTATCAACATGTTTAATCTGCAATTCATTTCACATCCCATGTATAGAGCGTCGTGTGTATTAGATGGCATTTCGAATGAAGTATATTTGAAGTACATTAAGCTTTCTTAAATAAGAAAAATGATATATACTCTATGAATTTTGAGGTTATATTTAGGATGCTAAAATAATTTTATACAAAGAGATGTATTTTAAAAGTATAGGAATAAATAAACCCACTTTCCAACTGCATAGCTTGGGGATTCTCCTGATTTGAAATCTAAGTCCATCTTTGCGTATGAGTGTAGGCATTTCAGTGAAGCTGATATGATTCAATTTTATATTTTGGTACACCGCGGTGTCAGTTTCAGGGAGTCACAAATAACACCTAAAACCAACACGCTGAATTCTGGCTCTTCTACTTCCTACGCAGACTTCCTTTTAGAGCCTTGGCTTCCTTATTCTTGAATGGGGGGAAAAATCCTGTGTCTTCAGAGCTTTGTGTGTCTTAACTTAGCATATAGTAAAGCTACAGGTAAACTGTAAAATACTGATCAAATGGGACAGAATGTTATATAATTCAAACTGCTGCTATCCAAGTCCACATGTATACTGGCATCATTGAAAAGTCTTGGAGACTTAAGTGGCGAATAATTTACCTCAATTTTACCAAATGATGAAATTTGAAAGGGTTAATGAGTTTATATTCTTTGCTTTACAGCTAGATGGTAGAAAAATTGATGCAGAATAGCCTGCAAATTGCATAATATTCTCCCCAAATTATTATTATTATTATTATTATTATTATTATTATTATTATTATTTGTCATTTTTCCCCTCAGGATTGATTAGTAAATTATACCTCCCCATACTTCATAACATTTTTGGAAAAGTTCCCGAAAACATAATTTATGACACAAAGATAGTACCATATTACTAGTTACTGAGTATGTTGAGTCAAGGAAACAAAGCCAAACTTCTGTCCCCTTGCTTTATTTGCCATTCAGTCTTCAGGATTGTAAAGTCTAGTGGAAGAGAACATTTGCAATTACAACACACATCTTTAAATTAGTTTTAAAAACTCTCAGTTGAGAATCCTTAACATTTTGAACATTACAGCTATTAGCATTGTTGAATAGAGTTCATGAAACCCTCTCTAATGCCTCTGAAAGCTTATATGTAACAAATATTTATATTTTATGAAGTAAATCATAATATGAAGAAAGTTGTATTTCCTTAAGATTATTAAAGTTTTCTGAGAAAGTTAAAAAAAAACTTTATTAAATGCAAAAATTGTTTAGACTGTCAAGGAAATCTTCAAGAACTCCGTAATAGAGACCGTACATATTTTTGATCGATTTTCCTCACACCATTGACTTGAGTCATATCTACTTTCTTTCATCTCTATCAGGGTTGATAATATTTATTGTTAATAACCTGCTACAAAGGTTATTGAAGTTAGTTTTGTTTTTTGTTTGTTTGCTTGCTTCTTCTTTGGAAAACAACTTGAGTCCTTTAGAGAGAATGTTAAAACATTGCAGCTCATCATTACTATTTTTGTTTTATTATAAAGAAACAAAGCATAAATAAAATGTACCGATCAGCATTCCATAGAGAATTTGCTTTGTATAAACAGATCCAGTGTGAATCTTTGTTGTTCTTAACAGTTCTGTAGATAAACTTTTTCAGTACTTGAAGCTAGAGTATTTAGAAATATGAATATGTGTTTTTAACTGAAACTCATTTCACATCTTACATGACCTTTTCTTACTGATACCACAACAACTTTATGCAACATGACACTGAGTTACATGTTGGAATGTAATGAGTCCTTGGAGGATTTTTGTAGAGAGCAAGCACAAAATTATATATGTATATATCAAGTGTAAAGGCAGGAACCTGGAGGGTGATGGTATACAATACACACTCAAGATAATTTAATTAAGAATGGGAGATGTCAAGTAGTTGTGTAAAATCTAGAGGTTGGACCTGGAAGAGAGGTGGGAGGACTCCTGTAACCACAGAGCTGACAGCCTAGAGGTCCTTTCCTCAAGGAAAGGTAAGACAAAGAAAAGTAATTGCTGGAATCTTTTAGAAAAAGCAATCAAAATTATAAAGTAAAATGTCAATTTCATTGATTTGTTTCTATCATCTGCATAGAAACAAAGAGCTACCCTGACTAGTAACTTTTTTCTCTGAATTAATGACATCAATATGTTAAATAATGAAGTTAAATAAATTTTTTAAATACCCATTTATTCTCTTTAAAGAGGGACACTAATAAAAGCTGTGGCACACGTCAAATGAGCAGTTAAACATGTTTTTACCAAAAGGCGGCAGAAGGAAAATCACTCCCTTGGTATAAACATGAGGTATTTCTTTCTCATTTCACAAACAAGCATTTCCTGTGCTTGTAACGCTTCTGTGTTGAGAAGATGAATAACGATTCATATAAATTACCGCCTTTCAATAGAATGTAACGTAGCATCCACACAATTGAAGAGATAGGTGGTAAACATAAAATCTTTCGTAAGGCAACATTATCAGTGCACAGAAGTACCAGGACTAGAAGCCAAGTACACTTAGGACCCGGTCGCATGCCAAGACAATACCCCTCATTTCATTTACACACAGTAGCCCCCCTGACTGGTGGTATCACTTTCCCTGGTTTCACTTACCCCCAGACATCCTTGGTCTGGAAGGAGATGATCCTTTTCCTGATGAATCATCAGAAGGTCAGTAGTAGTCCAATGCTTCATCACCATGCTTGTGTCATTCACCTTCCTCTACTGATAGAGGCATGTTATCACTTCAAGTCACTAGAAGAGGCAGCACAGTACCCTAAGATAGTTTTTAAGAGAGAGAGATGATGCTCATTTAATTTTAATTGTAGTATATTATTATAACTCTTCTCATTTATTATTAGTTATTGTTAATCTCTTATTATGCCAAACTTAGAAATTAAACTTTATCATAGGTGTGTCTATATGGGAAAAACATAGTACATATAGGTTTCAGTATTATCCGCAGTTTTAGCATCCACTGGGGGTCCTGGAAAATATCTCCCATGAATGGGGGTCTGGGGGGATACTGTACATAAGTATGTATATATTTATCCATCTGATTGTTTCCTATAACTGTGTAACATATAAGTGTACTTTCTTATGCCCAGTAATTGTTTTATTGTTTTCCCCCAAGGATTGATTGGCTGATATATTTGAAGATATTAAGAATTAGAAACATGTTTCCCCATATATATATATATATATATATATATATATAATATGTTATATCAAATATATCAAATATATTTATATTCTCAAGTCAGAACACTTCAAATAGATTCAGGGTTTCTTTTTCAACTTCAATTTAAAATATATTAATTAGTTGTTTAAATAGAAACATTTGAGATTATTTCTTTAGCAGAAATGCCTCACTTAAACAAAATAATTTTCTTGGCTTATTTTTAAGGATTATTGCAAAAAATCATTTATTTTTTTAAGTGTATTTATTTTGAGAAAGACAGAAAGAGAGTGGGGAAGGCAGAGAGAAAGAGAGAGAGAGAATCCCAAGGAGCCTCCACACTGTCAGTGAGGAGCACCATGTGGGGGCTTGAACCCATGAACCATGTGATCATGACCTGACCTAAAGTGGGACACGTAACCAACTGAGCCACCCAGGTGCTCCACAAAAAGTAATTTCTTTTTTTAATTTTTTTTCAACGTTTATTTATTTTTGGGACAGAGAGAGACAGAGCATGAACGGGGGAGGGGCAGAGAGAGAGGGAGACACAGAATCGGAAACAGGCTCCAGGCTCTGAGCCATCAGCCCAGAGCCCGACGCGGGGCTCGAACACCCGGACCGCGAGATCGTGCCCTAGCTGAAGTCGGAGGCTTAACCGACTGCGCCACCCAGGCGCCCCCACAAAAAGTAATTTCAATTCAAATTTCCTATGTATTCAAATTACTTGAAACTTTATGAAATAGATACAATTTTTGTTTTTTCGGTTACTAACAAAGAAAAAAAAAGACAACCCTTTCTCCTCTAGATAATAAATCTGTCTCTACTTTCTAATCCATTAACTAGAATCAGCGATTTCCTTCGAGTTTGCTCTGCACTCAGATCTCCATTATCCATGGTAGAGCAGAGTAATGGCAGAACTGAAATTTAACAAATGTTCGTGTGTAGCTACATAGATATGGAATTCATTTGTATGTAATTGAACAAGAGTCTATTCTGTACTTGAGGAATAACTGACTCAGGAGATGCTAGAAATTTGCCACTTTTCTGTTCTCCACCCTTCCTGACACTCCATTCCACACTAGAGATAGCATTATCATCAGATTTGTTCAATGTACTAGGTGTTCAGTGGTGCATCCGAGATTGGGGTTCATTTACCTTTGATTCCCAAATTCAGGTGTATTTAGTGAGACACAGAAGTCGGCATGAGGTCCGAGTTTGAGTGTTGTGGCTTTATCACTTAATAGCTGACTTAAACCAAGTCACTTTGGGTCTATTAGCCTCAGGTCTTCGTCGTCATAATGGATAGACGATTGAAATTACAAAATCGCTCAGGGATTAGAGTCTTTAATGTACAAATGGAGATCTGTTTGTGCACCCCTACAAAGTGCTAACGTACTGTAAATAAACTGTAAATTAACTATAAATAAAGCAAAATGCACTATGATTATATGTAGATGTCGTATGAAAAGAAAATTAGGCTTTTGTTTTTTAATAGACAAATGTATTTAATGCAGTGATTTTTAAAAGGTTTAACTGTAGTATACATAACTATGTGGTTACAGAACGAATATACCCATGTTTATTAAACTCTCACTATTTGTAAAATTTTAATCTTTCCACTTGCTTGATATTAGAGTCTTAGTTTTACACCGTAGGATTTTTATCATTTGATATCTAGCTCATTCTTAAATGGTTAAGAGATGATGGTGCCTCCTTAGCCATTGGCTTCATTATATTATCTGACACATAAGTACTCAACAATTTTGATGAATGACTCCTGTATTAATTTAGGACCCCAAGAGTTCTACAGCCTAGAGTTTTCTTTGGACCTTCAAAGTGGAATAATAGATTGTACCATATTAAGAGTTCATTTATCTTCCAGCCCCTAAATTGACTTGAATCAAAGAGCCTAGATGTCTGAGGATCTAATTTATTTTTATAGGCATATCTTTATAAGCTCAGGGGATTAGAAATAAGAAAGGGAGCTATTTTCTGCTTTTTAAATATTTTCTTTTCCCATAGGACAATTTAACAAGTTGTGACGTGCATAAAATAATTTTAGAATATCATCCAAAACATCCTTATATTTAGGCATCTTGTTCACAAGTGTTAAATCTACTTTAAGGCCTGAATTGTTAAGGATCACATAAATTGGGTAGCTGCCAAATTTCCATCTCAGTTTATGCTGTGTGGACAGAACATGTATCCATATGACCTGCATGAATCAGCCATTCAGCTGTCTCACAAGCTATTTTAGCTATTGCCTACTGCCTACTAGGTAAGAAAGAAATTTCATTAGCATGAAAGTTAAGGTATTTTTTTGTTACTGCATTGGTTAAATCTTTTTCTATCTCTTCCTGCTCTATCAGAGCAGGCTTTTGCTATTGAACTTTAGAAAAATACAACTCATAACTTTTAAAAGTTGTTTCTAATGATTAATTTGAGGAAATTCTCATCATTTACTTCTAAGTTTTACATAATAAACTTAATATCATTCTCTTTATCTATATGCACATGTATTGATACAAGACTTCAGACCAAATTGTAAGGAGAAATTGCTCATACTGAAATTTCAGAGATTTATCTCCCCAGGGCAGGGGGGTGGGGAAGTCATTGATACGTTTGCTAACTGTTGCTGTCACCAACTCAGATTGCTTAACTAAACTTAACAGTATCTCTTATACCTTTTCGGTTATTGTAGAGGTTATAAAAATATTTTATTAATCAAGCTTCTGGGAACATTTAGCAGTATTGTTTTCAACATTTAGCAGTATTAAATTATTAACTCTCAAATATTTTTTGTTCAATACGATGTGAAATATTTTAAAAAGTAAAGCTATTAAGGTAAAGAAAATAATGTTATAACATAAATTTTGTACTCTCACTGAAAGGAATGTATTTAAGCTATTTAACGTACAGTAATTATATAAAATTGTATTTATTTTTGTCTTAAACTTCGTGTTTGAATTTGTAAACATCTTGAGAAAGAGGTATTCATCCCCACCCATCAAATTTATTTAAAAAATTAAGAATTTTTTTATTTTTAGCATACTGTTGCTGTAAAACTATGTTCCATATTTTAATCAAATTCAACTTTCCATTGAGTGGAATTAATATGGTACAGCACTGTCCACTAAATTTGTCGTAAGTATTTAGTGTGGTAAAATGAGAAGTACTATTGACATACGCATGTGATACCAGCTAAATTGTTCATTTTTATTTGAGGTCTTATTTTTAGAGTAGCAAGGTATCTCAATGATAGTTTTAAAAACCATGCTAAATTTTCAAGGTGCTGTTTGTTAATATAACTGAAAGAACTGTTTTTATTTGGATTACACATATAATTACCAGACTTCTATCTACTACTGGGATCATATACAATTAATTTGAGTGTACTTTGTTGTATAGTGGCATAGATTTAAAGTCACAGTGCATTGTTTATATGGTTGAACATATGTTTTCTGAGTTTTGATCTTGCCACCAGATGGCAGGAAAAATCAGAGTCAAATAGTTGTGGTAAGCAGCATGAATAAGGATTTTGTTTTCATTTTGGGTGTTTTTCTATTGTTGATGCTTTGCACAAAGCCCAAGACATCATAAATATAATGTGAATAGACAATACCTGCTAATTGTTGGTAAATGTTTTCTATTTTTATAGTGTAGTCATGCTATAAATAACTTTTAATATATTCATGCTATCATTGATATCATGAGTTTGAAAATTATAATTAAAGTTATTGTTTTTGGAATGTATAGCTTGCTGGAATGATTAGAGCTGTCAATCCCTGAACTTCTCTGCGTAAAACAACTAGTCACTTTCCTTCTAATGGCACAGGTCTTTACTTAAAATAATGGCCTGACCATGAACTGTATGATCAATGAGTACTCAGCAAAGAGACAATGGGAAAAAAACAAAAACAAAAAAACACACTCTCACCTTAGTTCTTTTATGGTCAAGGCCAAGCAGGGACTTATCTATGGCTGATAAATGTTTTACTAATTCACAGTGTATATATTTTAAAGTCTTAGTGTAATGTCACTTGACATCTTCCATAAATAAAATCCAACTTAATTGTAACATAGAATAAAGGCAGAAAGAGAAAATATTCCCAAACTGCACTAAAATTCTACAGTTTTTAAATCTTCTACATGTATGCTTTTTTCCTTCATTTTTTTAGGAAAAGTTCAGAACCGTTAACCCTTTGAATTATACAAAGGAGAGAATTGAGGCAAGCTTTAAAAAAATAAATGATTGGTGCATGTATATTATAGATTCATTTTTCTTTGCTGTAATGATTGCTTCAATGCATATGCTTCATTTTTTGATAGAGCAGTTTGCTTTTCCTTGATTATACTAGAATATCAAGAAGGACAGGCATTGTTTTCTTCATCTCCTAAATTTTTTTTTACATTTTTATTTATTTTTGAGAGACAGAGCACAAGTGTGGGAGGGTCAGAGAGAGAATGAGACACAGGATCCAAGGCAGGCTCCAGGCTCCGAGCTGTCAGCACAGGGCCTGGATGTGGGGCTCAAACTCACAAACTGTGACATCATGACCTGAGCCGAAGTCGGACGCTTAACAGACTGAGCCACCCAGGCGCCCCTGTTTTCTTCATCTTCTAAAAGAACACCTGTAACTAGAATTAAATCATCTAATCAAGTTAAGTTTGATTCACTGATGTGATCTTTTCACAACTTTCTTTGGCTTTATTAACAAATGAACTTTTAAACTTTTTTTTTTTTTGCCAAGAAAGGCAAAGAGCTATTCTTGATAAATTACAGATTACTCCTTCCTGAGATCATGTAAATACTGAAAGACTGAATAGTAGGAGTGTTTCTTTAAGGTGGCTCCATTATATGCCATTTCCTGACTTGGCACAGAAAAATGTAGCATTGCACTGTGTGAATTAGGATGAGGTCTACTTGTCATTCAAAATGTGAAATAAAGTCTTATCAACCATAATTTCCTCTGAAACTAGACTCAGAGGATGTCTCTTTCCACACTTGTTATTGTTTAATTTGCACGACAACAGGTATTGAATTTGTGTAAAGATACAACTCTTATTTTCTCTCTACATTCCTTTGTCTTTGATAAAGATGAATCAAACAAACAGGGAGTTATGGACTAGGTTAACATATAAAATTTTACGCTACCACTGGTAAAATGACCTACAAATCTATGAGGATGTTACCCATAAACTTCCAATATTAACAAGAAGAGGAAAGACCCGACAGTTTACAAAGATATACTTCTGGAAAACAGACCCTGGTTTACTTGCACAAATGGTCACAGAGAGTGACAAGTGACCCAGTGCACCAAGTTCAGGCAAGTTGTGAATGAAAAAGAAAAATAACACCTGTGGTCAGGGACAGATGAACTTTGCACCCATCATGCTGCTGCAGGGAAAAGAGGCAGGTGAATTGTTGCTGCTGCTGGCAGGTCTTTTATGGGCAGCACCCTATGGAGCACTGCCTTTGGCAAAAGTCTGTGGAATGTTCTTCTACATATTTTGGATTTTAAAGGTTTTTTACCCTAATTCTTAAACCTAACTAATTCTCCTTACTCAATAGTAACATAACATCATATTTCATACTGAGGGTCAATTAAAAAGGAATTACTAGGTTTAGAAAAGATGTAAAGTAATGAGATAGAAATCATTATGACACTTAACCTGGGCCACAGAAACACCAGATTTATATTATCACTTGTGCTACTACCTACTATTTTATGAGCGTTTCTGGGAAAAACATACAAATGCTTTCAGTTGGTCACAGCATACTAACAAGGTGTTGGCATTATCGACACTTGAATAACAGGATTCAATCCTCCATTATGGTTCCATGACCTTTATAGTTCATAAAACAAGTCTTATGGCAGATCACTCATCCGGGGTAACATGGAAGTGGTTTGTGTTAGAAACTCAATTATTTTAACCACTCTCTGTTTTCTTTGTATCCTGATTTAAAATAACAATCTTGAGTCTACTTGGTACGTGCTTGTTGTGTCTTGCCAAATGAACTCACAAGCTTTATCGGGTGAAATAACAAAAGCGTGATCCTTACATGAATCTTTTTATCTGTACTCCAGTCTGATTAGTAAAAAAGAATGTTAAAGGTAGATTTTAAATAGTAAAGATAAACATTTAAAAAATTTTAAATAGGTTTGAAAAATGACATGTTAAATACTATTAAATTAATTTGAGATTAGGAGTATGAGGAGGAGAACAGAGATTACAAATTTCAGTCATGTAACTGTTCCTTTACTTGAGGAAAATATCTCAATACTGAATAAAGTTAAAAGGAAGACTTTTAACTTCTTCATCAACCTAACTTGGGAGAAGGAAAATTAGAGAGATAATGCATTAAAAGATGAAACTATGTTCCTATTTCCAGTAAAGTGTTCAGTCAGCATGAACTCAGCATACAACAGAGTCATCAGTGATTTTCAAATCACTGAGTTTTGCCAGGGCAAATTTGCTATGATAAATTTGCTTTACATTTTCAAGCCATACAACCTCATAAATCAGTACTGGATGTCAGGAGTTTTTGAGACTTCCCAGACAAGAAGACCTTAGCTCCTTCTGCATGAAGTACTCACCATATAGAAAGCCAATTTCTATCTATGGTCATGCTCTGTAAAAATCACTACTATCACCCTAAGACTAATCTGAATCTTAAGGTTAATGATTTAGTTTCACTTATTCAACAATAGTTCAGGGCTATAAACATCTGTAATCAATTTAAGAGTTATTTGTGATAGCTGGGCAAATTTGTTCCAGAATGATTCAAAATTGACAACAGGGGATTTTCCTTGGGACTTTCATTACCCATGGACCTGACTTTACATATCACCCAAAGGGGATATTTTGCTTCCCAAAAAGGAAGCAAAAAAGTTTCTGCATTGGTCTAGGAGAGATGTATGTATGCTTAACAATTTGTTTTTAAACCAGCAATTTTCATTCTGAGGATTTATTTTAAGTGTACACTCTGATCAATCAGCAAAAAGATATGTACCAGGGTATTCTTGAAAATATTGTTTGGAATATTGAAAAGCTACAAACAAAGCAAATGCTGGTCAAAACAGAACAGTTAGAAAAATGAGAGTAGTCTCATGTAATGGAATTCTTTAAACTTTTTAAAAAGGAATGTGATTGGATTTAGAAAACAGAGCTCTCCATGATAGGTTGTTTGTTTAAAAGGAATCCACTTTTAATTTTTTTAATGTTGATTCTTTTTTTGAGAGAGCACAAACAGGGGAGGGGCAGAGAGAAGGGGGTCAGAGAGTCCAAAGTGGGCTCTTCACTGACAACAATGAACCAGTGTGGGGCTTGAACTCACAAATCCGAGATCTTGACCTGAGCTGAAATCAGACATTCAACTGGCTGAGCCACCCGGAGGCCCCTTAAAAAGAATCCATTTTGAAGAAGGCATGCAAATATGACCACATTGCTATAAATGTAAAGGAACAAAATTAGACAAGAATCCTTTCAAAGTGTTCACCTCAGGGAAGTGAGAAAATATTTGCAGAAGAAACTATTTTATACCCGTGTGTGTGTGTGTGTGTGTGTATATTTACTATGAAGGTAAGCAAGTATTAATTACATTTTTATAACTGAACAAGTATTTATATAACCAAGAAACTTAGGACTAAAAAGTTTATTTGGGGATTATTTATGAATATGTTGATAAATAATTTATGTGTATACATATAAACATTTATTAATAATCATGCATAAATTATTATAAAATTATAACTACTATTTATAGAATGGCAACAATAGGCTAGAAATCATGTAAGCTTTTCATACAGTATCATATTTAAACAGCACAAAACTCAGGGGTAAATTTTGTCAATACCCATTTTACACAAGAGGAAATTGTTCCTTAGTTAAATAACTTGTCTAAGGCCTCCTGGCAATTAAGTAGGTGAACTGAGATGTGAACCCTGGTCCAACTCTGAAAGCCTGAGTTTTGCTTGGGAATAATGATTCCCCATAACTCTTTAATGGGGCCCTTTAAAATGAATATTAAGATATTCTCTGAGAGTATAACATTAAAAATGTGAATAATTATGGGGCACCTGGGTGGCTAGGTCAGTTAAGCTTCCGACTTCAGCTCAGGTCATGATCTCGCAGTTCACGGGTTTGAGCCCCGCATCGGGCTCAGTGAGGACAGCTCAGGGCCTGGAGCCTGCTTTTGATTCTGTATTTCTGTCTCTCTCTGCCCCTCCCCACTTGTGTCTTGTCTCTGTGTCTCTTTTTCTCTCAAAAATAAACATTAAAATGTTTTTAAATGTGAATAATTAGCTGAAAGGTATTCCATCCTTTCTATCCATTATAATGAAATAATTGTAAGAAGCTATAAGCTAAATTATGATGAGCAAGCCATTCAAATCATTGTAAGTACGTAGGTAGACAATCAGCTTTCTCACTTATAAAGTGGACATGATAATAGGTGGAGTATCTCCTTCACAGTTGAAAAATGATGAGCTAATATTTATGAAACTGTGTTGGAAAATGTCAAGTGGTAAATAAAGTTTTACCTGATTCAGGAAATATAATATTAAGACTTACTTTTTCTGTTGATCCCTCATATGCACTTCACTGATTCAAAATATTTTTGTTGCATTTTTTACATTGTTGAATAGGAAATATTTAAATAACAACCCAGACATAGTCTTTTAAATATAACTGAAGCCAGAATGGTTGAAAAAATTAATCATTGCTTCTTTCTCATGACTTGTAAAATGAGCCCCACAATGCATTAAAGGTTATTTCTAGATTGAATTTCATGGTCAATCATTAAAATCCCTATCTTTTATAAACTCTAGCCTCTGTTACCAAACTTTCACTTTTAAGTGCCTGGCAACTATAATTAAAACCAATTCTCCACTTACTTCATCCCTGAACCCATAGAGCTGAACACCACACCCATGCTGACTGGTCTGTCTTTAAACTGGTGGTCACGAACCTCAAGTAAGCTCATGCTGCCTAGAAATCACATTAAGTTGCAGGAGTCCTTCACTACCCTCCCTCCCTCCCTCCCCCCCTTCTCTACATTAAACTTGTGATAATTCCTCCCTCATCTTCACTGGCAGTTGATGACCTTGCATTTATTCACTGAGAAGATGAAAGCAATGAAAAGATGAGTTCCAAAAGCTTTCACACCCTGTCTACCCACCCACCTGTGTTATGTTTATCTCCTCCAACTTCTTGAATGTAACTGGAGATAAAATTGTCAGTGCTGTTGGCAAAGACCCAACTTTCCAGTGAGGTCTGTTCCCATCCACTCAAAGTAATCGTTCTCTCTTCCCTATATTTTTATTATTATTATCCCCTTCTTCTTCTTCTTCTTCTTGTTCTTCTTCTTCTTCTTGTTCTTCTTCTTCTTCTTCTTCTTCTTCTTCTTCTTCTTCTTCTTCTTCTTCTTCTTCATTTTTCTCTTAATTGGATTCTCTTTCAGAATACGGTATACTGTTGTTTCTCTGTTTTTAAAAAGAAAGAAAAAAAAAACACTCAAGATATATTTTCTTCTTGCAGCTACTGCTCTGTTTCTATTTCTGTACAGTAAAATTCTTTAAAGAGTGGTCAATAATTGTTTGTCCATTTCCTTACCCTGTTCTCTGTGTTTATTTTAACTTTGTTATAACTGCATACAGTAAGTGCACAGGTTTCCCTCCAGCTTGCTCTATGCTTCCAACCAGGGTCCCCTCCTAGGCAGATGGCAGGTGTGAGGGCCTGGCTATCCCTGCCATGGCTACATGATGGGCAGAAACCTCTTCCAGCCCTAGTCTTACTTGGTGTGCTGGATACTTTTTGTTGTCAACATGGTCAAGCTGGGCACTCCATTACTCAGAATTTACTTCTCCATATAGTTTTGGTTAATGTACAGCTCACCAAGTCTTTTTTAAATAGTTTTATTCCAATATCATTGACACGAAGTGTTACATTAGTTTCAGATGTAAAACATAGTGATTCAACTTCTCAGTACATTATACTGTGCTTGACACAAGTGTAGCTACCATTTGTCACCTTACGCTTTTATAATATCATTGACCACAGTCGATTTCCTATACTGTACCTTTTATTCCCACGACTTATGTATTCCATAACTGGAAGTCTGTCTCTCCCACTTCCCTTCACCCATTTTGCCCATCCCCCGATCCCCCTTCTCTCTGGCAACTCTCAACTGTTCTTTGCATTTGTAGATCTGATTCTGCTTTCTGTTTATTCATTTATTTTCTTTTGTAAATTCCATATATGAGTGAAATCATGTGGTATTTGTCTTTCTCAGTCTGACTCATTTCACTTAGTGTAATACCCTCTTAAGTCCATCCATGTTATCACAAATGGCACAATCTCAACTCATCCTTTTTGGTTCTGAGTAATATTCCAAGATATGTATGATACATATGTATGTGTATATTACATCTTCTTTATCCATTCACTTACTGATGGAGGCATGAATTGCTTCCATATCTTGGCTATTGTAAATAATTGTAAATTGTAAATTGGCTATTGTAAATAATTCTGCAATAAAATAAGGATATATATATATATATATATATATATATATATATATATATATATATGTATGTATTTACATTACCATTTTTGTTATCTTTGAGCAAATACCCAGTAGTGGGATTACTGGATCATATAGTATTACATTTTAAATTTTTTTGAGGAAACTTTACATTGCTATTCACGGTATCTGTACCAATTTACATTCCTACCAACATTGCAGGAGTGTTCCTTTTTCTCCACAGCTTTACTAACTTTTGTTATTTGTCTTTTTAATTTTAGCCATTCTGACAGGCTATCATTTCCTAAATTCTCCCATGCCTCTTTGTAGTCAAACCCTTTCTCCACTCTTAGTCTCTGGCAACCACTGATCTATTTTCTGTCCTTAAGATTTTGTCTTTTCCAGAATATCCCTATAAATAGAATCATAAAGCATGTATCATTTTGATTCTGCAATACATTTGAAATTCATCCATGTTCTTGCATGTATCAATAGTTTGTTCCTGTTGTGTTATTAAGTATGTTTCCAACTTATGGATATAGTTCCTATAATTTTTTCTTAATATGTTTTGAAGTTTTATTATTAGGTGTATATACACATAGGGCTGTTGAGTCTTCTTATTAGTGTTTATAATCATAAAATATTCCTCTTTGGTAATACTACTTTTCTTGAAATCTCGGCTTAATATTGATCTATCAATTCTATCCCTCTTATGCTTAATGTTTGTGTGGTATATTTTTCAATCCCTTGCTTTAACATGTCTTTTAGATCAAAATACATATTTTTAAAACCCCAAACAGCACATATTAAGTGTTCAGTTCAGTGGATTTTGACAATTTTGGTACATGAGTATGCATGTGTAATAATTATTCTTAAAAATATATTGTACATTTCCATCACCCAGCCCTCTCTCCTGTTACTTTTCCCCACCTCATCACCCTGACAGAGGAATCCACTTTGTGATTTGCAATTAGCATAGAGTAGGTCTATCAGGTCTTAGGCATTACATAAATGGAATCCTACAATATACATTCTTTTATATCTGTCTTTTCTCCCATTGTGTGGCTTCCCTTTTCCTTTATTTGTATATGATTTTTTGGATGAACATAAATTTCCAATTTTAATCAAGTTCAGGTTATGAATTTTCTCTATTTTATGTTTCATGTATTTTGTGTTCTATCTAAAAGTATTTGCCTATCTCAAATTTGCAACTGTAAATCCCTATATTTTCATATTTAATTTTATGGTTGTAGCTTATATTTAGTTTTATATTAGCTTTTGACTGTTCTTTGTACTGGAAGCTAAGGTCATAGTTCATTTTTTGTTTTTATTTTCATTATCTACTTGTTCTAGCATGATTTCTTAAATAGATTTTTGCCACTGAACTTCCCTGGTGCCTAGGTTGACAATCAATCGAACATATCCATGTGAGCCTTGGGGCAACTGAGTGGCTCAGTTGGTTAGGTGTCCAACTTTGGCTCAGGTCATGGTCTCCTTGTTTGTGAGTTCAAGCCCTGTGTCAGGCTCTGTGCTGACATCTCAGAGCCTGGAGCCTGCTTTGGATTTGTGTTTCCCTCTCTTTCTGCACCTCCCTCGTTCATGCTCTATCTCTCTTTAAATTAAATAAACATTAAAAAAATTTACATGTGAGCCTTATGGTAGTCCTCTCTTTTCTATTCCATTGATACAGATCTAAATCCTTGTACCATTATCATACTGTTTTGATGAACATAAATTTAAGTCTTTAAATCAGATAGTTTAAGTATTTCAAAAGTTCTTCTTTTTTTTAGATTCCAAGTTGTCTTTCCATTTCTATATAAATTTTACACTTACCTTGATGTTTCTTCAAATATCATTGCTGAAATTTTAAATGAGTTTGCATTGACTCTATAGCTCAATTTGTTGAGAATGAATATTTTAACAATATTGAAATTCAGTTTATCTAGGACTTATTAATCTTTTCAGGTCTAGTTGGTATTTCAGTGAAGCTTTGACAACTTTAGTTAATTGTTAAATATTTTTATGTCATTGATATTGTGATAGTTTAAAAAGTTGTTTTGGGGCGTCTGGGTGGCTCAGTCAGTTAAACATCTGACTCTTGATTTCGGCTCATGTCATGATCTCATGGTTTGTGAGATGGAGACTGATGTCAGGCTCACGCTGATGGTGTAGCACCTGCTTGGGGTTCTCTCTCTTCCTCTCTTTCTGCCCTTCTCCCACTCGCAGTCTCCCACTCTCTCAAAAGAAACTTAAAAAATGTTTTTAAATTAGTTCTTGCTAGTATATACAATTAGAGTTGATATCTGTATATGGGAGTTGAATCCATAACTGTGCTAACCTTATGTAGAAGTCTACTAGTACTTTTTAGTAGCTTTCTTAGAGTTTTCTACTGATAAATCATGTTTTTTGTAAATGTTTTACTTCTTTTCTATTTTTTTCTGCTTTTATTATTTCTTTCTTACCTTTATATTTAGCTAAAAGTTCAAGTATAACATTGATAGTGAATGGTTTGTAATGAAATAGTTGATGATGATGAAGATATTGAAAAGATCCATGGAATCATTAGACCTCTTTTCCTTGTTCCTAATCATAAAGGAAAAATATTAAATGCTTCTCCATATTTTGATGTTAATTATAGGATTTTCATAGATGGTCTTTATAAGGTTAAGGAACATTACTTCTCATCATAATTTGTTGAAAGTTTTGATCAATAGTGAGAATTGGGGCACCTGGGTGGCTCAATGGGTTGAGTCTGACTTCAGCTCAGGTCACAATCTTGCAGTTCATGAATTTGAGCCCGTGTCAGCCTCTGTGCCAACAGCTCAGAGCATGAAGCCTGCTTAAGATTCTCTCTCTCTCTCTCTCTCTCTCTGCCCCTCCCCTGTTAATTTTCTCTCTCTTCTCTCAAAAATAAGTAAAAAAACATTTAAAAAATTATAAAAATATGGTTGGAATTGTATTTTATCAAAAGTTTTTCATCCTCTATTGAGATGCTCAAAACATTTTATTTTATTCTATTAATGTGATGAATTGTACCAATTGTTGTTGTTGTTGTTGTTTTTGTTTTTAATGTTGAACAATTTTGCATAAGAACTGTTTAACAGTTTTGTATGCAGTTGGCTAGGATGCATATACCTTTTTGCTGTTGTTATTTTAAGTTTATTTATATACTTAGAGAACCCAATTAGGGGCAGAGAGAGAAAGAGAGAGAGGGAGAGAGAGAATTCCAAGCAGGCTCCATGTTGTCAGCACAGAGACTGATGCGGGGCTCATCCCAGAAACTGTGAGATCATGACCTGAGCCAACATCAAGAATCAGACACCCAACTGACTGAGCCACCTAGGTGCCCCATGCATATACCTTTTTTATATGTTGCTATATTAGATTTTCTACTGGCTTTTTTAGGATGTTTCCTAGATTCACAAGATCTGTCTAGAGGCAATATTCTTTCACTTTGTCTTTATGACGTTTAATTATCAGGTATGTATGCTGGTCTCATAAAATGAATTTGACTGTGGTCTGTCCTCTATTTTATGAAAGAGTTTGGTGTAAGATTATTATTGTTACTTCCTTCAGTGTTTGACAACATTTAGTGGTATATCCATCTGGACCTAGAGTTGTCTTTGTGGGAGGGATTTTACAATGAGTTCAATTACTTTACTTAGATGACGCTATTCAGATTTTTCTCTTTCTTCTTTTGTCAGTTTTGGTAAGTAATGCTTTATAAGGAATTCACGTATTTCATCTAATATGTCAAATGTATTAGTGTAATTATGTACACCAAATCACCTTATAAACTTTTTAATGTCTGTATGATCTATAGTGATGCCTTTTCTTTCAGTCCTGTTGTTCATAACTTGTGATTTTTTTCTCCCTTTTTCTTGATCAATCTAGTTGGAGATTTAACATTTTTATTAACTTCATCATTTTATTAATTTTATTAACTTTAAACATTGTCGATTTGTTAGTTTTCACTTCATTTATTTTTCCTCTTATTTTTGTCACTTGATTTCTTCTACTTAATTTAGATTTAACTTACTCTTTTTTCTATACCTTCCTAAGATGACAGATTAGGAAAAGTGTTTTCATGTAGCAAAGTGATGGCTCATCTTTCTTTATATCTGTGCATGTTATTCAAACCTCTGCTTTAACTATACTCCAACACACATCGTCTTGATATAGATATCTTGATTGTGCAGATCACGAGTTTGGGAATTGTTTTGCTGTGCCATTCTGGGTCACATCTTTCATGCAGTCAGATAATGGCTGAAGCTAACACATTGGAGTGCTGAAGCTACTGGAAATTAGCCGGACTCTCCCTCATCCCCTTCTTTCTGTAGTCCCAGAGCCTTTTTGTATGGTTTCTCCATATGAGTTAGTTTAGAGTTGCTTGTAGCTTGATGACCTGAAGACATTCAGTCTGCTTGCTGGTAGCTCAGGACTTCAAATTCAAGTGTCCCAGGAATTCCAGGTGGAAGCTATAGAACTTTCAGTGACCTAGTTTTAAATGTCACACGATATTACTCCAGCAGAGTCACAAGACTGCCAAGGTGCAGGGATAGGACAATAGATGTCACCTTTTGATTACAGAATGAGTGGCATTTACATCTCTTCCTACATTTTAAGAGAATGCCAGATGGGAGATACTGTGGCTATATTGGGAGAATATAACCTACTCTATCATCTTTGGCCTATGGGTGTGTATTACTTTTTAACAAAATAACATTTTTCTTACTAGTTTCCCTCCCCTGCTCCAAATGGAATTGTTATGAATATTTGTTTACTTCTTTATTCTTTTGTTAAGTAGTGCTTAGCACATGGTCGGTACTCATAAATATTTGAATAAACAAATAAACGCACTGATTCTGTCTCCTATCTCATGGATTTACTAATTGCAATTTTCTAACCTGGAAATACTTACAATTTTCAATTTTTAAAGGTAAATATACTTTTGGCCCACTATGAATCTAGTACAAATTCATTTGCTTTATTTTTTATTTTTTATTTTTTATTTTTTATTTTTTTATTTTTTGATTAGAGCATGGTAGCATTGTCAGAAATTTTCACATGCACGGTCATCTTGCCCCTGTTTTTTTGTGTTTATAGATTTAATTCCTTTCCCACTTTCCAACAGTTAGTAATTCCACCAGCAAGCTTTTTATAGCTTTAATCTAAATCTTCTTTGTGGGTGGCTAACCTTTGACAGTCACTGTTTGAAAAGTCTCATCAGAAGTATCTATTTTCATGGCTCTGTTTTAATATCAGACATGATCCAGAAATTTTCATAGCACACATATTTGTTCTGTCAAAATAAAGTAATTGCGACTGCGGCCTTGCTTCTGCTCAGTCGAAACACTGTAAATAAAACCAGCACTGTAGTCAGTAATCTAAAATAACATAATAGTTTTCCTTCTCAAGCTATACTCAAGAGTTAAGGCAGGAGTGAAAATCAGGTAAAATTTATGCAAGTGGGCACATGAACTGTCCCTTGTCCTAGGCCTTCCGTGCTTCCTCATACCTCCTGTACTCTGTTCACTGTGAATTGTTTAGTATGAAAGGGGGGAGGGAGAGGGAGAGGTTACGTGTGCATTCTCCCTGTATAATTTCCGAGCTGTGTTCTAAGGGCTACAAACAAGAAAGAGAAAAGCCATTTGTCATCGTCTTACTTTTAGGTCTTTAAGTCACAACAGACCGAGACAGGTACGGGTGGTTAACGTTGCTTACTCTAAATTTATGTTAGATCCAGCAGAGAAGTCGCTGAATGTAGAAATAATTTAACTTTCTGGCTCTAATGAGTTAATTTCCTCACCTCTATTAAAAATAAGCATCTTTTTTTACTCTTTTCTCTAAAGCTTTTTAATGGAGACTATAGAGAAAGAAAATCACCAGTGAACAAGTGGGTTCACATCCTGCCTTCCTAGTGTTCACTTTTTCATTGAAACTCTTTTATTTTGTTACCACTTTGTCATCTTGCTCAGGTCTGTCTAGCACAACAGTTTCTGATGAAAATCCCCTTTCCTTTAGTTTCTTTTGTACAGTTCACATATATTGATACTTTAAGAATGTTGCTTTGTTATATATATATATGTATATATATATATATACACACATATATATATTGCTTTATTGTATTTAGAAAGAATAAAAAACAATAATGAAAAAATATTAATTAAATCTGTTATAAGCTGAAATAAAAAGGAAACCTTAACAAAATGCTTTATTACATTATATAGATTACGGGTTTTCAAAGCCTGAAAAACCTGAAGTATAGGTCATTACCTTGCTGACATACCGTGAGCTCTCAAATTCTTGACTGTACATGGTGGATGCCATCTTATTACCTAATACACCAAAGCAGTATTCAGGGAATATATTCTATGTCTTTGCTCAGACGAGGGGAGGGATGGGTAGGAAATTTTCTTACTACACAGTTACTGGTTTGAAAGGCATGACATTCCAGTGGTTTGCCGCCCATCTGTGATTATATGCATAATGAAGTAGCTCACACTTCAAGTTAGTTCCAACATCTTGCTTCAGGAGAAGTCATTTGACTAATTACAGCTACATGCACCAATGCAATTTTAACTATATGATGATCATAATTATTATGGCATACCCATTATAACTATAGGCCTGCTCTACTATGGATTCCATCACAACACATCAGTATGATGCCTTGAAATTGTGGAAAAAACCAATTGAGTTGTTTGAACCTAATAGACAATGTGGCAGGGCCATCTTATTCTATTTTTTATTTCATTTCATTCACACAGATACTTACAGAACACACTATAAACTTCTTGAGTGCAACATTTATATCTACTCCATTTTCATCTTTCTATTTTATGTTCACAATAGACACACAGTCAATACATATTTGTTGACTGCTGGAAGGATAGCGCTTAACCTCCTTTTGATTAACAAAGCATGCTCCACAGTCTGTGGTCTTTGGAAGTCCCTGAAACCATATAATGCTTATATATTTTATCCAGCTCTTTTCAATATGGCTTGTTTGATTCACAACAACTTACTTTCATTATTCATCTTTGTAGGCATCAACTTTTATTTCCTTCAATTTCTTATAATTAGCCTTTTAAAAATAAGCAAAGTTTAGTAGGGGAGCAGTTAATGTCACATTGGCCTAAGGAAACACCAATAGTAGACTGAAATATAATTATAGAGAAATTAATTTTGAAAAGTGGTATATGAGAACTACTGGTCATGGTAAATATTTTGGTAGATTCATGTATTTCAGTCCTTTAATGTTCTATTTGCTTTTATTCTATAAATCTGATTACTGAGCATTTCAAGATACCTTTTATTGACATTCCCTGTTTGAAAATACTGTCTATCTGGAATGCTCTGTTCTCATGTGTCATGATAGAATATTAGTGTAAAGAAAAAAACTCTCCTTTAATGTTTGTTTTTCTTTAAAGGAATTTTCTTCTTTTATTTAAAAAAAATCAAAGCTAGAAATAGAAAGATAATCCTGTAAAAGCATCAGACCAATTTTGAAATTAAATTTAAAATGTTTATCAATGAAATATGTTCTACTAAAATGAAAAGGAAAAATAGTATCCAATCTTATGAGCGTACTACATAAGACTATCTTAATTACAATATCAGTTTAAGTAATAGACCACTAACTAGAAAGAAATGTGCAAAGGAGAATGGCCAAAGCAGGGGAGTTACTTGAATGCTAGCAATAAAATCTAATTACTAGCTCAAATGACACGAAATCCCACCTACCATTTCTGTCTACTTCAGTTCATCCTGTTATTCCCTTTTTATTGCAGCTGGTCTTCCAGGAAGGATTAGCCAGTAAAGCTTACTTTCCTTTGATTTACCATTTATCATTCTTTGTTTGGCCCCTTTGGGAATCACCTTAATCATCCAGAGAGACTATTGTAAAACTTCTTGTGATCTTTTATACTGAAGGATGATATATAAAAGCACATAGAGCTGAGAAGCTGTTTGAGAAGACAGTCACTGGGATTCTGCTTTGTCTGTGTTCCTGTCATGGAATTGAATTACTGGTACTTAACTCAACATAAATGACCGTTTAAAACTGTTTGGGGAAGCCAAATGAAAAGATTTGGGGACAAGTAAACAATTTCTCTTTCAGAATGAGTAATTTTTACACCGTTTCCACATACAAACAATTTAGTATTTGGCTCTTCATAGGACATAAGATAAGTAGATAAAGGAAACTATGCCTTAAGCTCAGTCACAATATGAATGTATTAATTTTTTCCCCATTTGCATAAGAGAAGCATTATAAAACAATTTACAGTCTGAGTGACTACTAAACACATATCTTGTCACTTCTACATTAAAATTTTGAATGGCTCCCATCATTATTAAGCTTTGTCCAAACTTATTTACATGGCATCTAGGGATCTGGTTCCTTTGTCTCTTTGGAAAACTACTCACTGTTCAGTGTGCAATTATGCTATACCTCCTCATATATAATCTACCCGACTCCTCCAGAGAAAGGCCATCACTTTCTCCTCCGCATGTGGTTCTATCAGTTCATTTATTATGTTATATTATAAGTATTTGCTTATGTATATTCTTCTCAACTGGAAGCCCTTTGAAGGCAGAGTACTCAAGTCTTTGAAACTTTATTATAAAAATATCAATGAATGCTTATTAAATTGATCTTTACCACATTCCCTTAGGTTACTGATTACCAAAAATGGCTTCATCTCTTATTCTATACTGTAGATTCAATTGTTAGGATGGGTTTATTAATTATTTTTCTATAATCAAATGTAGGTTGCCTTGCTATTCAAGCTCTGCTTTTTAATTTCTGTAACTTCTTTGAAACATATTCCATTTTCTTCCACTTATTAGCCTAAGTAAATGAGAGTAAAATGCTTTCTTCATTGAATTCCGTTTGAATTCACTGAATTCTGACTCTAAAATGAACATAAGGTTTTAAAAACTAGTTAGATTTTAAATTTGGAAAACTATGACTCCTTTTAAAGAAAATCTTTAAAAGACTAATAGACTCCTAAGATTCCATCAACATCAAACAGGACATAAAACATCATTTGATGACTCAGGTGTCGGTGAATCATAATTATGGAAACTAGATTTCCCCTCAAGTGGTCATGGGCAGAAATGGCAAGTTTAAATACACTTGGTTTTCCTCTAAACACAAACTTGGATCATTAAAAAACATGTATTTCCCAAAATGTCCTCTAATTAGGGCTGCCCTTTGTGTAAAATATTTAGGGCAGCTAGATTGTTACGAGAAATTATTTCTCTAAGTAGCTGTGCCTAGTGCTATTAATGTTAAATTCCATTATATCATTTTACTCAGGGAAAAGGATAGTGAATCATATTGTAAATAATTAAAGCTTTACAAGCATAACGATCTCAAAAACATTATACAACTTAGTTGTTTATTTCTATGCCAAAACTAAATGTTGACTTGAACACAGTAACACACACACACACACACACACACACACACACACACACACACACATACACACACACAGACCTACCCTTCTGTGTATGAATGGATATGGAAAAAAGTATGAAAGGCTTTTGAGACAAATGATTTCTACCTTGAACCTGCATCATCCTCCAACACCTGGTCCTCCCAGCCAATCTGTTTCTGATGTATCCTTCCCATGAACCCTAGTTCTTTAATAAATCATCAAATACAGGGCCAGATTACATACAAAAGGTTAGAAGTTCTTATTTTTCACATCAATCTGATTGAATAATTATAATCTACATAATTTGGAAAACATGTACCTAAACTGATCACTTTTATATCTTTATAACGATAAATGGAATTTGTAATCATTTTAAAGCTTATTCATTCTATGAAATTTTAGCTGTCTTTATTCTTAAAAAATCATGTTTGCCTAGAAGAATGTACTGTCTGTTCTCTTAGCATTATATAGGAATTTAGTAGTTCTTATACAAAATGTCTCCTTGTTTGGAAAGTATGTTATTTAGTTAACTATGTTGTTTGGATAATATATATGTCATAATATTAATTATTTTTGCTTGCCTAAAATTAAGTATATTTTAATTATTCTCATAATAACTGAAAGCAGTTGAAATATGCATATCTTCTTCTGAACATGTTATGTCATACTTCTAGCCCTCTGGAGTAAGAAAATTATTTAAAAATGGGAGATAAATGAAAGAATGATGTCAATGATGTCAAAGAAAGCTGTATGTCAATGAAATGAAAGAATTGTCAAAGATGAAGCCTCCCTATTGGGTTTATATTCCATTTAGGTTGACAGAGTAACAGATTCAGCTTCTCAGTATATTGAGAGAGGTAGATAGTTAAGGTGAAATTTAATATGTACTTTAACTTTTTGTCTCCATAGCTCACAAGTAACATTTATAATAGCATAAGCTCCTGGTAGCATGTTATGGTGCCCAAGGTATTTCTATACTGGTTGGCTTTTATTGGTATTCTTGTCAAAGATATGTTCAGAAAGAAAGAGTCCATGTCCATTTCCCTGCCTCGTCTTCCTCCTTCTACCATTTATTCCCATCAGCAGATCAAATTAAAATGATGCAGTTATTTTGACTTGCCATTTTTTATCATGTTGTTTTGTTGTTGTTGTTTTGTTTTGTTTTTGTTTTGTTTTGTTGTGGGGTTTTTTTGGCGCATCTTACTACATGGGACATTTTTTTGAATGAAAGATCATGTTCATTGTTCCCAGCCACCCTGAATGAAATTTTTAATCACATAGACTTTGTTTTAAATCATTAGAATTCTTAATCGTAGCCATTCTTTGTTTTTTTTTGTTTTTTTGTTTTTTATTTTGAAATGGTGATATAGGCAAAAAACAACTCATGGAGAATTATTCTAGCTTCTGTTCAACTGCCTCAAGAAAAGTAGAGAAATTGAATGACATTCTTTGCACTGGTTGAATAACTTAATGCCCCAGAATCCCTCTGACATGGTTTCCTTCTTTACCAGAGGTATAATCCTGACTTTAAAAGCCCCCTCCTTTGGCACTGCTTGTCTCCATATCCTTCCAGGGTCAGTCTCCTCACTTGTGCTCAGGGGGGAGGCACATAAAATACGGTGATTTGTTGGCTAGCAAGTATTTTATTTTATCATGTTAAAAATATTTTTAAATGGAGAGTAACCAGTATAAACACCCAAGTTGTAGCCTTCCAGAGGAGATTAAGAAAGAAACTAAAGGCTTGAATATGAAATCTGGACATCAAAGTGGATGTATTTATCTAAAAAAGTATAATGATTAAATTTCTCTCTACTAATAGTCAAGGGTAGTAACTTTAGAGCTCAGTAGAAGCTATTTAAGTTAGATTTGTAAGAATCCTATGATTTTGTAAGTTAACATTTGTAATGAGAATAGTATTGTTAACATTTTCTTTTAAATTGTAAAAAGAGCATGCACACGCACACACACACACACACACACACACACACACACAAATGTGCTTTATAAAAAGGCAGAATAGCAGATTGAATATTTAAGTCTGTCTTAATCTTGTAACTACACTATTAGTGCACTGCTAGGTTAATTTGCTAATTTCTTAGATGTAATATCTATATATTTACATATATATGTATTAGATATATATTTATATGTTAAATATATATCTAATACATATATATATATATTATTGATTGTGGTCCATTGACCAGATCAATCAAAAATATTTAGTGAAGGCCAACTATGAACTTGATATTTTTCTAGGACCTAAATATACACTAGTAAACAAATATTTGCTGTCACAGAGCTTATATTCACTTGAGGAAACAAAGGTATTGAACCCAGATAGATGATTCATAGATAGAGAGAGAGAGAGAGAGAGAGAGAGAGAGAGAGAGAGAGATGATAGAGAGATAAATATTTAAACTGTTATGATTAAAAATAAGGGTATAAGAAAGAAATTGAAGTAGTCCATCTCTGGGGAGAAAGTTTTTGTGAGTTTATTTTATTTATTTATTTTGAGGGAGAGAGAGAGAGAGACAGAGAGAGAGAGACAGAGAGAGACAGAGAACAAACAAGCAGGGGGAGGGCAGAGAAAGAAGGAGAGAGAGAGAATCCCAAGCAGGCTCTGCACTATCAGTGCAGACCCCAATGTGGGGCTCAAACCCAAGAACTGTGGGACCATGACCTGAGCCAAAATTAAGAGTCATATGCTTAACTGACTGAGCCACGTAGGTGCCCCTCTGGAGAGGAATTCAATTCTCTTTTACAGTGTGGCTAAAGAACCAGTCTTTGGTGAACAGACATACATGAGGTAAGGAAACTCATGGTTATGTACAGGGATTGTGTTTGTGCTGAAAGAATACCAAAGACCTCAAAAAAGAAATGTGCTTGGTGTTTTCAAGAAACAGCAAAGAAATCAGTGTGGCTGTGGAGGAAGAGAACTAGGAGGTACGGTTATGGACACGTCAGAGGCCACATAGTGACAAATTCATCTTCAAGGCAAATAACTTCAAGTCTTTCCACAGTACTCTTATAGCACCGAGACCACAGATATGGCTCTTTTCATGCTGGACTTAATGGAAAGTGTTTTATTTTTTACAACTTTGTGCATTATGTTATAATGAATTAAAATGTCACAATGATTGCTATAATCTACTTGAAGGCAGGTTTAATATTTTATTCAGAATTATAATGTCAAAATCTATGAAAATAGTTTTCATTAGTCAGCACGCATATATTCTCAATGAATGAGTGAATATTTCCAGTCTCTTCTTAGGAGAGATAATATAACATGGTTAAGAGTACAGACTGAGGTTTAGACTGACTGGGTTTGAATTCAGTCTCTCTAGAGTTGTATTTCTTTTCAAACTGTCAGAATTACAATTAGTGTCTTAAATTTATAACAGTATAATTTTCATTGATACCAAATTAGTTTCAATAGCATACAGAACTCTGCTCCTGTATGATTCTGTTTTTTCCTATTATGTTGTTGGCAACAACTCTAATTTTATATATTGTATGCCCAATAATGAATTTATAATTATATTATGCATTTGTATTTTAAATCATAGAAAATAAAAAGTGGAGTTACAAGTGAAAATTTCAGTAACTACTACAGTGTTTTAACCCCTAGAGAAATTTGGATTAGGTTATTATATTCCTCACATATAAGTTGATGCCTGGGAATAACTAATTCTTAATAAAAATATCCAATAAAAATTGAAACAATATGCTTTTAAATTATCAACTTGTTATTATAATTGGAATTGTTTAAATATAAACAATAAAAATATTTTCCAGGCCATTAAGTTAAATTACTATACAATTAAAAAATTTCAACAGAAACTTTTATGAGAGTTGAAATGAAACAACATTTTGTAATGTTGTTTGTAATATAAACTAGTCATAGGATTTTTTATGTAAAGAAATAAATTTATAACCCATCTGTATCATTTAATTTTTTCAGGAACTTTAAAGTGAATATTCCTGTCTTCTGTTATGCGAGTAAACATTTTATTCAATAATATTCATCAATTTAAAAATCCCAAAGAAGGTTTTCATCAACTTAGGAATTCTAGACCAAATAGGTTTAGAGTTATCTATATTTATGATAAATTCATGGAGAGTTGTGAGTCTTAAAATAAGTCCAGAGTATCTGAAATAGGTTTGAACTGTTTATTTGCAATAAAGCAGAGCACTGCTGAATCATAATACAAATAGGAAAAATACTTTTTATTCACACTGAAGTTTCTCTGAACAAAAATTAATTATCTATTTATAATATAGTCAAATTTCAAAGAAATTTAGCTCAGAGCCTAAATTTGAAAATACTTTAGCCAGTTACAGTCATCAAGCAAACTAGGGTTTTCAAAGGATTGCACCTTAAAAATTACAGGTACGCTGGAATTCTTAATGAACAAGCCAGGAACTGTATTTTATTTCTCCTTGGAACAGAATATTTCTTCTAACTAATCTGCTATATTAGATCTGTGGTTCCATGTAAATTAAAACTAGATGAACAGCCTCTGCATCATGTTCCCCTGTGAAAGTTGGTCTTTACTCTGAAGCCATTTCTCCAAATATTGTTTTAAATTATACTTGTCCGTTTTCAAAGAGAAGGAAAAAAACTTTGAGAACAGTTTCATTTTTCTGAATCTCAGTTGCTGTAATTTTTCCAATCTGGTATCTCACTGAAGATTACTAGTCTAATTGAGATAGCTCCTGTCCATGGAGCTAACCCAAAGTTTCATGTTTGAAAGATTTTTTTTTTATCTTCAACTCTTCGCATTTACAGGGTAAATGCATGTGACTATAACCTCCTTTTAGAAATGCTGATTGGGAAACGATAACCAACAACAAAAAGAACTCATAAATGCCCCACCAATTACAAAAGATGCCAAACATTTTTGTAAATCGGTACAAGCAAGTCTTGACTACATGGATATACTTCTGAGGGCTTGTGGAATTAGGCCCACATTATGCTTTGAAGAAATCCTAGGAGTTTAGTTAACCAAATGGAGACTACTGGTCTAATTAATGAAGATAGAAAATGTAAAATATAAAAAATAAAACGAAATAGCATTTGAGTATTAAATATATGCTAGGTAATTTCGATGCTATATTCCTATCATACAGTAAGAAAAGTAAGCACAGTATATATTTAAATTGTCTAATGATACCCAGATTATAGTACCAATTTTGATGTTTAAAACCTGCTAAAAACAAACAAAAAAACCTCTCACTTGAGAATTTGAGAGTCTATGCTCCAAATTGCACTGCCTTCAATGAGTAGAAAACCAAGACATATATACAAGCAAACTGATCCCATCTTAAAATTTAAATAAGGAAAATGCCCAAACAAGCCAGGTATTTCATTGTTTGTGTCCGCAAACATTTATGTTTAAAAACTCCAAGCTACAGAGAGATTGGAAAATTAGCAAAATTAGCACCTATATAGCACATCAACTAGATTTATCAAGTAGGAAACATTTTGCCACATTTGCTTTCTGCCATTGCCAAGTGGTATTTTTCTCGACATTATGAAACACAATCCTAAAATACCTCAGCATGTATATTCTCAAAGGCAGGATATTCTCTTACTTAAATAGCAATTTTTTATCATATGCAGGAACTTTAATTTTGATTTCACAATGTCAAAAAATTCTGAAACTTGTTAATAGACAAAAGATTTAAATTATATGTTTCCTTTGGGACACTTAGTACAAATTGGTAAATTTTCTATCAGCTGATCCATTTTATTATACCTATGATTTATAAGATAGAATAGGCTAACTTACAGATTTTTGTCTGCACAGAGACAAATGATTTCTATTTATTGGAAATGATAACCATGACACCTACTGTTTATTGACTTAGTTTTGTATCTAACCCAGCGTGTGATCCTATAATGTCTTATTAATTTGCCTATAAAAACCTAACTCTTTATATAATCTTAGGTCTAACTTTAACAGCTCACTGATTACTCATTAATTGATGAACCAGATAAAATGTTTGAGATATATATTTATTTTATATTCATGTCATGTTTTTAACTTCCTGAAAATTATTCTTTAATAGTAATCTTATCTAATGTAAGTCCTTATTCAAATCTCCCCAAGTGCTTCAAAATATTCTTTGTAGTTCTTTATTTGTTTGATTATGTTGATCCAGGTTTCGGTCAAGTAGCCCATATGCATTTATTTTACATTTCCCTCTAATTTTCTTTAATGTTGAAGAATAGTCCCTCCATGTCACCCCTTTTTGGTTTTTCATGATATTGACCTTTTTTTTTCTTTAAGTATGCAGGCTAATTTTGTTCTAGAATTAAGATTTACCTGAATGTTTAGTCATGATTAAATTCAGGGTAAGCAGTTTGGAGAAGAATGCTACAGGTGATATACACTCCTATTGTATCAGACTCAAATAATGACATTTGGTCTTTTTTTTTTTTTGGAAGATGCTAAGTTTAATAATGTGGTTAAGGTGATTTCTGGGACTTCACTTGGTAACCACGGTTGATGGATGAGTATTAACTTGGTTAATGTGATTTCTCCATTATAAAGTTACATTTTTTTTGCACGTGGTTTTCAAGCTATCTATGGAGTGTTATTTTCAGACTATGTAAAGATCCTATTTCACAACAATATTTTAGCCAAGGACTTAGGATGCTCTGATGATTCTTGCTTGGAACAACTATTACACTGGTATTTGCATAACCAATTATTTTATTTTAAAACATCAGTGCTTATGGGTGATAGAAATGGTTAAGGGAGTTCAGGGTTGGAGATAAGAATTAAATGCACATATGCATGTGCATACCATCAGATTTCCAAGAATGATGAATACTTGATGCTATTTTTAAAAACATAAAAGAAGTAAATATCATAACTTTCAAAAGTGGTGTCAAATAAATTATACTGGTGAATAATGCAGGGATTAAGCCATAAGTACCATTATAAGGCTCAATAAAGTATCAATTGATAAAGCTATCAAGAGTTTATAATGAACCAGTGTGTGTGAACTTGGGTCTAATTATCCCTATCTGCTAAAATTGGAATAAAAATACTTCATAAGACTGTTTTGAGAATAAAAATATTACATGTAAAGCATGGATCATATTTCCTAGCATGTAACAATGATTTTTAAATGTTAGTTGTTTTCACTGCACTATATTGTCCTACTCATCATAGGATTTCATATTTTATTTAATTTTTTTTAAATAACTAATATAAAACAAAGGAATAGATGCCTTAAAATCTAGGTTGCTTTCAGATCTTTCTTCCTTACATACACTATTTCATTTGATGAATTTGCTTTCTACTGTATTTTATATTTCTTATCTTAAATTCTCCGTTCATTTTTTAGAATGGCCCAGGTAAAATCTTTAGAGAATGTGACTTTCATTCTTAAAAATTTCATTTAGAGAAGACCTGGCAACAGCAACATTACTCTACACATATGGTTATATGTTCTGTGATGTCATAAATGTGGTAGTTATACTCAGTAAGTTCCTAAATGGAAGGTCAGCAGTAGTGAGAAAGAAATAGAAATGATTTCAGGAGCATGGATAGAAAATTAAATAAGTGAGAACTATTAACATTATTTCATCTGTTTGTAAAAGGTGATATTTCCTTCAGATGTTAGAAAGGTAATTTTTAATTAATTCTTTACATTTGTCTTGAGATAAGTGCTTCATAATCAGAAAAGGAAGTATGCTTTGTGTACTGGAAATATCCGTGCAATTACATATGCGTGTGCACGTGTGTGTGTGCGTGTGTGTGTGTGTGTGTGTGTGTGTGTGTGTGTGTGTGTGTTGGGAGAAACCTGTGTAACATCTTTAGGCAGAACACTTTAGACAAGCTTCCTAAACTTTTAATCATTTCTATTTGGAGTACTATAGCCTGGGGAAGTATCATTGCATAAAGTATCTCAACCATAGGGTTTGCTTCTGTTTATATTTTGAGTTAAAATGGAAGAAGTCATGGAAATAGTTTAAGAACTTTAAAAATCCCTCACAGACAAACAAAAAGGCTTGCTTTTAAAATAACTCATCCAGTCTAATCTTTACATCACTTAGAGCACAACTACAAAGATTGCTCATCAGGAAAGGATAAAGGGAATATGCTGATGGTTCTTTGTAAATGATCTAGCTCTTGTTTTATTTGCCTCTTACTTTGAACCATTTCTATATCAAAGTCATGTCTAGTAATGAAAGAGCTTTGGGGGGATTTCTGACTGACAGGTACCATTACTAATAAATTGCCTCAGAATGTAAAAATGTGACCCCTCAGGTGGTTCAACCACACTGTTTGCAAACTGTGACTAAGTATCAAATTCCAGCTTTTTTGCTAAGCACTCACCATGGAACAATACAGTTGCACTCTTTAGTGCTTTGTCACTGATTGTGTAGGTCATAATTACGGATTCAACTGGGGATGAATGGCGGAGAATGTGGTTGTGCAATTGGCTGTAAGCAATCTGACCCTGCTTGATCCTTGCTCCTTGAAAACTTGTGACTTCCCATAGCCTCTTCCATGATCCATGTATGTGGTTAGTACTGCCTCTCCACCAACCTTTCCATCAATAGGCTTTTCAGGTCATTGCTTTGTAGCCTTATTGAGGCATATGTTTTGAGTGATCATAAATAGTATCTAGGAGTTCACAGTTTGCCTAGCTCAGTAAGAAAAGTCACAATGGGTATCTTAAGAAAGAAGGTGAGAAATGTTGTAGAACTTTATAGAAATCACGCATTTTAAAATAAGTACACATTTGAATTAAGGAAGAACCTGAAGAGAATGGAGAAATGGAGAGCAAGATACAAGGTGTCTATTTTATAGAATCTATTATATTACTAGGATTCAATTTTACAAGTTTTATGGAATCCATCAAGATCCAGCCTACAGGTGGTCCATGACCTTTTGTTGAGAGAAAGAAGAAAACAAACATGAATCTAAAATAGTGTCTTTCTTAATCCAGCTCTTTCTCGTTTGCATGAGAGAAGGTAAAAAAAAAATCTCAACATCTATACAAAAAAACACTTAGGATTTTTCAATGGAATTTTTTTTACATACCCTTTAAAATAAAAAAAAAAGCTTAATAAATTTAGCCCATTGACTTTTCCTACTTGTTTTGTTAAGACAGCACAATCAAGAATGTATCATCATACACATGTGGATATTTTAAGAAATACGTACTGTTATGTTAATAGTTTACATTTCCAATGGGTTTAATGTAAAAGACTGATTTGGCTGATACTTTGGAAATACCATAATGGAAGTAACAGAACACAGAGTCAATGAGTCATAGTAATTAAGGAGCAAGGGAGAAGTGGCTAGCCTTCTAGCATCCTGCACAATAAATTATTTCTGACAATAAAATGTCTGATTACATCCCATGCAAGGTTATGCTCCAGTAACAGTGCTTCTCCTTTGTCCCTTAAGTATGTTGAGTTGTTAAAATAGAAGTACCTAACCCCAATCATCTTACAGTATTATGAAAGAAAACTCCCAAGTAGGCTGCTACCATTTCTCTCTCCTATTCGAGAGATCAAGTATCACATAAGGAAGAAGGCTGTTTCTACAACTCTGTTGATGATTCTGAGATCTGGCTAGCTTCTCTTTTAAATGCACACCTATACTCAGACACACAAATGCACATGCTTAGAAACATTTTTTAATACACCTACTTACTGCAAGTCCGTATCGTTCTATTTTAAATCTTAAGATTTAGGGGCAGTGAAAAGTTCCACCCCCTCAAGAAAAGCTGGAAGAAATTCTATCTAATAGTTGCCACTGTGTCAATATAAAACTAATTTTTTTTAGGTGCAGGTATCCTGGGAAAATAATCAAATAGCTTTTAAGAGACCAAGTGTGAAGAAACAAATACTTTTGAATGCTTTAAAGGCACAGGGTTAAATGCTCCCCCAAGCAATTTGCCATTTCCGTGTTAATTCAGTTTGTAGAAACATATAATTAGAAACTCTAATACCTGCATTTTTCTTTTCTTTATGAGAAAAACATGTGCTAGTGCACAGGGCAATGGATACACTGGGAAGGGAACCTTTTGTAGGGTGGCTTTATATCTCCTGCGTAAATGCCACAACTACTACATTTCTAACAGAAAACAAAGCAAAATAACACTTTATTCCTTTATTGGAAACTAGCCCCCTCCTTAAAACTAAAATAGGTGCTTTCATGTAGCATTAGTAATTTTCTTCTTTACAGGTGTTGAACAAAGTAGCCTGGGGAGTGTGCAACCTGGGCTGGGAATTAAATCCAGGTTGTTTGCTTAATTGTATAATACATAAGCATATAGGCACTGGTTGACATTAAAAGAATGCCTTTTATCTTGAAAATTATAAAAGAAAATGCCCTGTGATGAATAACCACAATCACTACTTGTAAAAGAATAAATATGGTGTGTATAGTTATGTGTATATAGTGTATAATATGCATGTATGTTTATTAGTGTAAAAATATAATGATTCATATGAATTTGTGTTTTCTTTAAAAAGTGAACAATTAAAAAAAATTTTAAAAAGTGAACAATTATAAAAAGATAACATTATTTTTGTTATTGATTCTTGTGAAAGACTAAAGAAATATTTAACAGGCTCATAGTATCCATTTATTTTGGCTTTCCCAGTGGGAAAATTGTCTTTAAAATCAATTATTATATAACTATGTTACTCCCTAATTAAATTTGTATAATTCTTTCCAAACATAAAAAAAGAAAGAAAAATTGAGAGAAAAGTATAATATTTGTATTTCTTACATGATATTACAACTCATCCTATTTTATATCTCATAACCAGAGAACCTCAGGATCCAGTTCATGATTCTTTGAGAGATAAAATTCTTACATAACTTTAGTGGTTTCTATCTAAATTAATTTGTTTCAAAGATACCTGTTTCCACCAATCGTATTCCATTGTGTAGTTTTTCTCATCTAACTTACTTGGTCTAAGAATGTCAGTGATTCAGAAAACACATTTCCTTCTCATTTGGGAACAGTGAACTCAAATACATATACACAAATAGATTTTTTTAATTTTAATTCAAGAAGAATTTAAATAATAGGTTTTTTTTAATGTTATTTTGTTTTTGAAAGAGAGTGAGTGGGGTGGGGGCAGAGAGAGAGGGACCAGAGGATCCCAAGCGAGCTCCAGCAGTGAACCCGGATGTAGGGCTTGAACTCACAAACCAAGAGACCATGACCTAGGCCTAAGTCCAACTCAACCCACTGAGCCCCCCAGGTGCCCCAACAATAGATGTTTTCTATCCAAGGATAAGTAAATGAGTTTCAGGGAAGAGAACAATCTTCTATCATGAATTAAAAGTAAATGCTAAGTTAAATATTAATAATACCAAATTTATACCCCCTCAAGTTTTTATTTAAAAACATTTGGGCAGTTGTAAAATGCCAAGGAAGTAACACAACAGGGTCTGATGAGAAAGGTGCCATTGTTCTGGACTTGTGCAATATGGTAGACGTAGGATGACAGAATTTAGAGGATGCAGGTAAAAAAAGAGTTCATTGGACTGCCATGCAACTGTGATTTTAAAGGATTCAATGAGGAATTGAGAAAGGAGGGCAATGTGGTTGAAATGTGTGAAACCTCTGAAATCTAGAGAAAACACTTTTCTAAGGAGTGAATCGTCAGAAATGTCATATGCCACAGGGATTTTAATCAGGACAAAAAGGGGTAAAAAGGTATCAGATTTATTTATGTTAAATGCAACAGCATAAAGCTCTTGTTATAGGTTCTGGGAAATTGTAGGCACATCATAAATGGTAGCTACTGTTACTTTCAATAGGAGGGATGGGATGAAAGTCAACTTTACAGTCTTAAAAGACCAGTTGGATAGAAAAGTGAGGAAGTAGCTTGATTAAACATGTTTGAAAGTTGGGAGACAGGAACTGAAAATGAATTCTCAGTCAACATGTCTTTTGGTTGTTTGGTTAGTTTGCTCATTATTGCTTCCCAAAAAAACTGCCCTAGTCATTTGAAAACATAAATTGAATGAGACGTGAATCACCTAGCACAGTGCCTGGCATGAACATGCAAAGAGGAAGCAGTCTTTTTGTTTACCACATGTCATGCCAGTTTCATAAGTTTTGCCTAATTTATCTCACTTTATTACCACAAAATCGCATGGGCTGGGTGCCACTCTACCAGAAATGGCATATCATTCCAATGTGTGGATTTCCATATAAGGAAATGAAACTCCATAAGGCCTTTCTCAAAGCTACTCACCTGGAGGGTTTTGTCTGACTCCTCTCTGCAATGTTACATTGTGTGTTAGAGGCACCCTGTGCCCACCGTACATAAAAAATAAAAATAAATTAAAAAAAAAAAGGGAAGACATTCATAGAGAGTACTTTGGCAAAGTTAGAGTTATTTCAGAAAAATTCTAGAAGTTTCAATGCGAGATAAACTCTCAATAAATGCTTATTGAGCAGCTGATTAATACTTTTCACACACTTAACTTTTATTTATACAACACATTTAATTAGAACTAGACAATTGAAGTAACAAGATAAAGTTTGATTACTACTTGGTGTTAAAAGCATATAGAAATGCTGTGGCTTTCTATAATTTTGAATTTCTGGCATGGTGTTTAGTTGCCTTTAAAAGTTTTCTTTACAAACTTAGAGATGTAAATCATCAAGATTTTGAAATCTCAAATGATAACCATCATATTTTTGTGGGTTTTTTTTGCAAAGAATATATATGTCATATTGTCATTTATATAACTAACTGAACACAGAACAAGAAATCCCATACCTTTTGTTACCTTATGTTGGACAATGATATAAAGACATCATCCAAATCATCAACAAAGGCATGATCAAAAAATTTGCACATGCTACTTTTTTATTAACTACTAGTTAGTTATCCTGCTAAGAATTTATCTTTATTTCACACCTGATGAGGTACATAATGCTTTAATAAGGAAATAGAGGAATAAATTATGGGTCCCAGATTATTTCCCTAAGGCAAGAAAAGAAAATAAAGAACATGCAGAAAGAAAAGAGAGAAATAAAACTTACTGTTTTTCTTATGATTTCTTCTTACCTGTCAAATCTTCAACTAGGAATGTTTTCCAGCTACATATGTTTTAGCCTTTGGGTGTTTGTTTAATGACAGTCAGTTGGTAGGTAAATTTCATCATGTTTTGTTCTCCTGAAAACAATTTTTTATCACTTGCTTCTTATAGGAAAGTAGTTCTAGGTATGGAATTATAAGGTACGGGAGTTATTTTCTTTCAATGTATTGAAAACATTATTATAGTGCCTCTAACTTCCATGGTTGCTTTTGAGATGCCAGTCTATTACCATTCCTTTACAAAGGGTCTATCTTTTCTTTCTTGCCATTTCTGAATTTTTTTTTGTCCCTGAGGTTCTTTACTGTTTTACATGATTATAATTACTATTCTAGTACCACTATACATTATATTGCTATATTTTGCTCAGAACTTTTTTTCATTTACCCCGTTCCTAATTACTTACTCTCCCAAAATAAGATGTTTGAAGTCTTTCATTTATTTTTATAAATTTATACTTATAACTTCATAATTACATCTAAAAATTCATAATTACATTAATTTTTTTCAAATGCTGCCTCTTACCTATTTTTCTTTTTACTCTGGAATTTCAATAAGATGTATATCACACTTATTCAAGTCATCTTCTGTGTCTCATACAAATATTTGATATTTTAACTCCTCTCTGTGATTGCCTCATGGATATTTTCTTCAGTGTTATTTCCAGTTTTTCCTTCCACCTGGATGCACTGAATTTTTCACTTTACTTTTTTCACCTCTGAAACTCTGATTAGATTCTTTTTTTTAATCTCCACAGACATTATAAAGTCTCTTGATCCTCACTCAAATTTTCAAACTTATATTTATTTTCTGAAATGTATAAAATGTGTTTATTTAAATTACGGTCTTAAACATCTAATACACCATAGCTCTGCAAGTGAACTTGTGCTAGTTTTCACTTGTGGTACGTTTCTCCCCTTGGTTTTTACCTGGGTATAAGAGTTCTGAATTGAAGTTAAGTTTCTATAGTGTAGATTTGGCATTTACTTCTGTCACTTGCTTAGGGGGCCACACCACACAACTTGTGTAAAGGTGAGGAGAAAATCTACATGAAGATTGGATTATAGTTATGATTTCTCAAAGGATGGTTTGCCCCCTTACACATAATGCCAGTGACATAAGGAAGTTTATTTACTGTCCCTTCTACTGTTGGTTTATTGCAGGTACAATCCTTTGGGACCCTGGGTTTATAGAGCAATCTCCCACCATATCCTCTAATTTAAGTGTACCCAGGGCTTTGTCTTATATCTTGTGTACCCTGAACAGCTATCAGAATAGATACTTACAAATCCCCCTGGGTTTGGTGTATGCATCATTGTAGGGTTAAACAATGGCTTTTAAGCACACCTAATTCCTAGTGCTCCACTTTTACTGTTTTTTTTTGAGAATCTATAGATTTTTACATTTCTTATCTTCACTAAAAAGCATGTAAAAAGTTACATGTGACATTTTATATAGCTTTCATTTGTTTTCACTGAGAGATCTATCTTCAGTTTAGTCTACTAATTACTGCAAATTCCGATTACATATGTCTTCTTTTATTATATGTGAATGTTGTTTATCTATGTATTGAAGGTATATGTTTTGGTTTTTAATTTTTTTAATTTGTTGTTTCAGTCACCCATCAGCTTTTGTACTGATAATGAGCCCTTTGTTAGAACTGATGCAAAAGACAAATTAATGTTGATGTAACACATTCATGAAGTCAACTTCTAGAATTCTGTAGAAAGCTGGGTTCCTCTGAATTATATCACAGAAATAGGATCCCAGTTGTACCTGAACTACTCATTGAAAATTAGCAAATGATAAACAAAGTGCTACATGAATAAATTCTAGAAATCTGCTGGACAACACAGTGCCTAAAGTGAGTATGGTATTGTGCGCTTAAAAATTTGCCAAGAAGGTAGATTCCACATTGGTAAGATTCCACCACTGGCTAGTCAACACCCATGCCCATTTTACCTGGAAGATATTCACCTCTCTCATGAGGGAAATCTTCCCAAAGCCTCATCCATTTATTGCAAATGGCTCCTTTTCTACAATACGTAGGTGATATGCATTACTTTCTGACAGGTTAGATGTGACTACTCATGATCGAGAGATTCTGAGTTAAAACAGAAGGCCTTTGTCTTTAACACACCTAACAGACAATCATGGAGAAGAAAGGTTATCACTTAATTTTTCATGTTAAATGTGAACAATTGGAGTGTGCCGGGCCAGCTCAGTCAGTAGCACATGCGACTCTGATCTCGGGGTTGTAAAATCGAGCCCCATGTTGGGCATAGAGATTACTTTAAAAAATTATTAAATGCAAACAACTGGAAACACACATCAATTGCTATTGAGGTCATGTATCTTACCCAGTTGGGTAGTAAAGGCAGGAAATCCTATCTTGCAAGTGAAGTAAGTTTCTTGATTAGCCAATCACTCTGTCCTCATTTCTCTTCCAAAATCTTTACTTCTGTTACTTAGAGAGGAACTTTGCTTTTTGTTTTCCTTTCCATCCACATCTGAATTGAATGCTGGGGAAGCTGTTCCTTCTCGAGGAGCCACTGTGTTAGCATGTTCCTTCCCATTGATAATAGTTTGGAGGCCCAGAGATTTCTACAGATGTTTCCAAGCCAGATCTATTATTTTATTAGTGCCACATTTCCTTCAGATTTTAGTTCTCATCTATTTGCTTTTAATCAATTCCATGCTTCTGTAGCTATGGCCAAAATTAAGTGCTTAAACATAATCCTTAAACTACAATAGAGGAGGGATAAATTGCAATTGGCTTTTTACTAGAGGGTTTGTCCCCTTGACAAAAGGTACTGGGAAGAGTGTGGGAGACCTCCTTACTGCATCTTCTAATAAGATTGATGTGTGCATGCTGGCACTTATACTAACTTCAAGTAGGAAAACGGAAGTTGGCTTTTCTAATCCTATCAGGCTTCAGGTTATGAGGGTGAACTCTCAGGCCTGATTGCAAGCCACAGGTGGAGAGTGCCTGGCTCCAAAGAGTAACTCAACACAGGCCAATGTTCTGAGTATTAATTACTCATCCGCCAGCAGTTCAGCCTCTGCTAGCACATTGTCTACGTCCTGAAGAGGTTCAAGCTTGAGAAAAAGTTTCGCTGTATCTTGACAAGAGTGTCTAAAAGTCAGGAAACTTTGGTTTCTGGCTTTTCTTCATCCCCCCACAAGCAATACTACTTTTAGAGGCTCAGCCATCAACCCAATTCTGTCTTTCTGTTGAAGAGAAGTATTGGCCCTCACTGGTGGCTTAGAAGCCTTACTGATGGCTCAAGGGCTCTGCATTTGAATGTCTTCTTAACTGTTACCTTAATTGCTCAATATGCTGAGTCACGTAGCTCCTAGGGGAGAAGAGAGGGAAAACAACAGGAAAACTGGATCACATTCTTACAAACTTTATTTGTGACCAGAGGGATCATTTTTTACTTCTAGTAGTAAAGGAGTTAATACCATAAACATCGCTGAAATTGAACTAGGAATTGGTTCGCTGCTGCTACAATGATAATAATTCTTGAATACCACCAGCCTTTTTTTTTCAGGTAGCTCCATATATGAAAAGTATCAATAAAAATGCCCTGTAGCATCTGATGTGTAGGAGGGTTCCTACCACAATGGCATTGGGACTCCTTCCAAGGAGCTGTACAAGTCTCAGTATTACATCAAGACAATCAGTGGCTGCGCTTGCCTTGTAAAGTGTCTCAGAAATACTATTGTACGTGTCATTATATTTATTTTATATTTTAATTTATGCAGTTAATATTTGTGGCTGTTACTTTGGTACAAAAAAAAATCATGATAACCTGAGTTTAATATATGGACATACAGAATAGGATAAACAAAGGATAAGGAAATCACCTGTATCTTTTTAATTTCACCTTGCATGGGAAATGTCCAATGATAGGAATTATTGAGTGTCCTTGAATGTATTTTACATATTTTCTCTTTGTCTCTTTCCATCTCTCTCTTTTGGTTTAAAAGGCTTGATATGCCTGCAATTATATCAGTTCTGTTTAAAGCATAAACACTTCATCTTGATCCCATACAAGTGTATTAATATTTTTAAAAATATTGCTGTTGGCATATGGCAACAGAAAAATAGGTGAAGTACAGTTTCATTCAAGTACACAGTTTTTTTCTTTATCATGATGACTACTTTAAAGTTTCTAAGTAGAATTACTTCGCTCAACAATGGCTCTTAGATTGTACAAAGGAAGGGTATCTCCAATCTGTATTCAGCAGGTATGTTTAGGATCTCTGTACAGTTTTATTAAATTTGACATATTAATGTTGCCAAGACTTTGGAGATTTGTGAATTGTTTTCTTACCAGCCCAGGCTAGACTACTCAGAAGCCAGGTGCGCACTGTTGAGTTACACAATTACATACTTGAAAATCAAAAGGGGGAAATGAAACCATAAAAGCTGCATAGACAGGAAAGCCAAATGCACTCTCAGGGCGCATCATTACATACTTCAGACTAGCAAAATAGGCCTTCCTTCTGTAAACAGTGGATAGAGAGATGGGAGACTACGTCACATTGACACGTGGGGAGAGACACAGATTAGATTCACTTCAGCAATTTTCTACCTTAGGAGAGCACTTCCAACATAACTGGAAAGTCAAAGCCAAAATAAGCTTTGATCCCATTTTATCTAATCAGGAAAACTTCTACAATGTATTTGTTTTTCTTCACTTGATTTGGAGTCTGACAGACAGAAAGTAGCTTTCTTTGCAGAGAACTTCATCACCAATCTGTCCAATCCCCACATCATGAAACATAGCCGTGGAGCCCTTTGCCTTCCCTCTTTCTCCTCCTAGTATCTCCTTTTTGTAAAGTGTTCCTTGTCATTCATTCCTTTGTAATTATAAAGAGCAATTTTGATTTTGGTACCCTAGGTTTCTACCTGTGATCATAACAGTACGGAAGTATGTCAATTAACTTTCACACTTTTATTTTCTTAATCGTATTTAATGAAGCTTTGTCTCTATGTAAACCTTGGGAAAAGTTAGGAAATCAGGAAGTTTTGTGAGGCTCATACAATGAAACCTTAGGAAAAGTACCGGGCCTCTTATCAGAAACTAAATGTGCCTCAGATACTGTCTCCCTCTGATAACCTCCTAGCTACTAAAAACTTATTTATGTTTTATTATGTGTGCTTCCATTCCTAGGGCTTAGTATAGTTTCAGCCCATAGAAAAGAAATGAAAGTATATTCAGTTTTATTTTGCATTTCAATTTGTTTTATAAAAATACAGGTCAGAGATACAGGTAGGTGTATGCAGTTAAGAAAGGGAAAATTAAACGAAAAACCTTCTAGAATCCATTCATTGATGGTTTTCAGCATAATCATCAGTACACTCAAATAATCTTTGGCCTAAAAACGTGAAGGAGAACGTGCTTGGAAACAGTACAGATTCAGGAGGAATTATCCTTTAATTCTTTTCATCTTCAAAAGGCACACTATAGTTTCCATCCCTTTTTAAAGAGAGGTATAGAAGCAGTAATGTTACGGTTACTTAATTATCAGCTTCCCTGAAAACATCTAAATCCAAGACAGCTTAAGAACCAGGTAAATGTTTTAAAAAAGTGTTTTAAGCTCAGGTTTCTTACATGAGCTAAAAACCCACCTGTCCACTAAGAGGCTTTTTCCAGAGACGCTGAAATTCAAATGTTTTGCGATCAGGAAAAGTCTGTTCACTGTTCTTTTTGTTGTTGTTGTTGCTTCACTTTTTGGTGCAGTGTGGTGGTGGTGGTTGTTGTTTTGGTTTCAAGGAAAGGTATACTCCAGCCTAAAAAAATCCTTTGTTTTAAGGTCATATTTTACCCTAGGAAACGAATTGAGTTCTAGCCTCTATCTGTATTTACCATGATTCCTGTAATGAGGTTATTTCCACTGTTCACAGGTGGTAAACTTATCTCACATGGTTTTTATATAACAGCCAGAAATAGCAAGCCCTGAAGAGCAACATCTAATGGTATCATTAAAATGATTGTAAACATGCCTGTGGAGGCAGATGTGAGCTTTTTTTCTGTTGATACACATTCAAATTGTTTGGTAAGATCAAACAAACGTAGAGTTTTAATATGTCAGACGTGTCTACATTCTAGCAGGTTCTGTTTTTAAAGAGATCTGTTTCTTTAGAAGTCAAGACAGCTATAAAAGAGCCAGACTCAGATCAGATCCAAAGTCGAAACTCATTTTCTCTGATTAGAGCAGAATTCTCTGTCACCGTATCATTTGGTCAACAGTTTCCAATGAAAAGAGATCAAGCAGAATAATATTGCAGGTATTAAAATAAAATGGTGGAGGCAAGTGTGTCGTTTAATTAACGGCACTTAGGCTTTGTCCAAGACAAAATTAAATATTTTTGGTCATTAAATTTACCTTGTCCTTCTCCTAACCCTTTCGCTTCTCAGACCAACCTTCTCCAATTTATTAGTTTACTTAGAATAGTGTCACATCACGTGTTCTAATTTTCAGACCATGTAAAATCAATTCTAGGAAAGCTGGTTAAGTTTGGAGTTCTCAAGCCAAAACTTGGCTTTGGTTTTTTCTAGCGGCGAAAGAATTAGATATCTCTGGCAAGTTCCACTAATACGATTTCTTTCTTTTTTTAAAATGTTTATTCATTTTTTGAGAGAGAGACAAAGAGCACAAGTCGGGGAGGGGTAGAGAGAGAAGGAGACACAGAATCTGAAGAGGCTTCAGGCTCTGAGCTGTCAGCACCGAACCCCGTGCAGGGCTCAAACCCATAAACTGCAAGACCATGACCTGAGCCGAAGTCGGATGCTTAACGAACTGAGCCACCCAGGTGCCCCACAGTGATATCATTTCTTAATATTAGCAGAAACTTGTGGATTAAATAACTTTATTGTTTGTATGGAAGTGGAAAAACTTCCAATAGAATGTGTTTTCCAATTAAAGCTGATAACATCAAATATGTCATAGATGCATGAAGTGCATCTGGTATTTTATAATAATTTTCTCATTTAACTTCTTTGGGCCTAATATCACAGAGCTAATAAGTCAGGATTGTCTAAAAAACAAACAAAAGCACTAACACTCTTAACCATTAGAATATATGACCTGTTGTTTTTTTTTTGTTTCTTTTTCCTTTCCTTTTCAGGTAAGGGTTAGCTACAGAAACTTCTCTTTTAAAATAGGTGAATACAATGTTATTTCTGCAAAGACTTAGTGGAAATAGGGTGAGGGGTAAGGGTACTTTCCTTTCCTGTGACTGAGCACAAATTTGCCAAGATTCCATTTTCTCTGCTACATTCATGTATACTCTTATACTTATTTTAAACCATGGTACTCTTGTGGAGAATAATATGTGAGAAGACATATCATGCATCTCATTTCTGGGCTAAAACTGTGAGAATTTTAGGTATCATTCTCCAGTCTCTCTCTTCCTCTGTTGAGTATCTTGTAGGCCTTGTATTGTGGACCCAAAACATAAAAACAGTGTGTATTTCTGAGTTGCTGCAAGGAGAGTGGTACCCAAAGAATTGCTCAAATATGCATTGGATTCAGAATAAATAATAAATAAGCCATTGTTGTATTGAACACTGAAATGTAGGCATTGTTCATTTCTATCTAATTTAGCCTATGTTGGCTATTGTAGAAATTGGTACCAAAAGCAAATTACTATCTAAGAAAACCTAATTATCAACCCAGTGACTCAGTGATGGGTGAACAGTGGGAGAGCTGATAGATGATTTTGAAAGATGGAAATTCATTCCATGCAATAGCAAAACGTTGGGATAATATGAGCAGTAGATCATGTACCTAACAAATTTGTGACTGTTTTGAAAGCAGGATGCTAATATAATGTGTATGATTTGCTATTAACTCTATTTGCCAAGGCATAGTAAGAAAAAAAAAGGGGGGGCTCAGACTAGAACTGGATACTTTGCAAGCAGAAGTGAAAGAGGTATCAAGAGCCCTTCAGTATTGGTAAAATAATTACTTCATGACCCTAATAAGTGATGAGTGCAAAAGTATTTATAGATACATGTCTGGTAACATATGTCCAACTGATTAAATTGCCTCAAAACAAAGAATAAGTTAAGAATATGGCACTCAATAATTTGGTAAAACGACTCAAGACAAAGAACAGATTAAGAGTGTGGCTTTGCTCCGATATTCAAATAGCTTATATGTAGCCCCATCATATACAGAGAGTGAATAATGGAATGCGAGAGTAGAAATATACAAGATAGAAAAGAGCTGATTTGTTCTAGGTACATGGAGAAGATTGGAATTAAAATCTACTGGGTATGTATAAGTTCTCTTGGTAAAGAAATTATGAGTTTGGTCCAAAAAAAAAAAAAAAAGACCTTTGAAATGCCTCTAAGTTCCCAAACTTTTTATAAACAGGAAGACAGCTGGGAAAGCGCCTCAGACTCAAAACCACAGAATATTCCCCCAACCCACCTCTGATGGGAACACGTATAAGGGGAAAGGAAAAAGCATTTTAAAGATGAAGCTAGGAGATAGAACAGTTGACTCTGGAGGCTCCCAGAAAGAATCTAAACCCCATGGAGGAACATTCCTCAATCCCCAGCCCCAGTTTAGCACCCCTAACAATGCCAGCTGACAGGATGCAAGTATCTATGGACTAGTGACTGCTGTGTGTCTTGTCCTTTCTTAATGGTGTCTATTCTGTTTCTGTTCTACCCCTATCATTATTATTATTTATTATCATTTATCATTAAGTGTTCATGTATGTGTATGTGCATGTGTGAAGAGGCTCCCTTAAGTTGTCTTTTTTAGTTTATAAGTTTCAGTCAAAAGCAGTGACATCTGAACCTGATAGAGACTCTCACATTTCAGCCAGAGGTCTGGGTAAGTTGAAAGCAGACACTGGATTGGAACTGTGAGTTATCTCACTTGGAAAGCAGTTGAGTGTGTTTCTTTCTAGATTAGTGGGAACAAATGATACTGGCTGACAGAGACAGTCCTTGAATAATACTCCTCACATACTGCATTATTCTATATTTTCTTGCTCCAGAGGTTAGGTTAATCCAAGAACTAGGCTTTATCAATGAAAGGTGAATAGAAGTGACAAGTGTATTTTTCAAGCTAGAATACTTTGGCTTAGATTTTCTAATCTCTTTCTTTCCCTAATGTGGTAATAACAAAAACTTGTGTTGACATGAGAGTCACATGATTGAAGCAGCCTGGATCACTGAGTTGCTCTGCAAAGGATAGTGGCCTTGGGAAGTTATGGGGAGCCCTAGTGTACTTATAAGAGTGAGAAAGGAACTCATATTGTGTTAGGCCTCTGATACGTATGTGTGTGTGTGTGTGTGTGTGTGTGTGTGTGTGTGTGTGTATGTGTGTATACATATTTTATTGCTATCTAACCTGACCTTTCTCAACTAAACACCACTATTACCACATTTAATGTAAATTATAAAGAGACATACTACTTTCTGGTCTCAGGCTGAAAAAAAAAGTTGGATTAATTTTTTAAAAGGTTTATATTTGTTCATTTTTATTCTTACATATTATAATTATGAAATTGATCTCTGTTCTATTCTGAAGTCACAAAGCTAGAATTATTTTCTGAGTAGAATTCTGTAATATAGACCTAAAATAAAATGTAACACTTAATAACAATTCAAAAATAGTGTGAAACCTACAGATGACAATTATCTTTCATTTCCCAATGTCACAGAAAAGTGATCTCTGCCCTGACATCTTAGCAAAAATAAATAGAACAAGGAACCAGTGAGTTATTTAAAGGACTCATTAACTTTCATATGACCCTATTTGTAATTGAGACATTTGTGTCCTATAAGTACCCTCCAAGAAATGATTAATGAAGTTTCCAAACATTCTAAATTGACTGACATAGAAGGGAATGATCCCCTTCTTTAGGCAAACTTCTGTGAGGTCCAGGCAAAAGGGGAGACTTCTCTTTTAAATAATTCATGGTAGTGTCTAACACAAACATAATAAAAATATAACTGTGTTTTTTTCCCTAAAGTTTAAAACACTCAATAAACTAGGTCAATAAGGGGGTAAATTTATCATGGTCTTCTCTATAAAGTAATTAATTGTTTAAAGCACGTTTAGATATAAAACTCTTTTAATCTCACTCGTAGTAGTAGCATTCCACAAATGTGCTGATTAGCACAGAAGAATTGCCTTATTAGATATTTACCCAGGGTTTTGTTCTATGGACTAGTCTTAACTATAACCTTATCTATGCCATAAAATGTAGAATGGCAGTCTCTTGAGTTTGATCACAGTGTATGGCTCATTTGAATAAATTCTAATCAGTCCTCTTATTAGGTTAAGTGGTAGGTCCTAAGAATTATCTGCATCAATGATTAAATCCTCCCTTTCATTAGTGTAACTTTGTTATAGCTGTAATATTAAAGTGTTAAAAGCTAATTTGAGAAGATAGTAATATAACAGTATATTATTTCAAGTGAACTATATTTTCTTTCAGATTTACTGTACTTTGGAAGTTTTTTGTAGGTAAAGATAACAGTTCTTACATTTTATCTTTATAATCAATACCCTCCTTTTGGATTTTTCATCTCATATAAAAATTAGTTATGCAGTGGGAATATTCAATTATAATTCATCCCGCTTATTTAATATTTTCTATCAGAGAAGTGCATTGACCTAACCTAACTTGGATTATTCCTGTTTTTTTCAGTTTCGTAAATAACTTGAATTTTTCCAGTTCATATTCAAATTAATAGTTTTCTTTTTAGAACAAGGTGTATTTTCCAGAAATAATTAACATACATCACTCTATAAATTGAAGGCATACAGAATGATGGTTCAATTTACATATATTGTAAAATTGATTACCACATAAGGTTCAGCTAACATCCGTCTTATTGTATAAATACAAATTTGAAAAAAAAGGAAAGAAAAGAAGAAAAGAGAAAGACATTTCTCCTTGTAATGATAATGCTTAGAATTTACTCTATCAACAACTTTACTATGTATCATACAACAGTGTTAACTATATTCATCACATTGCACATTACATCCGTAGTATTTATTTATCTTATAACTGGACATATGTACCTTTTGACCACTTTCCTCCAATCCCTGTTACCCCTACTCCCCACATCTGGTAACCACAAGTCTGATCTCTTTTTCTATGAGGTATTGTGTGTGTGTGTGTGTGTGCGTGTGTGTGTGTGATACCACATATAAGCAAGATCATACAGTGTTTGTCTTCTCTGTCTGACTTATTTCACTTAGCATATATCCCTTCAGTATCCATCCTTATTGTTGCAAATGGTAGGATTTCCTCCTATTTTATGGCTGAATAATATTCTTTTATATGTGTGTGTATATGTGTGCGTGTATACGTGTATACCACAACTTCTTTATACATGTATTTATCTAAAGTGACATACTCTTGATTTATTTACATACTATATACCTCATACCTGGCCTTTTATCTGCATCTCCCTAATTCTTGTTTGTTTAGCATATAACTAAATAATTTTCCTAAAATGTCAATTGAGTCTTGAACTTTCTTTTTTTTTACTTATTTTTTATTTTTATTTTTAATATAAAATTTATTGTCAAATTGGTTTCTGTACATAGACTCTGAACTTCCTTATTCATAGTGAGTTACCCCTTTAAGGCAAATTCCCTAACAAACATTTAAGGCCTGCATAGAATAACCTCAAAATTTCCAATCCAACTGTATTTTCAACTGGTTTTCAAACTTTAGTTTTGGCCTGTTAGAGGTGTCTTCTTCCTCTTTGCTGTCAGAATTTGGGCTTGGACAAGAAAAAGAGGGGCTATGTTCCTATGTAGGAACATAGGGCTGGTTTTTTAGACCCCAGAATATGGGAAATTGAGCCCAAATATAGGTTAGTAGAGATCAAAGAGTGGAATTGTGTCAAGCAGGTGTGACCAGGAGAATAGGAGAGGATTGTAGACAGAAATTGAATATTTTTCGTAATTTATTGAATATTTAAGTTTTTGTGTGTTATGAGGTCTCAATGAATGTCACAGGGAGCTATCTGAATTAGAGTTTTTCAGAAGTTACTCATGCCCCTTCTTAAGGGAATATTTGTGACTAGAGACAACCCAAGAGCAGTCTGCCTATTGCCTCACCTGTGAAAACTACTACCAAGGTCATTGTGTATTATTACTTGGATGAAGGAGGGATTCCATGATGGACTATTCTTATGAAAATGGGTTTAAGTTCTGTAGTTTAGTATCATGACTGACTTGAAGAAAACCAGAGAATGATTAAAATTAAGATTTTTTTCTTTCCATTCAGCCAACTTTTACACTAAAATTAGAATCAGTCTCTGTTTCTTGACAAGAGCTTACTTCAATGTAAAGCTTAGGAGCAATACTTTAACATTAGAAAACTTTAACAAAGTGAAAGAGATTATCCCATCATATGTCTATGAAATGGCAGGAAAATAATGGTTCCCAAAATGTCCACATCCTAATCCCTAGAACCTGTGAATATGTTATCTTACTTGGCAAAAGAGATTTTCCTGATTTTACTAAGGTTAAGGGTCTTGAGATGGGGAGATCATCCTGGATCTAAACCAGTCTAATTACCTGAGTTCTTAAAAGCAGAGGACCTTTCCTATAGTCAGAGAGAGATGGCCACAGGAGAAGGATTCATTTCCCTGTTAATCATTCTGAAATGTGGGTTCTTTATGCAAGAACCAGAGAGAGGCCTTTAGAAACCTGAAAAGTCAAGGTAACCGACTCTCTGTGAGGGCATCCAGTAAGGAACTCAACCCTGTTGACCCAGGGTATCAGGTTTCTGACCTATAGAACTGTAAGATAATAAATTTGTGTTGTTTTCAGCTACTAAATTTTTGTTAATTCATCATGGCAGCACGTAGGAAACTAATACCCATGCCAAATCCGTCCCATTTTCTTGAGTTTGTTCCTAGACCTCCATCAAAGTGGTCTCAGCCTTCCACTGCCCATCCAAAGTGCAATCATAAATTCAGAGCCTGGGAAAATGTTCACCTTCTCTGAACAGCCTGTTACTCTTTCTAACTTCCACTACTGAGCTGCAGTATCTGTAGCCCATTACCGTACAATAGAACCCTGCATTGCCATCTGAAGATTTTGTCCCTTTCACTTTTGCCACCAGCCTCGACTGTAAACATACCACAGATATGATTTAAACTTATCCTTCTTTACTGTTTTCCAGTGCACCTGGATCCGTGTTCATTTTCATTGCTGAGAGTCATGTGAGACAATAAAATTACTTTTTTTCAATCCTTTCATTTATATTTACTCTGCCATTTTTATGATATTTTGTGATAAAGCAAACAATTGAAATACACTGCAGAAGGTCAGTCCATTTCTTTGGGAATATATGCTGGCCTCAGTATTCCAAATTCACTCAAACCTGTCATGGAATTTCTCAAATTGCCTTATAGTTCATTGAAACAATTTTTCCAAAGTCTAATATGCTAAACTCACTCTCCTTCTGAAACCATAAATTTTATTTACATTTTTAACATTTGAATCAAAATAACCACAGATTAGTTGCCAAACAAATCTACTTTATGTTTTTAGCAATTGTGTGTGAGTCATGTAGCCAGTGTTTTTGCCTTACTTGTTACAAATTGTTTCTAATTGGAAAGTACTGTCAGCAGTAAAATATGAAGAGAAAAGCCACCCGTACTTTGAAGTTTATTGGTTACGAATATTGGATGGGTTTTCTCATATTAATTTTGGTGAGCATGAAGCTTAGTTGCTTTTTTTTTCCCCCTCTACTTCAGTTTCATCACCTCATTCTAGTTATGGAAGAAGTTGGTGATTTGGGGGATTTTTTTCAAAACCAGACCACTTCCTCAAGTGGAAGCTTTGTTCTTATAAATAGATAAAATTATATTCATATGTTTGGTAGATGAATCCAGCGGTGTGCATGTTGAACAGAATCCCTCGTGAATAGTTTCCTTAATTCTGTGGAATTTCACTCTTGAATTTGATCAATGGAGATAATTCAATCTGAAAAATAATTTTTCATGATGACAATTATTTTCCCATAAACACACTTCATTTGCATGCATGTACTTAATTGTGTTAGATGAGCTTTGGAGATGTTCACCATAGAGTGATAAATTACCTCCATGAATTCTAACTGAACTCTTAACTATTATAAAAATTTAAGTTTTTTCCAATTTATTAGGATTTAATACAAAATACTTGAAAACATAGTAATGGATTTAATTTTCATATTCATAAGGATTAAGAAATTAAACAAATATAGGTCCATATATAATATTTGCAATTTACATTTTGAGGGTTTATTTATTTTTTTTTAGTTTAGTTTTATTTATTTGAGAGAGAGATAGAGAGAAAGAGGGAGACAGAATCCCAAGCAGGCTACACACTGTCAGAGCAGAGCCTAAAGCGGGGCTTGAACTCATGAACTGTGAGATTGTGAACTGAGCCAAAGTCAAGAGTCAGACACTTAACTGACTGAACCATCCAGATGCCCCATACATTTTGAGTTTTAAAATAAATATACTGTAAGTCATATAAAATGTATTTATGTCTAAATTAACTGCATATACATTTTTAGTTTCTTTACAAAATAAAGTAACTTAAGATTGCTTTTGAAAAATAATAATGTTTATTTATTTTTTAGAGAGATTTTATTTTTGAGCTTTTATTTATTTTGAGTGGGGAAGGAATAGAGAGAGAGGGAGATACACACAGAGAGAGAGGGAGATACACACTTCTGGCTCTGAGCTGTCAGCACAGAGTCAACGTGGGGCTTGAACCCGTGTGTTGTGAGATCATGACCTGATCTGACATCGGATGCTTAACTGACTGAGCCACCCAGGCGCCCCTAGATTGTTTTTGAATATCAATAAAGTTAGATTGAAGATATTATAAACAACTCCATTTACCCAGAAATATTGGAAATATAGATTTTATTTGGCATTGCCTAAGATGAAGTATATCATCCGCTCTCATCACTGTATCAGATTGAAATTACCATCAGTGGGACATTCCTAAGGAGAGGAACCCTCTTTTGATCATGGAGGACTTTGGGGTGGCTGGTCAGATAAGCCTGAGGGGACTTGTGTAAATTATATTCCCTAAGCAATCATTCCTTATTACTGATAACTTGGCTGTGTTCAGGTAAATGCCTTTTGAGAAGTGGTACCTGGAAGAGATTCATCACTAAAAACGCGAGGCTCCTCCAAATGGGACAAGAGCATTTGGCAAGTCACAGCTGAAGTTCAATTAGTTCCTCATTTTGGATGGAAACTTTTCCTATTGCCCTGAGATGTCTTCACATGTCACAAAGTTCTGTCTCTGTGGATGAATAGCAGAAACCAGGGCTAAAAATACCATACCGGGCTGGGAGGTGGATTAAGTGAAGTCGTGCCCCAAAGTGCTCTGTATAGTAGCCCTGATAATGAGGAAGTTTTCATTGAATGGAAGCTGTCATTGCATACGATTATTAGAAGGATGAGTAGGTTGGCATAGTAAAAAATGTAACAATTGTCATACTTAATATTCTTAATACTGTTACTTTTCTTCTGAAATCGCCTATTTTATTTTATTAATGTTTATTTACTTTTGAGAGAGAGCACACATGAGTGGGGGAGGGGCAGAGAGTGGGAGACAGAGAATCCAAAGCAGGCTCTACGCCGCCAACACAAAACTCAACACAGGGCTCTACCCCATGAACCGTGAGATCATGACCTGAGCCAAAGTTGGATTCTCAGCCAACTCAGCCACCCAGGCACCCCTGAAACTGCCTTTTTATTTTTTTAAACATTTTTAAATGTTTTTTTGTTTGTTTAAGACAGAGACAGACAGGGCATGAGTGGGGATGGGGCAGAGAGAGAGGGAGACACAGAATCTGAAGCAGGCTCCAGGCTCTCAGCTGTCAGCACAGAGCCCGATGTGGAGCTCGAACTCACAAACCGTGAGATCATGACCTGAGCCAAAGTCAGATGCTCAACCAACTGAGCCACCCAGGCACCCCGTGAAACTGCCTTTTTAAAGTACCAGTCCGTGTTTCAAACTTTACCTCTCTCCTCAGGATTGCAGACAATAAGCCATAGTGCACATGGTCCTGTGCTGCATCTACCTCACAAACACAAGTTAACCTCTCTGACCCTCCGTACCCTGGCAGTCATGCACTCTGAAAACAACTGCTCCCACCAAATACACCTAGTGTCACATGGCTGGAAAAATACCTGTTACCGATTCATAGACCAATGATGTTATTCGGGGCTTGCTTTTGTTGCAATTTTTATTTTAAAGTCTAATACTCCTAAATATATTTTAAATGATTTATTGTGATTTTTTTCTGATAATGACAATTCTGAAGATTATTTTAGCCTAATTATAAATAAATTCAGATAAATATAAAATGATAAAATAAGCTAAATGCCTATAAATCAGAGACAGTTTTAAACATTCTCTTGTATGGGTGTATATACACATATACACACACACACACACACACACACACACACCATGTCCCACAGTTAGGACCTTATTAAATGCTATTTTGTAATTTTCCTTGAACAATGTATCAATGGAAATACACATGTTGGCAATGAATATGAACATATGTACACACACACACATATACTATGTATATATGGACAAACATATATATATACATCATTCATAAATATATATGCATTAAATATGTAAGTGGTTAATATATATGCATCTTAATATAGGTGTATAGTGTTAATATTCTATAATTTACTTAATATTCCTTTTTTGATAAATGTGTGCTTTCCGTTTCCATAGTTATTAGCAGTACTGCAATGCACATTCTCATGTAAATGTCTTTGTACACATATTTATTCCTCTTTGGATAAATTCCTTGAAATGGAATGGTTGGGCAAAGAACATACACATTAGGATTTGGGGTACATATTGGCTTTCAGAAATCTGTTACTGATTTTTGTCACCACTAGCAATGTAAAATTTTACAGTTTGTATGAGTTTCCTTCTCTGTTCCCACTTTTTTCCTCCTCCTGGCTTCTGCTCATGAGATGATGCCTGAGATCCATTACTCCTGGTGATGTCACACCATGCCGTCTTGACCATGCTTTCTTAGTAACTCTTAGCTGGGCAATTCTTCCAAGTTACAGGACCGCTTTGCTGAACTTCTTGATTGCTTAAGCCAGTCTCATCTCATGGTATATTTACAATAATTTCTTTTTAAGAGATAGTATAGAAAATAAGGATGAACATCACAACATCAATGAATATCATTTAAACTTTCTTTGCAAATAATGCTCATTTTTATTTGCCACATAGTAGAGTAAGTGCTGTATATGTATTACATAAACTATTAAATACTATTATTAATATTTTACTTTGCAATAAAAAAATGAAGCTCAGAAAACCTTAACTACTTTCCAAGGATAAATAACCAATGAATAGCACATTTGAACTTATATCCACAATTGTATGATTACAATTCTGCTCTCTCTCTCCTTTTTCTTTCTTTTTTTTTTGTGGTAAGAGCACTTACCATGATATCTATCCTCCTAGCAAATTTTAAGTATATAATACGTTATTGTTGACTACATGTTCAATGTTGTAAAGCAGATCTATAGAGATATTTATCTTACTTCATGGAAACTGTATACCTATTGATTAATAACTCCCCATTTCCCCCTCCCCTCACCCCTGGTAACCACCATTCCGGCATTTGATTTTATGAGCATTTCTACTCTTTTAACCACCATGATATACTGTCTGCATTTTGATCTTATATTATTTTTGAGCAAATATCTGTTACTGAATTCCATAATAAAAGGTTATTGTTCACATTCTTTCCTTAAGAAGATTGCAGACATTCTCTGAGAGATACTAGTGTAAAATATATTCACATAATTATGATAAAATCAGAATTTAGTCACGCTTGTAAAAAACTAATTTCTGTACTTATTTGACAGACTCTTCTATTCAGTGAGCATTAAATAGCTATTATGGCATAATAAAGTATTATACATTCAGTGTCTTAAAACAACCATCAGCTTAGTCAGCTGGGGTTTATCTGAAGTAAGCTTCTTTTGCAGGTTGTTTGGGGTTATTAACTGAGTCTGGACTCAGTTTGGGCAGCTTATCCAGGGCATCGCTGTTCCACATTTTTCTCATTATCCTTCTGAGAGTAGAGCATCAGCCCCAGCATGTCCTTCTTACGGCAATGTCAGAAGCACCAGAGAGAAGATGAAAACACGTAACATTTCCTGTGCTTGAAATTGGTGCACTGTTACTTACCTCTGCCTCAGTCTATTGGCCAGAGCCAATCTTATGACCAAAGTCATAGCCAAAGGCTAGAAATAAATTAGTCCCCTTTGTGGGAATGACTGAAAAGTCATATGGGGGAAAAAAGGCATGAAGATAAGAAGGGAGCAGGCATGGGGCTGGGGGGGGGGGCAGTAATGCAAACTGCCACCAAAACAGTTGCACTTAATTTGCAAATGTAGTCTGGTTCCAAACTGAAATAATAACCTATATTCGCAATCATTTGATCATGGGATAGAATGACTTTCCAATTTCCTGAAAGAGGGAGCAGATGCTAGACTTCTTGGTTTTGGTCAGGTGTTTTCTTCCCATGCAGTGATACTGCTCATGTTCTTTAAGAATCTCTTGTGCGTCTCTCTGGGTTCAGTTTTCAGCACTAAAACCTCTCCGTGAGTGACTCATTCAACTAGTCACCACCATATCCACCCACTCAACCTCATGCCACAGCCTCCAAATCTGCGGCTGCTGTGTCACGTAAGCATGAAAACAGTAGAATCCAGAATTCTTATTCAACTGGTGCCAAAAAATCAAGACTTAAAATTTAAGAGGAACATTTGAGAGTAATTGTCTGTAAGAAAAATAGCTTGATTGCTGGGGAACCTGATCCGAAGGTGACTATTACTCACTCACAGTGAGTTAAGCGGAAATTGGAGGAGGGAATCATAGCCCAGGAGTATGACTGAAGATAGAAAGCCGGAAATGTCTAAAGCAGCTGAGGAGGTGAACATAGTTTGTCTAAAAAGATAAGGCAGCTGAACAGTGTGAGAAGACATGAGCCAAATTTACACACACCAATAGTGGAAATAATCTGAGTATCCAATTTGGGAAAAAGTGAGGGAGTTAATAGTGCTAAGAGTGGCTCGTGATGAGAGAACAAAGAGGCACGTGATTCCTCAGAGAGAGATCAGTAATGCTTCTAAGGTGTCATAGAAGAATTCCTTGGCCACAGGAGAGAGGTGTTCTTTTTGGGTTTTTTTAATACCAGTTTGCCAAGAACGTTCCGGTTTGGATCAAGGTTGAAACATAAAATATTTTTGCTTGCTTGCTTGCTTGTTTTGCTTTTTTTAGACTATTTTAAAACAGAATTGGGGTGCCTGGCTGGCTCAGTCAGTAGACCATGTGGCTCTTGATCTTAGGGTCATGAGTTCAAGCCCCATGCTGGGCATAGAGATTATTAAAAAAAAATTAATACATAAAAAAAACCAGCATATGTTTAAAAATAAATAAATAAATAATCAATGGGACAATAATTGAAGTAACAAAGAGAGTATTCATCAAGAAGAGGTAGCATGTAAATAAATGGGAGGAAACCCTGTTTCTACAAGGGCTTTGACTCTGTGTTGTGTTTCAGTCTAAGTAGAACCTAAAATAGTTTTAAGGAAATTATTAACATCTTTACATACTCATAGCCAAAGTCTTCAAAATAATAATTGTCTCAAAGCTAAGTAAAAAAATACAATCAACTGTCTACTCATTTTTCCAAATAGAAATATACAGAATGTCATTTCTTGATTTCTTTGAGAAATAGGGCTGTTTTTGAAATAAGTAATTCAGTATCTATAATTAATGGGTATATGTTTTAATATTTACTTTTTTATGTATTATAATTTTACACTATGATCTCAACAATTGAGACCTAAATAACTCATCCAGTTTCATGTGAACATGTAAACTTTTGTTTCATAGAATTACTTTAAAAAAAATCAAAGTATTCTGCATCAGGGTAGAAGCTAAAGATAATTACAAATTTTGGATATTATTAACATAACTTTAAAAGTTGTTTTTTTTTTTTTTTTGACAGAGAGAGAAAGTGCCCAAGTGGGGGTGGAGCAGAGAGAGAGAGAGAGAGAGAGAAAGAGGTTCCCGCTGTCAGGGCAGAGTCCAATGCTGGTCTCAAACCCATGAACCGTGAGATCATGACCTGAGCCAAAACCAAAAGTCAGATGCAGATGCCAGTGTTTACAATTACAAATTGAAATGGAAAAGAGAGAAAATAAAGGAACTAGGGTTGAGCTATGGCTAAAATAGGAGTTGAACAGAGCAACTAAATTTATTGCTAGGTTTTAATTTTTTAAAATTTATTTAAAGCCTAGCTATTCTAAATTTGCTGGAAATTATAACTCATCTACGATTTCTGTAAATATTTCATATTTTATTCAAGGAGATAACTGTTAACTGTGGAAGTATGGAAGGAAGCCTATGTATTAATAACATAAGGTAGTAGAATATGTGTAGGCACATTCCCGATTCTCCAATGAGCCTCTGGAGCTGTGGGGCATGCATACCACAGTGTGGGGATGAAGTATATGGATTGTAGTTCACATACGTTACCACACTTAATCTTCATATGTTCCTAAACACAACTGTCTACATTTCATGCTTATACTCAAATCCTACAGTGTCTTCCTTTGCCCAGTTCCTTAGATCGCCATTACAAGTCCTTGAGAGTCTGTCCACAACCCACCCTTTCTGATGTCATCTCCCACTTCTGTCCAATAAGATTCTGTGCATCAGTCCCACTGGCCTATTCATGCCACCCACAATTCCGCAGATAGTCAGCATCCTCCCTTTTATTTTTGCAGGTTTTTCCCCCCACCTGGGATGACTTCCTACACCTTGAGCAAAAATTATACATCCTACATCCTTTAAATAACAGGTCTCCCTGGTGGCATTTCGGGATCATTCTAGCCCATGATTGTCTAACCGTCATCTGAAAGAGTAAAATCTGTATTAATAATTTTTGCTAGTAGACAATTATTAATTTACTAATTAGTAATAAAATTTTATGTTGTTTTGTTAGTAAAGATAGAATGAATTGGCTAATATAATGATTGTTGTAATAAAAGACTATTAGGTTGGTAAATGATACATTTTTATAAAGGAATGAAGTATTTTCTGTGTTATATTGTTAACTCTTTTTCCACATATGTATGTATTCACAGCTTATGGAAAATGAAAAACAATGTCAGGAGACTAGTAAAATACCATATTATTACTTAAGGAATGTAGTATTATAATTTTTTACAACCACAAGTGCCACATTTCATCCTCTGAATAGCAGGAACTCAAAAAAAAAAAAAGCTTTTTTCTATTGAATGACTTACACTTGGTACTGACCTACAGCTTTTCTGTAATGTACCATTGTTCAATATGGCTACCTCTCATTCTTCTATCTAGTATCTTCCATCTCTTACCTCCACTCAGTATGAAATTTAATTTTGTTGTCCAGACACACCAGGGGACCTCTTGCATCGTTTAAAATGAGATCTCAGGATGCCTGTTTGGCTCAGTCAGTTAAGCGTCGAACTTAGGCTCAAGTCATGATCTTGTCGTTTATGAGTTCAAGACCCACACTGGGCTCTGTGCTGACACCTCGGAGACTGGAGCCTGATTCTGAATCTGTGTCTCCCTTTCTCTCTGCCCCTCCCCAGCTTGCACACTGTCTTTCTCACCCTCTCTCTCAAAAATAAATAAACATTTAAAAAGAGAATTTAAAGTGAGATCTCCACTCCTTACTTATTATGACCTTCATGTTGCCTCAGACTACTGCTTAGCCCTCCTGCTGTTCATTCCACCTGAATGAGCAAGATAGCCTCTCACTCTCCTTGAACATGTCAAGGAAGGTTCCATCACAGATATCAGCATTTCTCATTCCTTGCTCTCATCTCACGTCACCACATCCTCAGAGAAGCCTTCCCTGATCAGCCTAAAGGAAATAATCTCCATCATTCAATATCTATTCACACTTCTTTGCCATTATGAACTCATCAGTACCTAACATTGTATTTATTTGGTCATTTGTTTATCATCTGTTACCACTTAAAAGAATGGCATATTTGTGCATGTAGAGTCTTTGTTTTATTTGCCATTTGATTCACAGCATCTAAATTACCATCTGCCATATACTATATGTTCAATTAATCTATTTTGAATAAATGAATTAATATTTTCAAATACCTAGATTAGAAATACACACATGTCCTTCTTAGTTTGCAGAATTAGGGTGTTAAATATGATATTTCTTGAAGAGACTGACTGTTCTAAGCTTCCAGAGATGAGGCTTTTCTTTTGTCCTGGGTCTGTAACTTCTTGGTAACTCTCAGAAACACTGTGCATCTCAGTGTCTCTTCATGCAACAGTGACAAATATTACTTGCCTTTGTCCTTACCATTTGGTATCATGAAGCTGATGAACAAAGTACTTTAAATATCAAAAGTCATTTTCAACAGCACATTATTAATTTCTGGGCCTGACTAAAAGTGATTCTTCTATTTGATTCCAAAGAAAGATAATAATGTACATTTGGTAAAAATCCCCTAAAAATAAGTCTATATGGAACACAGGATATTAAAATTGCATTCTTCTTAAAAAAGTTCCCAGACATACTAAACTTGTAAAATGTCTGGCTCTGAGCTGGTTTGAGGTTTTGCTTGGACTCCAAATATAGGCTTGTGTATTTTATATGTCCATCTCTGTAATTATTGATTTCCATTGGGATGCAATTTTGGCAAAGTGAATTTATTGCTTTCAGTGAGAACAACAATACTCTAATTCTAAATTTGCCAAATTAACAGTGTGTTCTGATGATAACCTCAGTTTCAGGACTGGACACATGCTTGAAGGAAAATCTAAAGATCCATCACTGAGATAAAATGCAGTCACCGTGTAGACACAAATACAGAAAGAAAAAGAGTAAGTACACACACACACACACACACACACACACACACACACACTGACTATATAATAACTGAGGTAAGATCAGAATACAACAACAACAAAAAAGTAAACCAAAAAAAAAAGAACACCTTACCTAGATATTTAATGATGTCGAAAAAATAACATAATTAACATATATTTTCTTTTTTAATTTTATTTAATGTTTATTTTTGAAAGAAAGACAGAGTGCAAGTCAGGGAGGGGCAGGAAAAGAGGGAGACACAGACTCCGAAGCAGGCTCCAGGCTCCCAGCTGTCAGAAGAGAGCCCGACATGGGGCTTCAACTCATGAACCACAAGATCATGACCTGAACTGAAATCAGACACTTAACCAACTGAGCCACCCAGCTGACCTTAACACATATTTTCAGTAGCAAGTACTTTTGTCATAATCATTTGGCCATATCTCTGCAAAAAGATTGGATTCAATGTTATGAGGAATAAAAAAAAATCTCCCAATATAAAATCTATAGATTCCTATTTTTTACAAGATTGTGAAAGTATTATGTAGCTTTGAGATGCTTTCAAAGCAAACAAAAAAGCCCATAAGTCATCAATCCCAATACAAATTCTGACCTACTACGGATGTGATATTTAAGTGATCTATAAATAAATGACTGGTTTTAAAATGATTTTTGTCCTCTCCAACTAACCCTTATCACAAAGATAAATAAACATGCTTTTTTATCACAATTCAACTACAGGGATAATGATTTAATTCCATAAGTAAATTTGACATATAAGTCACCTTCTATTGGGTGGGAAAAAAAAGATTACGTATAATGAAAAAATACTGGGTTCTAGTCAGAACCTCACTCTTTTGGTGAGCAGATTCACTAAAAATACAAGTTGTAAAGAAGCTGTAAAGAAAAATAGACTTTTTGAGGTTTATACCCCACTTAAAAATATTTTGGATTATTATCTATAAGTAAGCTTAAATATTTTGTTATGTGTTTAATTTTTCATAGCACCTTTGGCATTACATCATGCTTCCTTATTTACTCTACTAAACCATAATGTCTGTGAGAGCATTAATTCTGCCTTAGTTATGTTTTTATTTTCAGTACTTTCCATACTCTATGGGAAATTACTACATATTTACTAAATATGTTACTATGAAGGTCCATCATTTTATAAACCTAAGATTTCTTGGAGGTCACTTTAAATAAACAAGATTGTAGATTCGACTATGGGAAATTGAATGGCTCCCAAAGAATTAAATCCAATCTCTTCAGCCTAATCTTTTCTTTCATACTTGGATTTCAGCCTACATTTCCAACATTGACTTCATCTACCTCTTTACATGTAGGTTGACTGCCCGTTATTCCAAATGTCTCTCTTGCTGTCCCACCTATCTGTTTCCATTCCACTTTTTCTGTCTGGGATGCTATTTATCTTCACAGGTGTTTTGTCTTATTGTTTTTTTTTAATTTAAATAATCTCTACACCCTATGCAGAACACAAACTCACGACCCCAAGATCAACAGTCGCATTGCTTTTCTGACCCAGCCAGCTAGGCACCCCTCTCATCCGCAAGTTGTATCAAAAAGCTTAGACTCTTATGAAACTTTGATTCACATCCATCCTTCTCTCTCTGAAATAACTGGAATAGCTGAAGATAGCTAGACAAGATCGCCATCTTTTTGGAACATCTGTAGCAAATCTGTCTCTTGGATGCCCACAGAAATTTTTAGCAAAACTATTGTTTCACAGTTATATTATAAGAAGGTGTGTTTGATTTATGCACATAACTTAGCTCTTTAGATGTATTTTAGAATTCTCAAAAACACAAACACATATTGTGTACATTATTTTGGAAAGTTTACAGGTTTAGTTTAAGAACACTTCTTTTTAAAGACCACTCTACATAACCTAAAATAAAACAACAAGCATTTATTGGCCTGTTTTCTTAAATGGAAAATTCAATAATTAGAATGAATTATAGAGATATAACCATAACTGATAATTCCACACATAACCTATATATTGACTTATTATTAGAAAACACCTGTTACCCACAGTCCCCTTCTCATTCCTAGAAAGGTTTTCCTGTCAATTGCTTATCTGTCCTGTGTAGAGAGGATATGAATTATTGGGACCAGGGTTAGTGGGAAGTATTGGGACCAGGGTTAATGGAAGTATTTCATAGAGTTATCGTCAAGATTTGGACACACTACTTTAGCTCTCAAGACCTCAATTTGCTCAGAAACTAAAGTCACAATGAGATAAGCCTATTTTATAAGTTTTGTGGACTTTTTTGCTTTTTTTTTTTGAAGGTTAAATGATTTACACGTAAATTGTTTAGAGTATCAGTCTGCTTAAGAAATGTAAGTTTCTGTCATCATTAAATGAGTTCATAATGAAAAATCATACATAACCAAATAAATGATTTTTAATCATTATTTTCATATGGCTTGTTTTGTAATAATATCAATTTATCTGCTGGTATGCCTGTTATCTAAATATCTAGAAAATGAAATACGTTTTTCACTGAACAGAAAGGCCCTTCCTCACTTGCTGTTTATGGATGAACTGAGTGAATCTCTTGAGGGAGCCTGAAGTAATTCTGCCTTGGAGTGCTCATCCATCGAGGCAGAAAGGATGTGTGTTCCCTGTTCTTGCTTGATTGGGCGTAAAGCAGGGTTGTAACCTACAAAGTCATGCAAGGTGAAGTGAGAATTGTATGGAAGGATACATTTTCCACTATGGTAGTTTTCACATAATTTACTGTTTTCATATCACACTTTTATACCACTTATTATTCCTGTAATTGTTTGTTTAGAACCTGTTTTTCTCCGCTAGACTGTCAGATTTATAAAAGGATGATATATATTTTTGCTTTGTTCAAACCTGTGTTCCACAGGCCTACTTCAGGTCTGTGGTATCTGTGAGGTTCTTAGTAATTATATGATGAAGCAAATTTTCATTATTGGAGCACTACAATGTATTACTCTCGCTGATTGTTAGATTTGCTCATAGGGTGCAGTGAAATCAATAATTAAGGGACAAGTAGATCTCTGATACATAATAAGGGAAAGAAGAATAGATTTTTTGAAATGAAGATTTGTGATGGTTTCAATGAAAGCTTTCAAAAAAGCAGTGGAAAAGCCTTTAGTTTTTTCCCTAGTAAATATAATATTCAAATAAATTAGTTGAACATTGGCATCCCTAATTGCTAGCTTAATTTTTTATAACCATGTTATGATTATCAAATGTAAATTATAATTTAAATGTTATAATTTTATCTTATCCAAGATAAAACATTTCAAGTATGAGCTAAATTAATGATACTGATCAGAGATGTGTTATCTATTCACAATCTCTTAGAATCACTTATTATACACTTAGAGAAGTATTATCTTACTATGTGTGTATGGATCCCACTGTCAGAGTAGTATCTGCTTCTGATTATCAAAAAAAAATGTTAAATATATAATTCATTTGGAAAAACTTCAGAATGATTCTGAAGTTGTTCCCAAAGGGAAAAATATACAAAGTGTGAATACATCATTTATAAGGGGTAGCTAGAAGTCACCTGTAACTGTGGTTACCAATATGAATAAGCATATCAGTGGAACAAACCACAATAACTACGCATGAGGCGTAGTCAAATCTAGGTCGGAAAGAAGAGTCTTTTCAAAAGTAAGGGACTTGTGTAGGAAATACTTTTTGGAGATTAAGAGATAAAACTTTGAAGCCCACTTAAGAGTTCTGGGACTTGGACAAGTTATTTAAATTCTTCCCCTCTCTTTCCCAAGTATAAAACTGGCATAATTGTAGTAAGTGCAGACAGCACAAACTCAGTGTTCTCAAACTTGGACTATTCTGAGCCGTGAAGTCATCACGAGAATAATCTTTTCTGGTTCCAGACTCTAAGTATGTGTGGGATTCCCTTCCAAGCACAAGTGTTTCAAGACACTGGGTAAAACAATCATGTCTCCAGCACGTGGGCTAAAGGGGACTCTGGCACATAGTATTACTCTTCTTTGTCACATCATTTATTTTCCTGTAGCACAAACTCCACCCGAACGCCCCTCAGTTCTTCCTGCTGGGTCGAACCCACTCTTTCACCTCTGTTTTTCCTCCTGATTGTTATTCTATAATTGCCATAATTATATGTGTGTATGTGTGTATAATTCCCTATGTAATGTCATAGCCAGGAGATAATGGTAAGGCAGGATTGATTCTACAGCTGGCCAGTGGGTGTAGAGTTAGAGCATAGCACAGCTTTGATCAAGAATTGTAACTCTACTTGGTCCAAGGCCTTCTGTGTTTTTAACTGCCCTCATTCTTGTGGTTAAAAGAATGCAAACAATTCCACAATTCCAACTCTTTTTTTCTCCTTGTTCTGATGGGTTTTTTTTTTCCCTCCCTCCAAAGTGTCCTCTGTGTCCTCAGGGCCTGTTTGACCTGAACATTTTATTTGGAATTTACTTCTTTCAGTTCCAGAAATTACTTTTGATTCATTTTTCCTTTTTATTATGTAATAAATTTTGCCTCTGATCCATAAATGTTAGTCAAAAACAAAACAAAAAACAATGACATAGTAATGTTAATAGAAAACTGGTTTTTGTTATTTGGAAAGATAATAAATATTTAGGTTCTTATGTCATAGAACACATCTTGGGTGATAAGACACTTAGGTTTTTTTGTGCCATAAAACAATACACTTTTACAATTGGTGACTGAAACACTTAAGTGTAAATAAAAAGTCAAATGAGTAAAATATTTGAAAATGAATAAGTAAATGTAGCTAAAATCTAAAATGGTAACAGATTTCTAAGCTAAAATGACAAGAATATATTGTAAAGAAAGAATTAATACTTGAAAAAAACAAACGTTTTCATTTGAAAAAGAATTGTTTTAATATATTATTAATGTATTAATATATTTGTATATTTAATACATCATTTATTACAAATATGTTATTTAATATATTTGTATATTCTCTCTATTTAGCCAACATTTATGTGCAAACCATAAATTTACACAGTGTTTTGGGGGAATCTGACAAAGGATTATGTTAACATATAAAACTTAATGATTTCAGAACCTCATTATATTTTTCAAAAATTATTGAGGACCTTAAAAGGTTTTGTTTTTACCTATCAGTATGTACTATAATAGAAAATAAAACACAGACACTGAAAAATATGTATCCCTTACCTCGTTTAAAATTGTAACAAACTAATCACATAACACAAATACTTACTTTAATGAAAAAAATATTTCTAAAACAAATTAGTGAGAATGTAGCATTGTTTTGTATTTTTATACATTCCCTTAATATCTGGCTTTGTATTTGGGTTCTCATTCTGTGCCTTTTTTTTTTTTAATGTTTTATTTATTTTTGAGACAGAGAGAGACAGAGCGTAAGCCGGGGAGGGACAGAGAGAGAGCAAGACACAGAATCCAAAGCAGGCTCCAGGCTCTGAGCTGTCAGCACAGAGCCCGACGGGGGGCTCAAACTCACAAACCGCAAGATCATGACCTGAGCCGAGGTCGGACCCTTAACCGACTGAGCCACCCAGGTGCCCCTCATTCTGCCTCTTTATGCAAGCTGTGTGAAAGCACCCATCTGTGGTCTCTTGAAGCCAACATTGTATGCTCACCAGAAGATGAGGGTGAAAGAGGCAGATTATACCTTCTTATTATTTTCAAAGTAGTTTTGACCTTACAGAACCCCTTAAAAGTTTTATAGGATCATACTCTGTGGATCTGTAGTCTGTAGATCACACACTGAGAACCATTGTCCTCAATCAATCAGGGCCAGACCAGGAGTTGGGAGTCATAACAATGTCACAAAAGCAGCATGGTGGCTGTATGCTTAAGTAGAACTGGAATGGGTATGAAAGTAACAGTCGCAGAGTTCTCCAAACTAAAAATGAACTGTTATGTAGCCATTCAAATTAGGTTAATCACATCAATCATATGGAAACATACTTACCTTTTAAAATTAAGTATAAAAAGATACAAAACTATATTTATAGACACTTTTTTAAGAATTACTGGAAGTTTGATCTAAATAATGCTGTTAATACTTTTTTTTTATTTTTAACTGGGTAAAATCTAGAAAAAAATCCTCCTCAGAATTATCCGTGATTGCCTTTGGGACATGGATGTGTGTTTCCAAATGTCTAATAATGCAAAGAGTGAGAATCCAGTCTCCATCTCCTGGGCTATAATGGAATTTTAGGGCACTGAACTGTTTTCTCTCAGGGTTCCTGTTTCTCTCACTTAATGAATCAATTCTTTGTTGGTTAGAATTAGGTCCAGAGTAGTCATTTCCCAAATAATTCATTTCCTTTATCTTTTGATGGATGGAATTTTCAATAAGGTGTGTCAGGAACTTGTCAGATGATGTGACTTTGCTGAAAGAGAATTTCAGCAGATGTCTATAGACTGACTCTCCCATTGCTACTTTGTTTGGCTTCTGAGGCAGCTCAGTGATCTGTGTCAGGTCACGTCATCCATTTCCTTCCTCCGGCTGTTGCTCACTCCCACACTGCTGTTTGGTTTGTAATGTTTCCATTTCTTCCTCATCTACTTGAGTACAGCATGTTTCCCTACCTAGATTAATGAATGAACATTTCTTTTGAGCAAGCACAGTGCAGGGCTCTCTCTGCCTGCTCAGTCCCTCCAGCAGACCATGGTCCAGGACTGGGGTTTCGAAGAGTGTTTCTCTGACATTTGGTAGGTTTCCATAGCGGGGTCTGCAAACAAACTGATTGCTTCTGAAGAAACACACATGCAGCAAATTTGCGCATATATATGAAGTTTGAATATAAGAATTAATTTGATTTCTCACAGAAGTCTCATATTCTTAATTGTTATATTCCTAAAGTGTATTCAAGTACTAATGAGTTGGTTTGCTTGTCTCAGCTAGCATTCATTTATGCTACAGCTTATTTCCATTAACCCATTTTCATGTATTTGGACAATTTATGTTTGCTTTGTGAACTGCATTTTTGTTTCTCTTGTCTCAGATTTTTATGTGCACCCCTAATATCAAAAAAATGGCTAAGTATATCAAATACAGTTGATGGAAATGTAAAATTACCTATGAAAATACTACAGTTCCATGGAAGTGTATAAATACTAATCATTAATAGAATTCTATTATAAATTTAAAAGGGGATTCCATATATGCTGGGCACATGAAACCTCAAGAGTGTGCATTTTTCTGAGAAGCTACAACTGAAAGGTGAGATTAGGAAGTGCGGGAAGGATGATCTCACAGTGATGGATTTGCTCTTGGTCACCATGATATTCATTGTTCTGCAACTCTGTCAAATAACATCCTGGATCTTCCTGATATATCCATAACAAGTGTTCAAATATGCTTCCCAATATTGCTGAAGCACCTACAAAAGCCTGGAATAATAAGAAAGCATTTGTTGAGTGTTTATTATGTGATTGGAATTGAGAACTCTCTAATTCTCTCAACATCACTGTGAGATAGGGATTTATTATTGCCATTTTATGAATATGATAACTGAGTCTTGGAGGAATTAAATAACTTGTTCAAGGCCATTCAGATCTTTATTGGTGAAGGAAGAATATTTATCTCAGAGCTTATCTTCAAAACACACTCTTAACCATTAAATATACCATATAAAACTACACAGGCATTACTAAAACAACAAAAAAACAAACAAAGCAAACCCAAACAAGTAAGAGTTAAATGATTTTCAAGACTGTATAAAACTAGCATAGTAGTGAAAGAAGGGAGGTGCTCCTGGGTGGCTCAGTCAGTTAAGCATCTGATTTCAGCTCAGGTCATGATCTCACGGTTTGTGAGTTTGAGTCCCGCGTTGGTCTCCGTGCTGACAGCTCGCAGCCTGGAGCCTGCGGCCTGCCTGCTTCGGATTCTGTGTCTCTTCTCTCTACCCCTCCCCCACTTGTACTCTGTCTCTCAAAAATAAATAAAAATGTAAAAAAAGAAGGGAGAACCTAGAACCACGTTTGTCTTCCATTTCTCTCCTGTGAATTTTTTTGCATAGGAAGATTGAAAAATACAGCCTCCTCCCCCAAGTCCTTGGGTTAATGTCCCAGGCCTAACTCTGAAGATGCTTCTTTGACTCTTTTGATGATTTCATTTGTATCCACATGATTTAGCAATAGGAATTTTTCTGGGGATTCTCCTTGCTCAATGCACTTTTCTGGAAGGCTTCGTTTCCTACTCTATGTCATGAGATTCATCATTTGGGGGGCTTTGTTATTTAGTGACTCTCCTCCTTTATATGAACCCTTCTCCCTAACGATGCCTGTTTATTCTTTTTCTTTGAATATGGACGATTGCTTCATATTTACAAGCCCTAATCCCCATGCTAAGTAAAGATAGATGTATTTATTTGCATACATGGCTATCTCCCTTGCCCCAGTAGTAGAATTTCCTCCACTGTGTCCTAGCTCTTCATATTTTTAATTTTTTTTTCTGTTTTGTTATTTTTATTGGTTCCTGTGTATCATAGAGGAATGTTATAATCACCGATTTCTATGTTACATCATTTCTCCCAATCATTATAGATATTTTTTCTTCCAAGTTGTTAAAGTTTCTCAAGTCCATTGAGCTCAACTCTTGTGAGACAAACTCGGCACTTCATGAGAGCATGCTCCTAATTAATCATCTCTCCTTTGGATCATGATCTCCAGTAGAACTCATGGCCCCTGTGGTTCTCTCTTCGGTGGCTACTTCAGAAATCATGAAAAAGAGTGTATTTCTTTCCAAGATCTAGTCATTCCAAACTCCAAAAGCCCCAGCTTATATTTTAGGGTGTTTTTTTTTTAACTAGTTTCTGATATCCACCAGGAACCAATTCACACTAATTAACACTAGCCTTTGAAAGTCAATTAGTTTTATACCACCCAAAATTTAGAGCACAAGGTCTCTAAGAATTGTACAAAATTAATTAAGCCCACCTTCTATGGAAAAAAGAAATTGGCCAAATCTAGTAAGTTTTTTGTAGGAGATTTAAGATATTACATTTTCTTTCTGCTTCTGTGGTTTGACCACCCTGCCAAGACAGGAAATTACATTGTTTTTCTCTTTGTAAAACCAACCCTTGCTCTCTGTGATGATTAAATACATTTCTTACTAATTAACTTCCTGGTTAATTTCTTATACCGGTTGTGGAAAAGTTTCCTAAAGTTACATGTCCTTACATCTTTGTTTCTGGCCAACAGTATATGCACTGAAATAGTATCACAAAAATCCCTTTTGCCTTTCTTGACATTGTTATGTACAGTGATACCTCTTTTGTTTACCCTCCCTTTCTTCCTTCTTTCCTTCAGTCCTTTGATAGATGGTACGTTTGTTTACCTTCTGTCCTCCTGTCACAAAATTTACTGTCTATTGTATTTGAAGTGGGAAAGAATGAAGATAACCCAGTCCTGATTTTGTTTTGAACAATTGAATTTCATTCCATTACTGTTGAGTATATGACAACCAAACTAGAATACCCTGTTTTGTCTCATTCCTGTATTGTTCCTTTCTGACTTATAGTTTTATGGCAAAAGTTAAGTATACTTGTATATGCTACGAAGGCCTGTTGAAAACATCTCTCACAGTAAAATTTGTACTAAGTATATGAAGTTATAAAGCATTTTCAAGTATTCAAGTTAAAAGACAAAATATGGAAAAAAAACATATATTAAACTTCTAGTTCCTGATAAAAAATTTCAAAGGATATTTATAGCTGTACATTTTTAAAATTCAAAGTCCATTTTTGTCCTTGATCTCAGAATCTTCAAAGGATTATTTAAACTTGTAGATTGTTTAAAAATTGCTATAGGTAAGGATAGTCAACCAAAAAGTGTGGCTTACTCCATTCCCCCTTGAAATTGAAGGGGAACCTGCATAATAAAGTATATATTCTAGACTCATCCTGATATGCTCCAAGTAAATTTGGGTAAGGGTGAAATATGTTAATACTTTTGCAATTACAGTCTCTTTCATTGTAACACTTCCCAAATCTAGCAGAGCAAGGATTCTTAAGTTGTTAGTCTATTTAGGAACTAATTTGTCAAGATGAAATAGAAAAAAGGTGTCATATAATTTACCCTATGTGGTTCTCAGATAGTCGTAATCAAAGCTGACCTGCTTTGTATGATCTTTAAAGATTGCAAAATGAATTTTTTTAAAAAACCTGGAATTTCACAACCTATCAGTTTTGCAACATCATAAAAAACTTAAATATCATTGTGCAGCTTTTATCAGAAATAAGTGTTTTATTGTTTTAAAACTGTATTTCATAATGAAATAATTCTATTATTTGTATACACTTAAACTGAGGATATTTCAAAAACCAAAATAAGTAAAGCAATTAGACTTGACCCAAATGAAATCCTCTTATAGTTAGACTTTTTCGCAGGTGCAAAAGTTATTTTATATGAAAAAAATCAGAGACTTTTCAAACTGCATATTTTTCTCATTAAAATGCATATTTAAAGGTCTTGATTTCACAATGATTTAGTTTTACTTTATGGAATTCAATTTACATGCATTTAATAGGCTTCTACTAAATCACCAGTTATAATTAAATAACACATTTCAGAAACTTTTATGTTTAAACATGTATTTATGATTAACCTGTAGAGTCCAGGCTATTTTCTTATAAATGGACTAGGTTAAAAATAGAGTTCTGTCTATTCTCTTGGAATTACAGTAAACTCAAACAAATAAGGTCTGCTTTTGAAATAAGTTATAGCATATACATTGGAAAAAGTAAAATTAGTTAGCACTGAGGTACAATAAATAGCTCTCTTACCACTAAATTATCTTTTTAAATGGCAAGTTCAACTCATTATATTGCATGGACTGCACCATCAATATGACCCAAATCCCTACCCAATTTAAAACACTAAAATAAATTGCAAAAAAATATATAAATTTTTAATATTAAATATCTATGTTGTTTATTGTGTATAATGGATAAAGAAGATCTGTAAAACACAAGGCATGGATCAGAAATGTTGCAAAGATTTGTGTAGCATTGTCATTTCTTGTTAAAACCATTTCTGGAGATTTTAAGCTATTTCCTTTCATTCCAGGATATTTCCATTTGCTTCCATTTATAGCACTCATTACACAGGCCGTGAATACTTCAGACCAACCAGATTTTTCATTCACATTTTATTGACCAAGGAATATACATTAAGAAGTTACATTCTCAAGCACTTACAAATTGGTCTTATATTCTTAGTCTTTTTGTTTAAAACATTTTAACTTGGACTTACATATTTTTTGAACTTTCTTGAATTTCCTCCTCAGTTTTGTCTAGATTTAGCAGACAGAAATTTTTCCAAGTGGAAACCATATAACGAGCCTTTGATCAGATTTTTTTTAATTAAAAAAAATATATATATGTGTGTATATATATATATATATATATATATATATATATGATAGCTTGATGACCCTGTGAAATTGTGGTGAGAATAATTTAAAAGTTAGTCATTGACTTGGTAAATTACAGCTTTCTAGAAGACATTTATGTAGCTTCTGCTTATCTAAATATTATAAAATCAACCTATATAAATATGGTATGTATCTCTACCTGAATATAGGTTAAACTTCTAGTTAATCGAGTGAATGAAATCATTTCATCCTACAAAATAGATGAGAAATTGAACAGAGTCCAAGACTTCAAAAGAAGCTTTCTTTTTGTTATTCCAGAGTTGTGAAACACTGGAGACTTGTTTTCTGGTCAAAACAGTTGTTTCTGCTCTCACATTATAGACATTCTAATTTAGGGAATTCCATTCTGTATACTTAATTTCCCTGAGAATCTTAACTGGAAATGGCCTGTGTTGTCCTCAGCCAGTCATGAAGGTCTGGTATGCAGATGCTGTATTTTATTCTGATGAGGTTACAGTGGTAGATAAATTGATTTCATGACTTGAATGAAAAGATAAAATTTGCTATGATAAAAAGAATAATAATTTTCATATCATTTTTAGAAGAATGACCTGAATTTATTAGTGATTCTAAGTTATTTTTATCTCCTCTGTTTCCTTAGCAAGTATCAACTATGCATCTATGTGTTTCTTGTGGTGGTGCATACATAACATAGAGACTCAGAAAATATGCCATTTGTAAAAAAATCACATCTAAAAGGGCCAGCATCAAATTATTTTCTGTCCCAAAGGCAGAAAAATTTCAGCAGTCCTGTTTTGTCTCTATCAGTATTTGGCAGGATAAAACCTATTGTGCATATGATTTATGCATATTGTGCATATCATTCACTGTTTCTTCACTATACATTTTGTTGTTGTATAGGAAAATCTTTTAAAAGAAACTCTATTCAAAATTCTGGCAATTTAATGGCGGGGGGTGGGGTGGTATTTGGGTAGTATATAAGAAAAGGAATAGAAAGGGGAGGAAAGTGGAAAATGAATGGGTGGGATAATGGTACAAATACTTGGCTTCTTACAGTTAATAGTAAAATCTATTTTAAAATGCTGTATCTCTCATATAAAAGAGGAAATAAGGAATTGTTTAATAGAAGAGTAAGTTGAGAACTATCTCACCACTTAAGGAACTACCATTAATTGAGTTGAACACAAATCGTTGGCCTAACTTTTCTTAGCTGTGTAGATCATATAGAGAGTAAGCAATTACTTCATACAGAGGGAAATATGTTGCCAGTGCGTTTTCTATAATCTTCTATGTCCAAGAACTCTCTGGATTTGTTACGTCATTATAAGTTTTGCTTTAAATTTTAAATATTTATAATATCATTTTGTTGAAATTTTATTTTCAGCTAGAACATGGTGACATTTTTATTTCTCTATTTTTTCAGAGCATTAAACTTATAGTATATGACTTGCGAGTAAGTGTTAGTGTGTTGAGATAACATATGTTCTCAATAGGTAACTGACACATAAAAGAATAAAAATGTGATTTAATGAAGCAATTTCAGAATTTGTAACTTAACATATGGTTTGAGAAGAGGATAAAATCAATAAACAATGTGGACCTGAAAGCTCACAGACAGAACTACTTCTTAGGTTAGATTCCATGTTTTATGACATTTTAATGTTGTGATCAGTGAAGCTTTCTTATTCTCTCCCAAAAGTATGCTATGGAAAAAAGCAACGTTTCAGAATTTGATGTCCATTCTATGAATAGCATATCATGTCAGTTTCTATTCTAATAGGACAAAGAAAATGAAACACTTTCTCCCCATATTTTATATTAATTCACTCATCTATGTTGAACTATGTTTTACCCATCTGAATCTTTATATCCACTATATAATATATGTTATGCAGGATCACAGAAATATATTAGGTATCTGGAAAGTATATGAAGAAATAATTTATCTCACAGAGAAGAGTTTCTTATGTTAAAAGTTGTTGTTTCTAGATCACTCTACTTTATTTCAGGAGACTCTGAGAACTGGTACAATTGATGACCAAACTTCTACAACACATCTATTATGTTAGAAGAGAAAGAAAGATGTGTGTGTGTGTGTGTGTGTGTGTGTGTGTGTGTGTGTGTGTGTGTGTAGTACGTATTTGGTACAGATTAATTTGATACTTGTCCTTACCAATCCAAATATTCTTACCCACTACCTTCCCGTAAGTGACCCATCAGTCTCGCTTATTTGATCTCAATGAATATTTGTGGATATAATGAATATAAATGAATGATGTCACAGTCTGACCCTAACCTGTTTATTTTCTGGTAGTCTCAGATGTTTTTCGGTATGCAACAGCATACTGTTACAGAAATGTATCATCCTCCCCTGCCCTGAAACTATAGTCGTATTACATAACCGTGTCCTTGAGATATCCACATTTGTTTAGTCTTGGCTCTTAGAATGCTGTCAGCATGAGCAAGCAGCTTCTTGCCTTATTATAGAAAGGGGTTTACTTTAAGAATGTAGTTGAATTTTTGAAGTTCTATTTATAACTTCTGAAATGGGAGACAAAGGTATATTATATTAAAGATCAGAAAACTCAATTTCTAATGTAGTATTTGAGAAAATCAATTGAGAATTTGGAGAGCTATTTTTAGAGGCCTATCCAAGATGCGGTATTACCACAGGAAGCCAAACAGGTGGTCCCTGTGTGAATGGAGAAATAAGCATTATCTGTGGGAAGGATAGGAAAGAGTTTTGAAGGCCATCTAAATATTAGAAATGTTGACTGGTCTTTATACAGGTGCTGTGAATAAATGCTCACCTTATACATGCTTCTAATCCTGGCTATCTAAAAAAATACTTTCTAATGTGTTTCTTTAAGGTACATGTGTGTGACAGAGAGTTTGTGTGTACACATATGATTGCATACACGCTTTCCTAAGTTTATATAACTTTGCCTTTATACGACTAATCTTCTCTCTTGAAAATAATCTGTCTTCCAAGGAGGATCACAACACATACACAACCCACCTTATCTTCAGTCTCTTTTCAATCACTAACAATTCTTCATGGACACCAAGTGTCATGACAGATGAAGTTGACTAAATTTCAAGTTACTGGAGTGTATTTGGAAACAATAAATGAGAGATAAAGACAACTGGAAAATTCAAGTTATAAAAATAAAGTAACCATGGTAATTACGGATTTAGGTGCTTGATGGCACAGTTGTGCTCTGAATCCCTCTTTGGTTACCAAGCAGCGTTATTATTGATGCTTTCTAAGAACTCTAAATTTAGACTTTAATATGATATAGCAGACCCTGTATTTTAAAACAAGATAAATGAAAAATAAAGGTGAATATATCCATAGTTACATCTTTAATATGGGGGAAATACAGAATGCAAAGACCCCAGTAACTGGGGCTGGGCAAGTGTATTGGGGTCATTAGTTTATGATTTTCACAGTGTGCGTGTCCAATCACAAATAGCATATTTTTCCCAGTTTCAAAAAAATGAAGTTACCAAACACATAAAACTTTTGTTGGATTAAAAGTATATTATAAGTGTATTGATTGCTTTCAGTGGAAATTTACTGCCCTATGAATTTTCAAAAGGAAAATACTACCTCATTCCCTACTCCCTGCAAAGTTCTTGATTGGACCCTATTATATATCAGGTACTATAAGAGGATATTGCAAGTACTATTGGGCATAGTGAGGGAGATGATGTGGTCTGAACAAGGACCATGTGGATGAAAAGGGAAAATAGGGATTGATATGAGGAACAGTTTAGTGGTCAATGCAGTAGAGATTGAGATAGATTCACTGAAAGGTCATGGGATTAAACTGATGTGGAAGATAAAGAACAAAAAGATGTCAAGGTTAACTTCTAAATTTCTGGCTTGTGTGACAGAACAGATGTAACCCTGAAATAGGGAATGTTAAGAGTTAGGTCAATTTGGGAAGACTCCGGGCAACAAGAGTGTTATTTCCAATTAGGATATATTGATACACCCTGGAGATGTCAAGAAGGCAGACAGAGATATAAGTCTGGAGCTCAGAGGAACAATCTGGACTGGAGTTAGCATGGTTAAGATATCTTTGAACAGTTACTGATTCAAGTCATAGATATATCTGAGAATGCCTAGAGATTACAGTGAAAAAAAAAAGGACCTGGGACAAATTCTAGGGGAAAAAAATCAATGAAGCCTAATGCTGTTATGAAACCAGGTAAGGTAAGTTATGGAAATACATTATTGGGATTATTAATGCAGGAACTATGGGCACACATAGAAGCTATTGCTCTGGTGGATCCAGAAGAGGGACAGAGAAACAATTTCCCTCTAGCCACAATGTCTGTCCAGATGAAGTACACTCTGCAGCCATGTCTTCCTCCCTTTTCATCTCCTCTGTTCACTTCTTCAGGAAAACCTTTCTGACCTTACTGCATGTTTAAGATCCCTGCATTGTATGCATGTAGAGGTATTTATCATTCTTCAATTTATCTGAGTGGTTATTTTTAAACTAATATTGGTTGCCTTTCTTCAAATTTAATCTTCTTGAAAGTAGGACCATACATATTTTTGCAGTTCATTTGGATCCACAGTACCTAGCATATTTGTTGGGAAAAAGAGGGGAAATATGAAGGAAAGATGAAAGTGGTAGGGGAATAAATGAAGACCCCAGGGGGAATGAATAGGCCTCCAGAAAAATATGAAGTATATAAATCTGAAATGGAAAAAATTGCCTCAACATTTAAGTTCAAAACACATGGACTAAATGAACAACTCTTAACTATATAACTTGATGAATTATGTCTACAATGTGATACACACGCACACAAACATATACACACACACAGAACCACCACTAAGATAAACATATAGGGTTCCTTCATACCAGTTTCCAGACCATGATCTACCAGGGAAAACCACTATTTTTTTTTTTAATCACTGGAGACAATGTTTCCCCTTTTCTTGAAAATGGAAATATACAATATGTATTTTTGGAGTCTGGCTTTTACTCAGCATTATAACTGTGCTTTGATGTTTTGATAATTATTTATTTTATGAAGAAAATAATCAAAATATACCATCAGAAACGCCTTTTTTAGCCAAAGAGGAAAACAGAAATCCCAGCTGTTGTTGAGTGATTATACCTTTTGTAATCTATGTGGAAAAACTAATCTTAACTTTGAATACATGTTGACAAGTACTGTTTTCTCTCATGTATAATAGTCCCATGAAACTAATCCTCTTATTTAAAAATTCTGCACATTTTATTTACTTCTTTTCTAACACTAAAGTGCTCAAACTTGAGCAAAGCCATGTTAATGTTTATTTGTGGTGAAATTTAACTTTGAGCAATATGTTTATTGACTTTTTAAAAACATAGATTTTATTTTTTAAAGCCATCTTAGGTTCACAGAAAAATTGAGTGGGAAGGGCAGAGTCCCCATATTTGTCCTGCCTTACACACATTCAGTCTCCCCTACTGTCAGCATCCACATTCATTTTTTTCAGTTGGTATTATTGAAGTATAATGTAAGAATAAGTGTAAATTTGATTGTTTTTTTAAAGTAAACTCTAAGCCCAATGTGAAGCTCAAACTCAAAACCCAAAGATCAAGAGTCACAGGATCTACCAACTAAGCCCGCTGGGTACTCCTAAATTTGATGTTTCGACAGACGTAGACATAGGCATATACTATCATCTTCCTACCACCACAATCATGCTATGGAACATTTCTATCATCCTTATGCCCCTGGCCAGTCAATTTCTTCATATCACTTTGGCCACTGGCAACCATTTATCTTCTTTATGAATCTAAAGCTTTGCATTTTCTAGGATTCCATAGGAATAATATCATGAAGAATATATTCTATAGTGGCTGGCTTAAAAAAAAAGTTTATTTTGAGAGAGGGAGAGAGAGTGTGCACCCATGCATATAGAGGAGGGTCAGAGAGTGAGGGAGAGAGAGAGAGAATTACAAGCACTGAAATTGCGGAGCAGGACATGTGGCTCAAACCCAGGCGCTGTGAGATCATGATCTGAGCTGAAACCATGAACCAGACACTCAACCGACTGAACCACCCATGCACCCCAGTGGCTGGCTTATTTTAATTAGAAAATTCTTTTAAGGGTCATTCTTGGTGTTTCTTTCTATTGCTAAGTGGTTTTCCTTTGCATGGATGTACTAAAATTTATTTGTCTAATCACCAGGAGATGGACATTTGTTTGTTTTGTTTTGTTTTGTTTTTTTCCTCTTAAGAATAAGTCTACTATTAGCATCGAATGCACAGCTTTGGGTAATTGTGTGTTGTCAGTTTCTTTGGGGTAAATACCTAGCACTTAGACTGCTAGGTTGTCTGGTAAGTGATGTTTAGCTTTATGAGAAACTACCAACATATTTTCTAAAGTAGCCATACAATTCTGCATTCTTACAAATGACTTATGTGAATTCTGCATCCTCATCTACAGTTGATGTTATCAGGCTTTTTAATGGTAGCCATTAAGTAGAGTATGTACTGGTAGCTCATTGTATTGAGATGAGTGTGTGTGTGTGTGTGTGTGTGTGTGTGTGTGTGTGCGCGCGCGCGCATGTGATGCTTTTCCTTAATGACTTATGACACCGAGTTTCTTTTCTTGTGCTTATTTGCCATTGGTATTTATTCTTTGGTAAAATCTATATGCACATATTGCCCATATTACTTAGAGTTGTTTGTCTTATTAACTTGCAGTTCTTTATGTATTCTGGTTGCAAGTTCTTTTTGAGATAAATATTTTGAAAATATTTTCTCTCTTGTAATCTTTGCCTTTTAGTTTTCTTAATAGTATCTTTCAAATAGCAGAAGTTTTTAATTTTGAGTCAGTCTAATGACTCTACTTGATTCTTCATGTCCTAGTAGGGCTTTCCACTCTGTGTGATGGAAGCATGAACTATGATCTTTTAGCTTCAGATATTTGTCTTCCTATCACTTTTTAAAGTGGTTCTTTCCCTTTCCTGGGGTAGTCTACTCTCACACATGAGTAGGTCAGTAGTCAGCCAAAGCCTTGGAGAGTCCTCTGCAGATATACCTAGGTCTCTTTCTTTCTATAGATCTCTCCTCTTCAGGACTCTGGCCAGCAAACTGTAACTGCCTTGGCATTTCAGAACTTGGCTCTCTGTTTCAAATCAGTAAGAATCTAGTTCTGTGCATGGGTCTTTTCCCTGTCTCCACACTAGAGTCCATATACTGCTAAGCAATAAGTTGATGTAAATGCAGGGCTTACCTTGATAATTTCCTTTCTCTGAGGGACCACAGTCCTATACTGTCTGTTGTCCAGTTCCTTCAAATCAGTATTCTACGTATTTGTGTGTGTGTGTGTGTGTGTGTGTGTGTGTATTCTAATTGTTTAAGGCAGAAGAGTAAATCTATTCCCTGTTATTCCACATTAGCCAAAAACATTGATCTTTATGTTACATAATATTGGAAACATTGTTTAAAAAAATCCATGTCAAGTAGATTGACAAATATTTCCATTTAAGAAAATGTAATGTCAAGAATATCCATATTCTAATATTTTCTAAGGAATCCTTTGCTATTAATGAATTTATAGATTGCTTCCTTCTATAAATAATTTCAGTGTGAAGATCCTAAATTTTCTATTTATATCTCAAGTCACTCCTCCTCTCATGATTCATATTGTTATTTTTTACTGACGTCTCCACTTGGCTGCTCTCATAAGCACATCAGCTACCTCCCAATGCCAGATTATCCTTACCAGACAAGTGTTTCCTTAGAGAATCAGTATTTGGCAGAGGATGAGGTAGTGTTCAATAATCACTCTAGAGTATTTAGTTTGAATAAGGCTGAATTAAATTACTTTTAAGTATCCTAGTGGCCTAGCTCATTTATAGGCAATTTTATGCATCATAGGCAATTTAATCAATCTAACTTCGTTAATTTTCCATATTGTCTGCCATAGAAGTCTTCCTAAAAATTATAGTGGATCATGTAATCCCCCTGCCTTCAGACTTTCCAGTGTTTCTCATTGTCTGGAGGAAACTGAAAGTCTTACACATGGTATCTGACATGGTTCATGATACAGCTAAAGTTTATAATTCCAGTTCATCTCTCTCTACTTTTATTCTTCAAGAGTAGTATATTCTGGTGGTTAAGGTTATGGGCTTGAGAGTTCATATGTCTTAATTTTTTTAGCTATACCTTCATGTAAAACATACTGAAATGCTCCAATCCTGAGTTTGTATACTTAGATAAATGAATTTAGGTAGTAACATCACAGGCTTGTGATTGAGATTGTGACTGAATGAGAACATACATCTCAAGGCACAAAAGACATGATGTCTGGCACTTGGTAAGTGCTCATTAAATACTGGTTATTTTTCTTATCTATTGATTGATAATTAGCTCCTTAGTTTTCAAAAATGTACTAAGTATAATCAGGAGGCCATAATTTTGCTCGTAGTTCCCACAGCGTATAGAGTTTTGTTGGTGTTGGTGTTACTCGTGTTTCTGCTAAAATTCTTGGCATCATTCAAGGCCTGATTCAAATCATAACCTCTATAATTTCGTGCTCGCTTTTGACAAGTAGAATTATTATTGTCTTCCTTTGCATCCTCATAACAGAGTGCTCATTCCTCAACTGTAAGAATTTTGTTAGAAACTCATTATTTATTACCATATTTACCAATCTACTAGATTGTGTGTTCATTTAAGAGATGTGGAAAATTTACACTTGAGATAAGTCTATTGGGATATATTAAATTGTGTGTGTATACACACACACATGATATATACATATAGGTGTCCAAGAGTCTCTTGGACTATATATATATATATATATAGTCTCTTGGCTTGGACTATATATATATATATATATATATATATAGTCTCTTGGAGATATATATATATATATATATATAGTCTCTTGGAGATATATATATATATATATATATATATATATATATATATATATATAAAATATTTGAATGTATCTTATTTTCCCTGAAATGTTTATCTAGTTGAAAAATAGAATTTGAAGGCTTGTATCTTATTTTATAAAAATTTTCTTAATTTTCCATTTAACTTATTCAAACGGACAAGGTCCTTATGCTCAAGGCATTCACAGTGTAGATTTTAAATAAGTTATGTATTCCAAAAGAAAGAAAAAAAGTTACTGTAGTAGCAAAGATTAAATGACTCTGCTTTGAGAGTTTGGGAAAGGCTTCCTTGAGGTGGTGAATCATAAGATGACACGAGAAGAAGAGCAGAAAATAATTTTCTTGGGAATGGGAAGGCAGGAAATGCATTACCAAAGATCCTAAGGTGTGAGGGTCATAAAATTCTGTAGTTATATTTCTCTATTAAAATACTTAAAGGGATAGGTGAGCTGAAGTGTGTAGGTAACATGATCAGAATTGTAATTTTAAACATCACTTCAGTGGCAAGCCTTATGGAGACCACAATAAAGGGGAGCTAGAGCTAATGGGAGAATAAGGAAGCTATTCCAGTCATCCAAGTTTGAGATGTTAGGCATGTGGATGGATGTTGTCAGTAGAGAGGGAGAGAAGGAGATACAATTAGAAACGAATCACAAAGTGCAATTTGCAGGACCTGCTAATGTAATGAATGTGGGATGAGGAAGCGGAAATACTGACTCCCAGGTTTTAAGACAGCTAGATTCAAGAAATGGTGTAAGAATGATCATAATGTTGGCAACTTGCTCATGATTTATACTTTTTGATTCAGAAGAAAGCAAAATACCTAATTTTGCCTTGAAGTAGTTTATGAAATTGATAAAACAAACATATTTGAAAGCAATATTTAAATCTCTAATATTGCATACTTAGGAATTGCTTGATAAATGGGTGCTAGAAGAATCTATTAGACACAAGATCATATTAATGGCAGGGAGCATGGAATGTATATGCTTATCACATGGTTGATATTGTGGTAGTTCATGTCTGCATGGAGTGAAATGGAGGCTTTACTTATCAGATTATCCAAAATTAGGTGCAAAGGCCTGTTTGTTCAGTATCCTTTTATTGTTTTGAAATTGCTTCACTCCTCTGTTTTCCTTTGTACATGGAGCTATAACCATCACAAAGGTTAAGTGAAGAAATTTACACTCTCACAAGTGTTCTAATTTCCCTCTTGTATTACAAAATATTTTATAGAAGATATTTTGAAAACAAATTTGACTAGTTTTTATACATCATTCAGCTGTATGTAAAAGATTGAAATCTTTACTATATATGTATATATATATAATCAATATATATTAATGATTCTGATACATTTTCATCAGAAATACTGAGACAAGTATAAATTTATTGATATCTGGTTGACTTGATGCAAATATTCCTAATATATGTTATGTGTGTCCTTCTAAATCCATCTAGATAAGTCCATATTGAATTTAATATAATTTTATGGTTTACAAATGGAATGTCTAGCAAAAATCCTTGCTAGAGTGAAATGTCCCTTCTAAAGTTAAAAAAAAATCTTCAATGACAAATGTTATTCTCAGTCAAGGAATAGAGATCTCACTGGATTGTTAATATATTTTAACATCTTTTTTTTCTATTAGGACTTTACCAAGGAAAATGTCACTTTCTCAAATTTTCTCTTAAGTGCACTGTGAATTCATAGCTGTTGAATTGTCTTTCTAACATGATTTGGTGGCGGGCACCTGACTGGCTCAGTTGGTGGAGCATGCAATTCTTGATCTCGGGATTGTGGGTTTGAGCCCCACATTGTGTGTAGAGATTACTTAAAAATAAAATCTAAGATAGGTAGGTAGATACATGGATAGATGAAATTATTTTTTTTTAATTTTTTAATATTTCTTTATTTTTGAGAAAGAGAGAGACAAAACATGAGCAGGACAGGGGCAGAGAGAGAGGGAGACCCAGAATCTGAAGCAGGCTCCAGGCTCTGAGCTGTCAGCACCGAGCCCTACGTGAGGCTCAAATTCACAAACTGTGAGATCATGACCTGAGCCAAAGTCTGACACTTAACCGACTGAGCCACTCAGGTGCCCCAAGATGAACTGATTTTTTTTAATCCTCCCTGGTATTTTTCCCCCTCTCAGAAATAATTTAAGTATCCTAAGTAATTATTTGAGTATTAGAATTACTTGTTTCCTCAATTTAATGCATGTGGGCAAAAGGGTTCTTCTATGGAAATTGAAACTGTTCAGGAATACTAACGTTAATAGGCTCTTAAAAGATGCTGTCAGTGAAAATAGTCATGTTAAAATTTTATAACTGGTGTTTAAATTGAGAAAACAAAACACTCTTCAGACCTACTTCACAATGTTCTTCTCTTTGTTGTACTTATCAAAGAAAGACCAAAATTAAAGCAGAGTCACAGAATATTAAGCCATGTTAGCTGTATGAATGGACCCAAATGCTCCAATCAAAATAACCACCCTAATAATCTTCAACTCCATACCTCATGTGCTCAGAGCCACAACTATGGAGAAAAGTTTTTCAAACATTCTCTAAGTCGCCATACCCTTTCCACAGTTCTTGCCAAAATTCTACACAGTAGGAACTATGAAAACGCGTGCCAAACCCTCACGTTCCTCATATAGCCTCTAACAGCTGCAAACCCTTAAGCTTCAAGTGCAGCTGCCCTAAGTAGAACTATTGAAAGGACCCACAAAGGCAGATACACAGATTACATATGTTCAATAACTTTAGAGCAATAGTAAGAATATGTGGTTATATTAAGAACATTAGACAGGAGGGAAATTACACCAGCACTCTCTAATTGACCTTGCAGAGAGAGTCTGATCTCCCTGATTGTGCTTCCATCAGTGGCCAAATCATCTACTTTTGTTAGGATTATGTATTCTTTCAACACACGAACCCACACAAATAGAGTGCATTGACATTGGTTCGGTTCATGCCTGCCCTCTGATTTGTAATTTTCCGAGGGAGTGCCATTTGAAGAGATAATTCCTGAAAAGTCTAAAGCAATCCCTGGCACCAGATTACTCCTAGAGACCCAATATATGTGCTATATATACTAACATGGAAAATGGAGCCTACCACAGAAATCTGAGCTATACCGTATAAAAAACAAAGAGCGAATTCATCTGATAGAAATAACTTAAAACATATTTTCTCCCAATTTTTAAAAACTAGATTTACCCTGCAGTCTTTTTTCTTATTCTTAAATATTAAAATAAGTTCGTTTAATACTTTAATCTTTTTTTTTCCTTTTCTTTTTAAGACTGTTAGAAAATTGGACATTTTTTGATTGCTCTCACAAGCTTTTAGCTTCTAACTAATTTTTTTAGTTGTATGAACACTATCAGGAAGGACCATGTGAAGACAGAAACTGGCATTTGAAGATCTTTTAGTGTGGATGTGGGCAAGTGAATTCCCATCTCTGCCATTTTAGTGCCATTCTATTCATTTATGCCCAATCTGTGCTGAAACTTCCTCCTTCTTCAAACATCCATCATTAGAAGCAAAGGAATAATCCTGGAGTTAGAAATAAGTGAAGCCTAAGAATAACTTGAATGTGAGGTGAGGTTATATTGTATTTAAACTCTTGGGCATCATAAGTGTCAGTGTATAAAATATAAAGAGAATTAGCATTTTAACGATCAGCTCTTACTACCTGTTCTAGTACAAAAGAGGCACAATGTTAAATTTTGGAGGGCAACATAATTCTAAATAATTATTTAATTTATGGTTTAACTTCCTCATCCAATTAATCTTTACTTATAATTAAAATGAGCAGAATTGTGTCACTGTAGCTTTCTTTATGGATGTCTTTTACTCTGTCCTACTCTATGCAACACTTAATTTTCATTTATATCATCTTTACTTTATCACTTACCCAACATTGAGATATGTAGAATATTTTCCACTGTATGTGTATATATATATATATATACACATATATATGTATATATATGTGTGTGTGTGCATATATATATATATATATATATATATATATATATATCCTTGTAATGAACATCTTTGTAAATAAAGCTTTTGTTAGACCTCGGGTAAGATTCCGTATCCCTGAAGAGTGGGGCTCATCATTCAACATTCTCCAGAGGTGTCACTGCTTCCTGAAATTCTTTGATGGGGAACATCAATTGCTTGGCAGTTTTGTATGCTTTTCTTTTTGTTTTTCCTTTGAAAATGCTTTGGGTGCTACATGTAGATCAGGATGAACGTGTGCCAGTGCTCCTTTCCCGCACTAAATGCAGTGAGAAGTATGACCTCAACCCCCAGCTGCACAAGGCATTTAAAGATCTAGGGAGATTGTTTATCAAGGAGTTTCCAGTGATCGAGATTGTAAGTTCTCTTCATTCAGATCTCAACATAATGATCCCTCCCTCCAAAGCCTTTTTATATTAAATTGAATTTGAATCCATTCCTCAGTGAACTTTCATCTTGAGTTAATTATGACTCAATGTTCCTCAGCCTCACTAGTCTTCTGTGGCTTAGGATATGGTTTTGAAACAATGCCAGCTGAGTGCAGCACATTATGGTACACAATGCAGCATTGCCCAAATAGTATTATGGGAGAGAAGATGAAAGCTACCTGTGTTCTTTGAGTATGACCTCTTTGTTTTCTCTTAAAATGCATGTTTTAAGGGAAAATATAGATGTGACATGGGTCTGTGCATTTTTTGTGTGTTTGTGCACACATGTATTAGTAAAAATGTGCTGTGTACAATAAAACTTAATTTCAGTATTTTTCTCAACAGCCATTTTGGAATTTAATTACATATGGCATAAAAATAAGGCATTGAATTGGATACCAATAAAAATAACTAAAATTTTTTAATGCTAACTATGTACTAGTCACCTTCACTTCCTTTAGGTTAACCTGTAAATCATTGCTTGGAAGTGGCATGATTTCACAGATGGGTTAACTGACTTCAGAAGTTGTTAAGTTACTTGTTCTAAGTTACCTAGTGAGCAGAATTAAAACTCAGAAAATCTGCATCACCTTCCTTGTTTCTAATCACAGCACTGAGCCACCTCTATAACAAAGATAACTTTATGCCTAGAGAAAGTGTTAGCATGATATAGGTAACAAATGTGTTATTTGTAGAATGTGCTATTGTATTTAGGTTAGGCTTTCCTGACCTAAGTTAGATTTAGAAGGTAAAGAAGGAAACTGCAATACTATATAATTTTTTCATATTTTAATGTGGGTAGACTATTTTACAAGGCTGTAAGACACACTACTTAGTAAATTTGTGTGTGTGTGTGTGTGTGTGTGTGTATGTGTACATATATAATGGTAACATTTATCATCCTTGCATAGGCCTACTTGGGGATGTTTCTGTCTAATGCATTCTCCTAGTGGACCCCTGGTTTGTGTGCCTGTATAGATGACAAGGCCTCCTTGGCATTCTGGTTCCTCCTCAGGCACATTTCTCCCACAGACTCATAGAACACTGTCCTACTGTATGTAGATAAAATGGAGGTTGTGAAATGCAGTTCATGTTTTCATTCTTGCTTTGACTGAACATCTGCTCACCCAAGACCAGCTTTTTTTAGTTCCATCTACTCATTACTATGGTTACCATGGTATATACTCTATTTTAGGCCTGTATCTATTGGCGTGTGGCCATTCTCTTTGGGAAGAGAAAAGAAAAAGTTTTCCAGAGCCAAACTGGCCTTCTATTCAGTAAATATGGTAATTTCTGCCTATGCTAAGTTTCCTTCCCTCCCCTTTCCTTTTATGTTTGGTGTTCTTCTGTTTGGCAAGGATCTTTCCATCCAACTTTTTTGTGTGGATTTAACTACACATTTTCTACTTAATTACTCCCTCTGTTTTGAAAAGTTTCCCCTTAATTGCACTCATATAGGGTTTGTTTCTATAGTTATTGTGATATTTAACTGTGACAGTTGCTTGCTTATATTCTTCTAAATATGGTATCTAAGAAGTAAAAGCTCTGATATTTCTTGAGGAAGATCATGCTGTTAGTAGATTTTAACCACACTGTAGACCCATGCTGTCCAACAGGATAGATAGCCAATAGCCTTGTGTGGCAATTGAGTTACTGAACTGCGCTACTCTGAGTTGAGTTTTGCAGATTTTGAAGATGTAGTAAAAAAAAAAAAAAGGGAATCTAAAATATCGTAACAACTTTTATTGATTACATGTAATATTCTAAGTAAAATGACATATATTATTAAAATAATCTACTTTTTTATAACTTTTTAAAGTGTGAGTGCTAGGAAATTTAAATAAAATATGTGGCTCACATTGTATTTTAATTAGATTTTTCTGCTTAGGCCATTTATGAAAGTTGAGATAATATCAATAAACAAAAAATAGTAATTAGTGTATTCACTATTTGGGCCATATCTGTATTCTTATTGTCAGCCATAATAATTTCTTGGTTTAAATGCATGTCTCCATAGTCCATAAATGCCTGTCATTTAAAGTTAATGTGTTTGAATTACCTAAGAAATGTAAATCACATAATCTTTACCTTCCAGCAAGGACTAAACAGTGTGTGTGTGCTAAGTTACATTTAATATAGATACATTATATATACTATATAAATAATCTGGTAGAATTATATATTCATGTAGTTTTTTGGTTGAGCTAATAAATTATTATCCTTCTCAACTGTAAGCCATATTTGCTAACATAAAAACTTTTTTTTAGCAGGACATCAACCTTCACTGTCAAAATATACATGCAAAAGATCTGACAAATAAAGGCATAAAGCTCATGCGTTTTTTTATGAAAGGTTAGTGGGTCATCATCATATGAAAACAATTATATTCAAATGTAAGTGTATCTATTTTATAAGCCTGTTACCCTAGATTCTACATGCACTCAATATTAATAACAAGTTTACACTGGGAGAAGGAAATATTACTAGGAATCCTAAGACTTTAGAGAATTTCTTCTCCACATATTAATTATATATCTGTGGAACAGACCCAAAACATTCCAGATAATTGAAGTTTCTAAGGGTGTGTTTGAATGAGTGAGCACATTACAAAGTATTTATATCAGAAATTATATACCCAATATCAGAAATTGGTAACACATTTTAGAAAAATTTTCATCAAAAATATTCAAAGTATCATCTTGATTACAAACCATTTATTTTAATTTTTATCTTATTTAATTTTAATTGTATTATTATAAGATATAGTTATAAATAAACATTAGTTTTCTCGAAATTTTTCTTACCCACAAAACATCATTTCAGATGAAAAATATATTGCATTTCCTCTACATTAAAATATTTCCAGGGCTAGAACAATCCTAAAATTTGTGTGGAACAACAAAAGACCTCGAAAAGCCAAAGCAACCTTGAAAAAGAAAAAAAGAAAAAAAAGAAAACTGGAGGTTTCACAATTTCAGATTTCAAGTTATATTACAAAGCTGTAATTAAAACAGCCTGGTACTAGCTTTAAAATAGACACATATATCAATAGAATAGAACAGAAAACCCAGAAATAAACCAACAATTTTATTGTCAATTAATCTTTGACAAAGGACGAGTGGATATACAATGAGAAAAAGACAGTCTCCAACAAATGGTGTTGGCAAGACTGGAGAGCCATGTACAAAAGAATAAAACTGGACCACTTTGTTTCACCATACACAAGAGTAAACTCAAAATTAACAACAGACCTAAATGTGAGACCTGAGACCATATAAATCCTTGAAGAAGGCACAGGCAGTAATCTCTCTGACATCAGCTATAGCAACATTTTTTTTTCTAGATGTGTCTCCTGAGGCAAGGGAAATTAAAGCAAAAATAAACTATTGGGACTACATTAAAATTAAAAAAAAAATTCTATTCAGTAAAGGAAACAGTCAGCAAAACTAAAAGGCAACCTACTGTTCCTACTTGAACAGGAAAAGATATTTGCAAAGGACATATCTGAGAAAAGATTAGTATCCAGAATATATAAAGAACTGATACAACTCACCACCCAAAAAGCAAATTAAAAATCCAATTAAAAATGGGCAGAAGACATGAACAGACATTTCTCCAAAGAAAACCTACAGATGACAAACACATACATGAAAAGACGCTCAACATCACTCATCACCAGGAAAATGCAAATCAAAACTATAATACGATATCACCTCCTACCTGTCAGAATGGTTAAAGTCAAAAACACAAGAGACAACAAATGCTGGTGAGGATGTGGAAAAAAAGGAACTCTCTTGCACCATTGGTGGGAATGCAAATTGGTGCAGCCATTGTGGAAAATAGTATGAAGTTTCCTCAAAAGTCAAAAATAGAACTACCCTATGATCCAGGAATCATACTACTGGGTATTTACACAAAGAATGCAAAAATACTAATTCAAAGGGATAGACACACCCCTACATTTATTGCAGCATTATTTACAATAGCCAAACTAAAATAGCCCCAGTGTCCATTGACAGTTGAGTGGTTACAGGAGGTGTGATACACACACACACACACCCCCCCCCACACACACACCCACACACATACTACATATATATATATATATATATATATATATATATATATATATATATATATATATGGCATAGATAGATGACAGCTAGATATAGATAATGGAATATTATTCAACCACAAAAAAGAATGAAATCTTGCCATTTGCAACTCCATGGATGGAGCTAAAGAGTATAATTCTGAGCAAAAGAAGTCAGTTAGAGACAGAAAAATACCATATGATTTTATTCATATGTGGAATTTAAGAAACAAACAAGCCAAGGAAAAAGAGAGAGAAACAACAAGAAACAGGTTCTTAAGTATAGAGAACAAACTGACAGTTACAGGAGGGGAGCTGGGTGGAGGGTTGGGGAATACAGGGTGGGGATTAAAGAGTACACTCATCATGAAGAGAAAAGAGAAAAGAAATAAAAGGAATGATTTCAAAAAATAAAATCAAGTATTTCCAATATTACCCTGAAATTTGTATCACATAAAATATATTACTCCATTTATAAAATAAAACTTATAGAATAGTAAATATATGTATAAATAGCAAACAAATTTGCAGTTCCAAAATATTCACTCTTCAGGAAAAATTGATCCAGACATTTGGAATCATGTAGAGAGGAATTAAAGTAGCAGTGATTTAAGTTTAGTTTTTGATTGCTGCCTTGTAGTTAATTAACTTTTAAGAGGAAACTGTTGCTTTTGGCATTTAGTGAAATTTAAGAAAAGATAGGCATGGGTGGTTGCTTTTTTTTTTTAAAGTACACTTGTAGACTTTAGGTATATACTCAATCTGTTAAATAGAGGAGATAACACAGTCCAGAACCTAAAAATTACATCTTTTCAGTATATTAAGTTTAAATTTCTGGACATGGGACCTAGTGTAATGTGGGAAATTTGAAAGTTATTTCACTTTAAGGTTTAAAAATAACTTCCTTGATGCCCCAAGGCTTAGAGTTCATTTAAATTATAACAGATACTTAGTCTCTGTGTATATAAGCATATGTTTTGGATAAAAGTTGCAAACTGAAAACAAAAGAGAAAAGCGTCACTGCTCACAGGCATTATGACTTTGAAAATTTCCTCTGTCTGAAACATTTCAAATAAGCACACTTAACCAAACTTTCTTCTGACTCTCTGGCCTCAGAGCTATGCTTTCTTCATCTGGATTTTTCTTCAGAAAAATATATATCATGGCAGGCAGGAAGAGTTTGAAATTTTGAAATAGTAACGAACATTCTTTTGTAACTTTCTATTCATTACAGGCAACTATCTTCATTGTTTTATTTGTTTTGTTTTGTTTTGTTTTAATTCCTTCTGTGAGTGCTGAGGATTTTTATAAAGAGGAAAATGAGGAGTATAGTGTGTATAGAGTCAGTGTTGTGGAAAATGTTGAACAGCATCATTGTAAAGTAGAGTGTTACTGGAGTTGAATATTGGCCAATAGAGAGTTGTGTCCTTATGTTGCATTTTTACAATCTGATGCAAGTGTGAACACCAAATTAGTGGTAATCAAGGAAGGTTATAAACATATTTATGATGAAGACCTTAACTGTAGCTTCAAAGGAAAATTTTGGAGGATTTTAATTTTGTGACATATTTCTCAAATTGACATGTGCAGTAAGATGGAACGCTTGTTGTTTTTCTAATTTTATGTAAGAAATGCTCCATCAAAGCTATATTTTTGTCTCAGAAACAGCATTAATGAGGGTAACTAAAGGACTAATGAACTAACTCTCTAAATCAAGGCCCCAAACAGTATTCAAAGAAGCAGTCTTAGATCGAATCATGACTTTTTTAAAAAGTGAGATTGTATTATTTCTTTCTTATCTGAAATGATACAGTGATTCATAATCCTATTATGTTAAGTCATTGCATTGATAACATGCCTGCAGTGAGTAAATACATTTAAATGTAACCTATTTGGGTGTATCAAACTTAATAATTTTACTCGATCTTTAAGTATACTAAAGAACTATAAATGTTTATTCTGGATTAAGAGCTAATATGCAGTGATCATTTTATGTATTTTTTCTTCTGCAATTACTTTCTATGAAACATGGATCTATCTATCTCTATATCTCACAGCATACTGATACCTATTTCATTACATGTATGAAAATAGACATATATTTCAACTTATCAGTGCCTTTGATTGTCACAGCCAGGTGTTAATGTTATGTTCTTTTAACTATCCTGAATTTCTGCTGAAAACCAAATGAAGATTAGTTTATTTTTCTTTGTTTTTAATTTTAGACAGATAATGAACAAGAGAGAAAGAACAAGCGGGGAAGAGAGGAGAGGGAAAGAGAATCTTAAGCTGGCTCCAAGATCAGTGGGGAGCCTGATGTGGGGCTTGATCCTACAACCCTGGGATCATGACCTACGCAGAAATCAAAAGTCTGAGACTCAATGGACTCAGCCACCCAGGCACAAAAGATTAATTTCTTCATGTTGACAATTTTACTTGATCTCTTTTTAATTTTAGCCTTTAGTTTCATGTTGGGTTCCAGTTTCGCCTAGGATCTAATATGCTTAATTTAGGAATCAGTAAGACTTTAACTTATCTAGACATTTACATATCTAAAGACTGTCTAGGACAACCTGGGCTAGAATTAAGAACACGTCTTGTCATTGGAAATGCATCTAATACAGGTTTTATGAAAAAAAAAAAAGATGTAGATTACATTGCCCTGAATAAGTATTCATCATTTTTTACAATCATATTGATTACATTTTAACGTGCAGCGACAGTGTTATTTTTTTTTTCTGGAAATGAGTCATGAGGTCTTAGAATTTGGAGCTTATTTGTAATATCCTGATAAAACATCTGCTGTGAGCCACTAGTAAAACTCACAAGGCCACACCAATCCTCATATTAGCAAATTGCACAACTCACTGACCTATGGAGTGTTTGAATCCGTTGCCGGAACTCTGATGGAGTACTGGGGAAGGAGTAATGAGTAATGGTAGAAACAAGCTGCTCAACGAAAAGGGAACACAACAAAATCCTGCTTGTGATAATTTTGTGAATAAACTAAAAGATAATACTAGAAGTCAGAGTTTTAATTTATTTACTTTTTGGGGGTTTCTGTATGTTCATTCATGCAAATTATAATGTTCCCAGTATGCCAGAATGTTTCATTAATAACAAGGAAATACCTCATTGCCAGTGGGGTTGAACAGGCTCTCATCCACATTCCTATTTTATTTCAGCAGATTGAACTTCCCTTCCTTCCATTCTCCTTTTTCTGCCACTAAAGGAGCATGCATGCACGCACGCACACAGACTTCATTCTCTCTTATTACTTGCCAGCTGTAAGGCTAAAATGCCAAGCTCTAAAGTGTGTGTGTGTGTGTGTGTGTGTGTGTGTGTGTGTGTGTGTGTGTTTTCCCAAACAGCAGCAGCAGTAACATCTGGATCTATGCAACTTTAATCTTGGCTGGTTTCCTTCTTTCCTTTTTGGCCTTCCAGGCACCTGTGGACGTCCTGCACATACACAATGACATCAAACCATAGTTGGAAATCTGATTCTTTTGGTATAATGAACAATGATTAGTGAGAAGCATATAAAACCACAAACTAGGAGTAATAAAGAACAAGTTCCATGCATTGTAGATAAGAGGCAATGAAAACTTAACTTAAAAATTAAGTGAATTTAAAACAGTTAATGAAAACTAGACTCACCTGAATCTTTTAGTTTCAAACTTTATTATAAAATTGTGGGCTGTATTAAAAGCTGAAATGCCCCTTTTGTCTAAAGGGGAGGGCTCTTGTCATAAAATATTAAACCTTGGTTTTAAGGTAAAAGAGTTTTGGAGGAAAGCCAAAAACTTCTTTCAAATACCCTTGGCAAATTTCTTAATCATCTTAGATACTTTTGGTTTTTCTGATATCTCAAAGTCTTGATGTCTTTTTGAACTCCTAACTGAATGACTGCAAAGTGGGATTTAGAGATTACTCAGAAAAGCAACCAATAGTTACAAAAAGAAAGCCATGTCTGTCGCAGGTATTGACTGCTTGAAACTCCATTCTACATAGGTCATGGTGTTCAAATATAAAACCCACAATAGAGTCTGATCTACAAAACCTAAGAGCATATGATTCTGGTCCTTTTCATGACCTGGACTCATCAGTTTGTGTTTAAATGCCATGGTTAACTACCTTCAGATATGAATATCAAAGAGAGAGATAGGACAAAATCCATCCATATACTTGTGATTCTCTTTGATTTAGTACAATACAAAATATTATCATGTCAAAGTATAAAGGAAGGACCACTGTAATTGTTAGTATGAGTTCATGGAAGATTTGGGTAGAAAACTGTCCTTGTCGAATTCAAAAATAACCATTTAAGTGTGCAAAAGAAAATCTAATTACCTTTCATGCCCCCATATGCCATGGGGGAGGGGGAGTAGAAAGTGGTGGTACAATCTATGGCAGGTAACTATTTTGGGTAGTTAAGGAAAAAGAAATTAGGTAATATCCCTTTGGTGGTAAAACACGTGAAAGGGTGCATATGTTTTTGCATTCACCTGCTCACAAACTATCACTGTCTGTATAATGTGCACTTACGATGTTCACCTAAACAAAATCTTCATTACGAAAGTTTAAAAATTAGAAGATCTTACTTAAATGTGTACAGTGTGTTGTTAAATATTTTATTCACTAGTTTTTTTTTGTTTCAAAGTTTTGATATTCATTTTCCTAATTGTTCAGTAGGTACATGTAAAAAAGTCATTTATCTTACCCATAGTTTTGATTTTTTGACATATTTAAGAGATAAGTATAATTTGAATTCTCAATTAACTGTATTTTTAATAGACCAACCACAAATGTGAGTAGAATATATATTCAGGGCATAAAATAGTTATTCCTGCTTAATATTAGCCAGTGATGTCATAAAATAAATTGAATGTAATTGGTTTTGTGTTACTTAAAATTTTTTTTAATCTTTAGTTTTGAGAGAGAGGGAGGCAGAGCTCAAGAAGGGGAGGAACAGAGAGAGGGGGAGACACAGAACCCGAAGCAGGCTCCAGGCTCGGAGCTGCCAACACAGAGCCCGAAGCGTGACTCAAACTCACAAACAGTGAAATCATGACCTGAGCCAAAGTCGAACGCTCAACGAACTGAGCCACCCAGGCACGCCAGTTTTGTGTTACTTTTAACTGAATTAACTTCTTACAAGAATTTGTGTTTTCCATATCATACCTTTATTCTTGTCCATTCGGTAAAAATGTGGGCATCTGATATTAATCATTATGTTTGGCCCCAAATCCCTGTAATTGAATACATCACATATTGGGGATACATCAATTAAACCAGCAAGTACAAGCCTTAAATTTGCCAGAAAAATAATATCATAAAGTACTTATAGGCTACTGATTAAAGACTCCAAAGGCCCCCTGTGAAAACACAGAGAAGTGCAAACATGTACTATAAAGTAACATAACTTCTGGCATCGGTCACTGTATTATCTCTTCTTTTTCATGAAAACATGCTATATACTATAGATTTTAATAACTGTTGTTTAGAGAAATATAGGGAAATGGTGTATTTTATAGGGGTTTGGTAGAAAAACCATTGCCCTCATCTTATTTCAGGTTCTCATTGTTGTTCACTTGGATTATTAAAATAGTCACCTGATCTGATTTCAGCCCCTCTTGCAGGTTTCTGGGAACGTGCTCTTTCCTGCAGTGTTTCTCCTCTGATTAAAATCTTCCTGAAATCTTTTGCCATGACAACCTCTCAAACCTCATCTTTTGCCTGCTTGTTTCATTAAAACGTATGTTTGGAAACACAAAACTGCACATAATCTTTGAACATTCAATGTTTTACTGTCTCCATGACTTTATAATACTGTTCACTCTGCCTGGAATGCCTTTATTATTTTATCTAACTTTGCTTTGCTATATCCCCATGAGCTTGGCGCAATCGGATCAAAATCCCAGGTTAAAATTATTTCCGTAGGGAAATCTTTTGTGAATCTGAGTTACAGTTACTCACCCTGTACTACCTCTGTGTCTTCAGTTTAGTTACATTTTTGGTCTTTTCTCCGAAATGAAGTTCCCTCATTTGGGCTTTTGAATTTCTTCAAGGCTGGACCCACATCATGTTATTTACACATGCATTTTCTGTGTCTAGCAGAGTGCACACACGCTTAGCAAATACTTGTTGAATGAACAAAGGAAAGAAGTGAGTGGACCAAAATGAATAAAAGTCAGTACAATAAAGAATATTTTTATTTTCTATAAACTTGTCAAATGTTGTTAAAATAAATGAGGTATAATCAATTAATTCAGTGTGTATGAGGGTCTGTCTCATCAGAAAAGAAACCGGCAAATATTACGTGTAGCAAGTAATGTTGTGTTTATCACATGTTAAAGCTTCTTATCCTGAAAATTACCATTGATTCCCTCTCTCTTTCTCCCTCTTTCCCCCCTTTGCTTTCTCTTTTCTCTCTTCCTTCTAAGAACTACACATTTACTATATGCCAGAAACTTCTCCAGGACATGGTGTTAAAGGGGTCATTAATGTTTATTTATGGTTACCCAACTCTCTTGTGACAGTGCAAATGAGTTTTTGAAGTGTAAAGATGGGGACACTAAAATATTTTCTTCCACATGGACTGCCATAAAAAGTAACTGGCCTCTATTATTTCCAGTCCTTGATCACTTGACTCATTTCTGGTTCTCTGAGTAATGTTCCTAAAGATTATACTGGCTCTTTTATTTCTTTATAATTTACAAAAACACTTATTTGTGAAAAGGGAATTATTTGAAATCCAATAAAAACAGACTATAGAAAAAATACGGGCCCACCCATACATTAAAGATTTAATTCATAAAACTCAAAACTGTACTCCATCACCATCATCCCAACAAATTAGAACATGCTACAAATTATCTTTGCGTGCTCTTTATTTTGTTGTAAATGCAAGCAAAAATTATGTTTTTGCCATTAACCCAATTTTGAATTTCATCACAGGCAAAAAGGCCTCACAAAAAGGAAAACAACTTTGAGGGTTGTCCATTCATCAAAAAGACCTCATACCAAGCTGCTTTTCTGTATTGAAGTTTGCTCCATTTGCATGCATTTAAGCTTGAAATCTGTGATTAAATGTTACAGTCTTTACCTTAGCTAGTGATGGTGAAAGTCAGGAAACTGGGTCTAGTTCAGAACAATGCTACTTTGACAAAATAAACTCCTAAGTGGCAGTTATAATATATAAATGGTTATTATACAGATTTTATAAAGATCTCCTACATAGAATTATTCTAATAGATCTTATAGGATTTAAGAATATTTTACACACTCTCACACTTTCTCTGTTAGCAATTATGCATGCTCTTTGGTGCTACCTTGACTATCTGTGAATGATCCTGGTATAATTCTTGGCACACATTGAAGGCTCAGTATTGTTGCAGGCCTTTTTTTTTTTTTTTTTTTTTTTTGCCTCAATACCCAGGATTCATGTCTTGCTGCTTTGAAGAATGAAGAGCTAGGCACAAAATAAAATGAGCAGCAGGCAAAGTTTATTAGAGTGTAAGATCAGAAAATGAGAATAGAATGAAAACTCTCTTTACAGAGAGGGGGCATTTGAAAGTGAATGCCCGCAACTATAGGCAAGGGTCCCTGTTTTATAAGGTTTTGATCACTCCCCCACCTCCGCCCCTTCCTTCTCCCTTGTTGCTTCTTAGATTCTATCCTTGCTGGCTAGGTAACTCTAAGTGCGTAGTCATTCCTTTTTCATTGGCTCATTTCCATTCTATGACGGGTGATCTATGACCATACCGTTCCTTGTGGGTCATACATTTTATGGTCTACTTCTTATTTT